>NC_000071.6:127694758-128064758 GCF_000001635.26 Mus musculus | reverse complement strand
CCGCACTCGTGAATTCATAGCAGATGTGGTCACCTGCCCAACATCAAGCCAGCTGACATTCCAGCTTGAAGCAGGAAGGGATTCATGAGTTCCCACTCCTAACCAAGGAACTATAGTCAGTTGATAGCTTCTAGGAGATGGAGAGTCTGTTTTTGATAACAATGTAGACCCCCAAAAGGCTCAGCATGCTCCTGTGGATAGCCCCATACCGGTGAGAATATGAGGGTCGAAAATCAGAGTAGATAGTTTTATTAAAAACTTTTTTAAGTGACATGAAATCCAATGGTGGGTAGAAAGATTGAAGTGGGGGATTATGTGAAGAATTTGGGGTTGAATATGATGAAGATGCATTGTATGAAATTGGCCATTTAAATATTTTTAAAATGGCAGACATTCTGGTTGAGACCACTGGGGTCACATGATGAAATTGTAAGCTGTTTCTGTGGACAAAAGAATATGAAGCTTGTCAGCAGCCAGGCTGGATTGGAGAAGGCTCCTCTCTGGTTCAAGGAGGAAGGCATAGAGTGAAGGGAGGCTGGTTGGCTGAGAGAAAGGCTGGAGGTCATGAGCAGGAACTCTGGAGGGAATCCTATCAAGAAGTAAAAGCTTTCTGCTTGGGAGGGAAGAGAGAAAGCCAGATAATGGAGGGTGAGAAGGAGAGATCAAGAGAGGGAGAACATGGGGATCAATCTTGGGTGAGGATGGACAGGCCACTAGGGAGGTTTGCCCATGAGTTGTTTCCTGGACACCCTTGAGTGTGGATTCCTTGGCACAAGTCATCATTGCTCACTGCATGGCTTGATCTCATAGCTATCATTGGATTAAAATGCATATAAAACAGGGTTTTTTTTATGAGATCAGAACAGGACTGAATGGTTCAGTGGATCCCACAGGTGGCTCAGACCTTGATGTGAGCCCAGCCAGAGATGGGTCACCTTGAGAATCTCATTAGGAACTGGCATGTATTCAGCTTAGGAGAAGGGCTCCCAGGAAGCTACTCTGGAATGGAAATGTGTATAGAGAAAGCTTTAGGGTCCTACTCTAAGGAACACCATGGAGAATAAGTAGGAATAGACAGAGGAGAGACTGGGGCTCGTGTGTCTTCAACAGAGGCCTGGGCTGACACTGGAGAACCTTGGATCCAAGATAACTCCTTATGATTCTGCTATGAGGCATCAGCCTTTAGCAGTACACTTATCAGCCTTGGATGAGGGAGAAGAGCCCTGGAGGATATCACTCACTTCAGCCAGGAAAATTTCAGCCATGGGTCTACCACCCACCTCCTAACCCCATTCCTCAAGTAGCTGGGGCCATACTTGCTTCCATCCTGGGGATAGATCTGGCAGTACCAATGACAGCAGATGCCCTGGAGAAGGAGCCAAAGCACATTACTGGGGGCGGGGGGCTGGGGTCACACCTGAGGTAGTTTTGACCCTGATGCAGGTCCTGTTCTGTCTTCTTGTCTAAACATGTCTCTGTAAAGTTTGGTGTGATTCAGACATTTGACACTAGGAAAGGGTATGTTCCGGTTTGTCCTGGGCTTACAATCTATACACATTCATGGGATTGAGGGAGAAACTAAAGCCATGCCAGGCTCTCTCTCCCCATTCCCTTCTCCTTTCTTCTTTGCCTTCTCATTATTCCTCATCTTCTTCCTCCCCATCATCTTCTTTATCTCTTTCTCCAACCCTAGCCCTGATCTTGCCTCCCCAGTATATCCAGCTTTCACCACCCAGAATCTTCTAAGATTTCGGCTTCTACCAGGGCTATAGACTCTGGTCTGGGGAGATTGATTTCCATGGTGTATCTTTCCCAGCTTATTTCCTTTGATTGGCATGCCTTTCATGCCTTGCCCTGACAATCCCACTGAGATCTCCAGTTCTACCAACACTGTTATGAGGTGTCTCTGTGGTTGCTTTAATGACAGGCAGCATCTTGTACATCTCAGCATATATCTAATGTCTTTTAAACTTCCTTAGCACTGATGGAATTTGTCTTCCTAGCTCAGTTCTGCCCAACACCAACACCACAGAGAACTAAGAATTGCCAATCAAAGATAGATAAATGATCCAGGCAGTGGTGGCACATGCCTTTAATCCCAGTACTCAGGAGGCAGAGGCAGACAGATCTCTATGAGTTTGGAGCCAGCCTAG
The DNA here is from genome assembly GCF_000001635.26 of Mus musculus. Taxonomy (NCBI): domain Eukaryota; kingdom Metazoa; phylum Chordata; class Mammalia; order Rodentia; family Muridae; genus Mus; species Mus musculus. The sequence goes on along the minus strand of NC_000071.6, from coordinate 128,062,605 downwards.
TCTACAGAATAAGTTCCAGGACAACTAGGGCTACACAGAGAGAAACTTTGTCTTAATAAAAATAAGTGACTGTTGATGCAAATCTGACTTAACAGCCATGGAAATCAAGGACAGGGAGGAGATACTTCCTTCTTTAATTCTAGTCTCTTTTCTGCTGGTTGAATGCACAGCGTACAAATGACATCCTATCTACATCATTGTCTACAAGCCTGTGTGGCTTGCAGAGGCCATAGGTTTGAGAGTAGAGTCTTGGGGACCTGGCTTTGGTCACCACAGAGCCAGCTAATCCCTGCTACCATGAATCAAGTCTGTCAGGGCTTCAGCTATATATAGCTTAAGTATAAACACATCTTTCAATAAGTCACCTTGTAGTTCAGCAACTTCTTAGCATCCTCTTGCTTTCTGGGGACACATGAGAATCTAATCCTACACACAAGCCATGGAGCTTGGAAAAGGCCATGTTTGTACCTGTGTGTGCATTCCTTGGCCAGGACATACTGCACAATTATTTAGTCTCTTGGGTTGACTGCCTATACAAGAAATGCATCCTAGCTTGTTATCCTCTTGGTCTCTAGCATCCTCTCACCCAGGCTCAGTGAGGTAAACTGGTCCTCTCCTAGTCCACTCATAGTCTATCCATCCCTGGCTATTTTTTGGAACCACACAATAATCCTTTAGGCATCTGGCTCATGGGTTTTTATCTTACTTGTCTTGTGCCATAGGTTTACTAAAGAAGGCCACCTTCCCTAACTTAAAATCAAGAAATAATAGGGACACACAGGTCATCCACCTCAAAGGGGACCAGATTGCAGTTGAAAAGAAAATAATGTCATCCACTACCCTTTAAAATTTTCTAATATTTAGAAAATAGTTTGCTGAACATTCAAAATAGAAACACACACATACACACATATGCACATACACATGCATATATATACATGGAGACACACACATGCACACACACATCACACATACAAAGAGAGAGATGAGAAAACAATAAATCTTTAATATTAATTTATTTTAATAAAATAATTTAGTCTATACTAGCATGATAGAAAGTAGGCAAGGTGAAAGGGAAAGAAGTTGATTTCATATTTGTATATTAATTCACTATGACTGCAAACAGGAGCTAAGCTATTATTTAAAAGCATTGACTCAACTGAGGACTGCAGAGGCTAAGCTAGCATTGAAAAAAAGATGCTGACTTTAATAAAAAAAAAATTCCCCTTCTGAATGAGATTCAAGCATTCTCCTTTGAACCCTCCTTGTTACTTAGCTTCTTTGGGTCTGTGGATTATACATTAGAAATGAATGGAAAAAGGAAACTGGATGCGAGAGGGGGTAGGAGAGAAGGTGGGAGAGGGGGTGGGGAGGGGAATTGAGTTGAGGATCAGGTGTGGAGAGAGTGGAGAGGTCAGAGAGGGCTGGAAGAGAGAAGAGTAATTGGTGAAGGGGACACATCTCTGGGATGAGCCAGAGGCCTGGGACAGGGGAGGCACCAGATACTCTTTGGGGGTGACCCTAGATGAGACTCCTAGCATTAGGGGGAATGGAGCCTGAAGTGGCCACTTCCTACAGCCAGGAAGGACTTCCAGTGGAGGGACAGGGACGCCAGCCCACCCATAAAACCTCTCACCCAAAATTTATCTTACCTACAAGATGTGCAGTGATAAAGATGGAGCAGAGTTTAAAGGAATGTCCAACCAATGACTGGCCCAACTTGAGACTTGCCCCATGGGAAAGAGCCAACCCCTAATACTATTAGTGGTACTCTGCTATGCTTGCAGAGAGGAGCCTAGCATAACTGTCTCCTGACAGGCTTCATCCAGCAGCTAATGGAAACAGATGCAGAGACCCACAGTCAAATACTAAGCAGAACTTGGGAAGTCTTGTAGTAGAATAGGAGGAAGGATTGGGGGATCCAGAGGGGTCAAGGACACCACAAAAAGACTAGAGTCAACTAACCTGAGCCCATAGAGACTCACAGAATCTGAACCACCAACTTAAGAGCATACAGGGGCTGGACCCAGGCCACCTACCCATACATAGCAGATGTGCATCTTGGTCTTCATGTGGGTCCCCTAACAATTGGAGCAGGGGCTGTATCTGACTCTGCTGCCAGCCTTCGGATCTCTTTCCCCTAGCTGGGATGCCTTGTCTGGCCTCAGTGAGAGAGGATGCACTTATTCTTTCTGAGAATGGATGCACCAGGGCTGATTGGTACCCATGGGGTTAGGGGGAGATATATGACGGTTGGCATGAGAGGAGGGAGGGGTGCAACAGGCTGTAATGTGAGTAAATTAATTAATAAATGAAAAATGAAGAGAAACAGAGAGAGAGAGAGGAAGAAAGAAAGAAAGAAAGAAAGAAAGGAAGAGAGAGAGAGAGAGAGAGAGAGAAAGGGGGAGGGAGGAAAGGAGGGAGGGAGGGAGAGGAAGAGAGAGAGAGAGAGAGAGAGAGAGAGAGAGAGAGAGAGAGAGAGAGAGAGAGAGAGAGAGAAAGATGTTAACTCGCCTCCAAAATCTGGGCAGCCACCCAGTGCCTAACTGGACTACTCTGGATAGATTTGCTGGACACAAGATGAGGCTCTCAGTCCAAACAGCAGGGTTCCAACTGCCTTCCAGAACTCCAAAAATGAAGTCAATTGTCAAAGGGAAGTTTTGTGCATTTCCAGTTTAGGATATTTCATCTTAATCCCCATCAATGCCATAATTCCTCAGGCCTTGCAGCCAACCTCACTTTCCTCTCTGCCTAACCTCCTCCAGAGTGTGTGTTTGATGAACCCCTCAGGGGGTGTGGCTTCCAATGCCTTGCCTAGCAAGAATCACATCTTTAGCTCTACAATGAGGAAGTCGGTTCCAGCTGGTCATAGGATTTTTAAGGAAGACTCTACACACAATGCTGTGGACAGGCTCCATGATCTGATGACCCGATGATCCTGCTGCCCAGCTCCTCTCTGCACTACATTATCTTTCTTTCTAATACCTCACTGCTGGTGTCAGGATATTTAATGGCTGATTCTCACTGGGTTACACAGAGGAAAATATAAAGGTCTGAAGTGGACATACAGTGAAATTCCCATATTCCTGCTGTAGGCATCCAGCAGCCAGATGTGAGCAGGGGATCTCTCTAAAGGCATTCTTATACCCCATGCTTGCCCATGCTCAGCCATTCCAAAGAGAAGAGACACTCTGTCCTTTATAACCATGGGCTGGGGCTTCCCATGACCAGACCCTGCCACTGAAGCCACATGGGAGTACTGTTTCTATCAGTTCTTTCCACCAAACTAATGCCAGGAAGACTCATCTCCAAGATGGTGGGATACTGCCCCTGATCCAACAAATATCTCTTCCCTTTTACTCTTTTAATTTTTAAAATTTATTTTATCCTATTTTCTCTCTGTGTGTGTATGTGTGTATGTCTCTCTGCCTCTCTGTCTTTGTATGTATGTGTGTGTGCATATGTCTGTGTGTATGTGTGTGTGTCACTCTGTGCTTATGTGTGTGTGTGTGTTTATTCTACTTTGAATCATCCTCGAACTATTTTCTAAATACTACACAAATTTACAGTGTAGTGAACTTGTCCTTGGCATTTATTATACAAGCATATCAAATGCCATGCATCCATCCCTTGGAAAAGTGTGTAGGTGTTTTCCGATTTGGGACTCTGAGGAGTAACTCCCCTCAGATCACCACAGCACCTGTATTAGAGCATCTTGAACACTTTTTTCCTGAGCACAGACGCCCAGGAGTGAAGTGTCTGTGCTACATGCCAGGTTTATTTGCTCTGTTTCTCACAGGCATTTTTTTTAAATGGTTTGTGTACTCCACCAGCAGAGCATGAGAATTCTTACATTCTCTCTCATCTCTTCAATAAAACTCTGGTATCATCAGGAAGTCTTATGTGATATTTGCTATCGAAATATGAGAAATGTGAAAAAGTATCAAAGAGATACAAATGCTGGCCATATTACTTTCGCTTAGGCCCTACTACTAGCAGCATTTTAGTGGTATTTATTTAAAACTGACTAAGCTTTCACACACCCAAAGATTTTACAGAATGGCTTAGGTAGAAAGTATTGGTGATACATGTTGGTTTTATATATATATATTGGGAAATACTCATAAATGAAATTGCTATACATTCCTGGAACCCCACTTCTGGAAGGAAATTAAATCAGTACCTGAAATGCCCAGTTCATGCAGCACAATAGCCAAGGTATAGAAACAGTATAAGCTCTTATCAGTGAACCAGTGAGGAAAAAAAGGAATACTATTTAGCCTTTACAAAAGCAAGGAAAGTCTGTCATATATGGAAATATTGAGGTTCTAGCTTCATTTATGTTGCTGCGATCAAATGGCCTGCCTCAAAGCAACTTGTGGGAGAAAAGAGGTTTATGTTATCTCATAGTTGCAGGTTAGAGTCTATGATAGTAGGGAAGTCAAGACAGACACTTCATGTAGCTAGTCACATCACATCCACAGTCAGGAGGCAAAGAGAAAGGAATACATGCATGCCTATTTGTTTGCTTGTGCTTAGCTTGATTTCACTACTTTTATACATGTCAGGACCTCCTGTCTAGGGAATGGTGCTGCCCACAGTGGGCCAGCACCATTTTCCTCCGATGTTACTTAACTGGAACTAGACAATCTTCCACAGACACACCCACTGGCCAGCCCAATTTAGATGAACCATCATTGAGGCCCTCTTCCCAAGTAGGTTGCATCAGGTTAACAGTCTAAGCTAACCAGCATAATGGATAATTTGAGAGGATATCTTCACATCAAGTGAAGATAAGCCAAGTGCAGAAAGACAGGGGTGTCATTTCATGATCTGCTTGTCTGGTCTATATCATCCACTCAGGCTTCTCTCTGACCATGTGGGCATCTGCATGTCATGCTCTGATCAAAACTGAGTATGGAGCCTTGGCCCTTTCTCCTGCTGGCCACTGTTAAGCATGCTCTCTGGCTGACTCTAAGTATTCGGGCTTGCCACTTCTGCAGTAGCATCCTGGGAGACCTGGCCCACAGGGCTCTAGATCAGTGCCTAGAGAAGCTTTCTCATGTTGTTGCTGGACAGCCCATGGCTTATCTTACCTGCTAAACTCATAGCAAATTCCTATCATAGAGTTTTCCTTAGAACACTGCTATAGCAACACATCAAATATCCACAGCCCTCTTAGAGAAGGGTCGCATTTACCCTTCCTTCCGTATTTGTAAACTGGGGCACAGGGACTTAAGCAATTTGGTCAAGTGCATCCACCTAAGGGGCTGATTCAAATTTTATGTTCATACTGTCTGCCCTCACTCATGACTTGATAGTTTCTCTGAGGACCTGGGTTTATGTAATAGTCGCAACATTAAGAGAGGGAAATCTTAGAAGGAAAGGCACTTGCTGTTCCTGGCCTTCTATTGCTGAATCTTTATCTCAAATACTTCTAGAATAATATTCCTCCTCAGGTAACTAAGTTGGGTTATGAAGGAGATCTTAGAGTGCTGGTTACATTGCAGTGTTCTGGAAAGACTGTGTGATGGTCAGTCCTGGTTGTCAACTTAATATTTCTGGCAGGGGTAACCTCACCTGAAGAACTACCTTCGTCAGACTGGCCTCTGGCAATGTGTATAAGAAATTCTGACTGCTGATTGATTTGGGAGGGTCACTATAAGCAGCCCCATTTTCTAGGTAATTGACCCTGTGTAAGAAAGCTAGTTCAGACAGGAGCTTAGCATCACTGTCCTGTGAGAGGCTCCACCCAACAGCTGACTGCAACAGATGCAGAGACCCACAGCCAAAAGGTGGGTAGAGCTCAGGGGCACTAATGGAAGAGTTGGGGGAAGGATTAAGGGACCTAAAGGGGATAGGAACTCCAAAAGAAAGACCAACAGAGTTGACCACCCTGGACCCTTGGGAGCTCTCAGAGACCGAGACATCAACTAAAGAGCATTTCATGAGCTGGACTGAGACCCCAGGCACATATGTAGCAGATGTGCGGTTCAATCTTCATGAGGGTCCCTGAAAAACTAGAGCAGGGGCTTTTCCTAAAGCTTTTTCCTAAACCTGTTCCCCTAACTGGGCTGCTGTGTCTAGCCTCAGTGGGAGAGGATGCACCTAACCCTACAAAGAGTTGATGTGCTAAGGTAAAGGAATACCAAGGGAGGAACCTACCCTCTCAGAGGAGAAGAGGACTAGCAATTGGGGAGGAACTGTGTGGGGGTAACTGAAAAAGGGGGGGCGATTAGGATGTAAAATGAATGAATTAATGAATGAATTAATTAAGAAACTTAGCTCAGCATGAGCTTTGTGGATGAGCCACTAAACCTCATCCCTGCATGGTTTCTGCTTCAGTTCCTGACTTGGGTTCTGGCCCTGACTTCCCTCAGTGATGAACCATGACCTGGAAGTATAAACTGAAATAAAAATCTTCCTTCCTCTAAGTTGCTTTGGTTCCCAGCATTTATCACAGCAACAGAAAGGAAACAGAGCAGGAGGCCTGTTCCCATGGGGATAGCTTGTTCTTTGATTACAGAGGATGGATCAAGCACCAAACTCAAGTATGTAAGAGGTATCCCTTTCTGTCATTGTCATGTTCATGACTTCAAGGTCCATTTATCTATCTACTGTGTCAGTCAACCCAGGCCTGTCTGACTCACAGATGTGTACTTGTATGAGCACCCATTATTGAAGACTACTAGGAAACCCATTTCCCTCTGAGGCCCTGTGCGGTTGCGTCTCAATGCCTCCCTCCCTGAGAGGCCTCTCCTGGTACTTTCTGGCAACTTCCCACCTGCCTTGTGTTTGGAGATGCAGGCTGTTCTCTCCTTATCCACTCCTAGGATTTCTGAAAATGCTATAATTTATCTAGATGTCTCTTGTAGTGGTGACAAATACCGTTTCTATAAACCTCAGGGTGGAAGAAACCAGTAAGGGAGGCTTTTAATCCTGCCTTCTCTGTTCAGTTACAACCTTCCTTTGTACAAAGGGAGCAAGGTTTGGATGAGAGGGGGGAAAAACAAGGAAACAGAAAAAGACAAATTTTGATATAAAATACTATTACTTTGTAAGAATTGCTGTTTCTAAGAATTAGTGATTTGCTTGCAAAATGCTTCTAAATGTTTAAATTGGTTCCAGATTTTAGAAAGCTCCCGCTTTCTAAACACATGGTTATAGCATGAGTAAAGAATAAAAAATGTTGCCCTCATGAAGTGCCTATTACACTGAAGAAATAAAACTAACCTAACCGTGCCTCTAGCCAGCCAGTCAATCATTCATCTTTATATCCATGCACCCAGCCATGTAGAAATCCATCTATCTCTCCATGCATGCATGTATGTATGCATCCATCAATCTACCCATGCATCCATCATCCCATCCACCCATATACCCATCTATCCATCATGAATCTATGCATCTATTCACTTATGTTTCCATCTATCCATCCATGCACCCATCCATTCATCTATCCATGCATTTATGCATGCATGCATGCATGCATGCATGTATCCATGCACATGTCTCTATACCCCTCTTTTTCTGTTCCCCAAATCTTTCTTATCTCTTTCCCTCCCTCTACAGGGAGTTATGTGTGTTAGCAGTAACTAGGTAAAGCTAAGTGTCAAGAGAATGCTGTAGTCAAGGTATAACTTTCTGTTCAGTGATAGAGAAACTTTATTTTGGCATTGACCTAAGCAGATTTGCACGTGGAAGAAGGAAGATGAAGACAGAGGAAATGAATGGCCAGGGCAACAGTCCTGGAGCAGGCCTGTACATGGTGTGGTTGTGAGAAGGGTAATCCAGTGTAGGTTCAGGAGAAGTGATAGGAGGTATCATACAAGATGGGCAGGAACAATAGCCAATGACCAGACCATAAGGCAGTTGCTGAGGCAAGTTACTGGGATCGAAGCTTTTAGCCAGAGTGAGGAGAAAAATAGCAGGCATCTGATGGGAGTCAGCATGATTCAAATCCACATGCCTGCTGTCTGGGCACTGAGCCATAGAGGCCACATGTAGAAGCAGGATAACCATTGTATACTGTCAGATCCAGGAAGGCAGGGGTGACAGAAGGTGGTGGCATATATTAGGACCTGGATCTGTTTTGTCAAGCAGAGCCCTGAATGAGTTACGCACAAGGCATCTGCTGTCCATGGCTCTAGAAGACAAGAGCCGACCTAGCAGCTGGCATCTCTGGTCTTAGCCCAGGCACGACAGCTGTGAAGTATAATACAGCACATCTGGCCTTGGGAGAATCTACAGAAGAGGAGCTGGGGGCTGGGGTGGGAGAGAGCCAGGCAGTGTTGTGGGAGGAGCACGTGCCAGGCTCAGGAGACTATGTAGAACCCATCCCTAGATAGAGTGACAGGGAATGCTTTTGACCACTGATGGGGACACTGGAGGAGCTGCCCAAGTGTTGAATAAGACAAACCAGATGGCAACATCCCACCCTGTTCCATAGATGCAGTGCCATTCTTACCTAAGACAGGAGGGAGCAAGGCTGGGCTCTGCAGTTGTTGTCATCAGGTCTCACAATCACCCAGGGCTTTTTCCTCTCTAAAGAGAATCTCCCCTTGTCCTACAGGTGGCAAGTACTGAAACTATCATTTTCTGCTGAAATATTGTCCATAAAAATACTTAATGTAGTGCCTGGAACAACTCAGAACTTAAGCTATTCAAGTTTTTTTTTTTTAAGTTTGTTTTTGTTTCTTTAATCACTTGCTTTACTTCCTTTTAAATTTGTGTGTGTGTGTATGTTTTAAACTTGTAAGTAAAAACCAAAAGTATGGCATTTAATGGAAACTTTTGACATTTAATAAGTAAATGCTTCACACACACACACACACACACACACACACACACACACACACACACAACTCCTTAGTCACCCGCTATTATTCATGGCCAAAACCCCTTTCTCTAGGACTTTAGGCATATAGTATGTAGCAGCTAATTTTACGTGTAAACTTGATGGTGTGTAGGGCAATAGAGAAGTGTCACTCACTCTGGCTTGTCCTTGGGGGCATTTCCAGAGATGAACTATGAGAACTCTGACTTATGGATGGACCAATCTGTCAGTAAGTTTACAATATGATAGAATTATCAAGGGGTAGTGAAAGGCAGAGGGCCAGTCCCAGTTAGGGGAAGTGTGTTACTGAGTGAGGGGTGCTCTTAAGTTTATCTGACCCTTGCCCTCTCCTGCGTGCCTTTCTTTTTGTTTCTTGGCCACCATGATATGAACTGCTGTGTTCTTCCAGTGGCCAAAGCTCCTAAAACTGTAATACTGAATGCATCTGTCCTCCCTTGGCTTATTCTGTTGAGTATTTAGTCATGGTCACACAGAAGAGGCCAACACACAATCCTTAATTATAATCACTCAGAGCCCCCTGTCCTTGCCTATAACTCAGGAGCCATCCATCCAGTCTCTTTTTCTCTCTTCCAGCATCTGTCCTCTTATGTCCTGGCAACTGCTCCACTCTCATATATGAGATCAACATTTTCAGCTTCATCATTTAAGTGAGAACATGTGGAGATAGTTTACCTATACCTGGTGTCTGTCTGTCTGTCTGTCTGTCTTCCTGCCTTCCTGCTTTCCTGCCTGCCTGCCTGCCTGCCTTCCTTCCTTCCTTCCTTCCTTCCTTCCTTCCTTCCTTCCTTCCTTCCTTCCTCCCTCCCTCCCTCCCTCCCTCCCTCCCTCCCTCCCTCCCTCCCTCCCTTCCTCCCTCCCTCCCCTTCTTCCTTTCTTCCTTCAAGTGTTACTCAGCCTCATCCATGTCATTGCAAATGAGAAGATCCATTCTTTCTGCAGCTGGGCAGTCTCTGGTTGTACATGGTGCGTACAATCTTGCTATTACCCCGTTCATCAGGTCAGTCAATGGCAAGTAGGCTGATTCCCAATCCTGGTCATTAACTGTGAATGTTACTGCAGTGAATAAAGAGAGTAGGTGTCATTTCCACTGAAAGCTTTACTTCCCTTGCCTGTAGACCTAGCAGTGGGGCCACTCATGATAGACCAGCTATGTTTCCTCTTGGTATGTGTTTTTCTTCGATATTATCTTTTTATTAATGTCATACAATGAATTTTGACCCAATCCACTCCAACTCCCAACTCCTTCCAGTTATACCCCTACCTCCCTACCCATCCAACTTCATGTCTTTTTTTTCCTCCTCTTAATTAATTGAGACCAGTTTGTGCCAATATACTCTTGGGTGTGGGGCTTTCACTGGAAAGTGGCCAGCCTACCAGGGTGCCACACTCTTCATGAAAACTGACTCCCCCTTTCCTAGAAGCTATCACTTGTGAATAGCTACTTGGTAAGACTTTCTGCTCATCTCCCCTCACCAGGCTGACATTTGGTCTGATTTATACAGGTTGGTCTGAGTTTGTACAGGTCTTGTACAAAGTCTGCAGGTCCACTGTGACTTCATACTTTATGTCGGTGAAGAGCATCCCTACTGGCTAGACTAATTCACACTCCCACAACGTAGTATGGGGTTCCCTTTGCCTGCATTCTTGTGAGCACTTGTCAACTTTACTCTTTGGTGACAGCCATTCCCACTACAATGAGGTGACATATCACTGTAAGTTTTTATGCAGTCTCTGAGGTTGGCTGATATCGATCTCCCCCACCCCCAGCATACCTAGTGGATATTTTGTATATGTTCTGAGAAATGATGACTTAGGTCTATTGAGATTTAGTTTAAGGGGGTCCCCTGTGCCTCACCCGAGTAGGATTCATATGTTGACTCGTTTGTCTGGATACTACACTTCTCTATAGTTCTCCTGAGCTCTTCCATCATCTGCTCCTCAGACTGTAACTGTGTGCATAGGAACATCCCGCTCAGCTGGTACACATCCCACCAACTACACTTGTAGAGTTGAGATTAAAGCGCTATCAATCACACTATACCCCTAAGTTTGGGAGTCTGTTAGTCATGTGGCCTCATGACCAGGTGGGAGTGAGGATCTGCTAACCCTTTTCAGTCAAGCACCCTCAAAACTTGGTCCAGGATGACAAGCATCAAGTGTTCTTGCAACTTCATGTTGGTGTGGATCCTCAGAGCATTGGAAGCAGCATTCCCAAGATACACAAAGGTGGATTCTGGACGTCAGCCGTAGGACAATGTCTTCCCGATGTGCCCCACTATGCTGTTGTCAACCCTAGCAGCAATCTGGTTGACCTTTTCAGCAAAGATGATCTAGAAGTTAGGTAAGACTTATTTTCAGATATATGTATTCAAATTGTGTGTGTGTGTGTGTGTGTGTGCGTGCGCGCGTGCGCGCGCGCAAGAATGCAATGTCCACAGAGCTCAGAAGTCAGTATCAGATCTCCTGGAGCTGGAGTTATAGACAGTTTCCAGGCATGAATTCGGGGAACTTAACTCAGATTCTTTTGCAAGAGCATCTATCATTCTTAACCACTGAGCCCTCTCTCCAGTCCCTGCTTAGGAATTCCTGAGTCCATATCTTGTCAGCCACAACATTGCAAAGCAGGGAAATCTACTTGGGAACTCGGCTTCTTTTTCATTCATGTCAAGGATTTGTTCTTGCGGGTTTTTGTTTGTTTGTTTGTTTGTTTTTTGAATGTCCAGGTGATTAAGATGCCATTGCATCCCAAGGTATTTGAGGAGGCTCACCTGGACAGTGAATTATCCAATTTAGGCACTGATTTAAGAACAATCAACCTAAAAGAACTGCTTTGTAAACAACTCACAAATCGCTTCTTTGTCTCTGATTACGTCATGTACACCCCATTCCCTCCATCAGCTCATTTTGATGGTTTGTTTTGTTTCTGCTTTTGTCTGAGTGGATTTTTGTGGTTTGGCAGGAAGGTAAAATCACTGAGTATTGTATGCTGTTTTTTCTGAGGTGTAAATGTCCTGTGGAGAAATCTCAGTTAATCTTACCAAGGATTGAAACACTGTAACTAAAGCAGAGACCACACAGAAACTGTGGAGAGCTGCGGAGCCTTCCACTGAAACTTAATACCTGGAAACTCAGTGTAACAATTAAAGCCAAACCGTCCCTTTTAGTAAACTCAAGATCTCAACGCCTGCCTGTCGGGTCATAGTCACTTGAAACCCAGTATTTCATTTTCCCTTCCACAAGAAATTTACAAGATTTACGTTCCCCTTAGCATACTGGATTCAACATGATGGCATGTTCTGGGTTTTGAGGGAGTGAGTTTATTAAGTACATAGCGAGCAAACGTAAAAGAACAAATGTTCGGTATCAGGTAGAGAGAGGCAGTCATAGATAGAAACCTATCACCACACCAGGGGCTTACAACATCCAGCAGACGGTGACTGGGGAGGTTGGGGTATTCAGGGGGAGGTCCTGGATCAGTTCCTCTCTGTGACTTAGCATCTGGTCTCTCTTCCCTGCCTCAGATGTGGCTGCTTACCATACCTTTATTGCAAGGATTTTTATTTTATTACAAATGACAAATATTTTTATTAACACTCTGGGAATTTCAGGCAATGTATTTTAATCATATTCCTCCCAGGTCTACTCCCCACCCCTCCCCCACTTAAATTTTGTCTTTCCCTTTAAAAAAATCAATAATCCATTCATGATGATTTGTGCTGTCTGTGTACTTGTAAATGTGAGGTCTTCCATCAAAGAGTGGACACCTGGGTGCAAAGTTTTTCAATCGCCTTATCGGCTTCTGGCCTTTTTCTCTCTCCTTTAAAGAACCAGGGAACCAGCCTGACCATCAGAGGGGTTTGAAGGAGATCAAGGAGGCCCTTCTTGCTCCCAGCGTGTTAACAGCAAGTTTAAACAGGAAGTAACAATTTTCAATGTAATAGTTTGCACATCCATATCCAAGCTGTGACCCAGTGTGTAAAAAAAGACTCGAGAGACCATATACCACACTCTCCCGTGTACTTGACGATCCAACATGTCAGAGCAGAGACAAAAAATAATTAGTGGTTGCTACTGGGAGTCATGGGTGGCTGTCCCTCAAGATTACCAATAAGCTGACATCACAGTTTGAACAGTTTACTTACAAATTTTGCCACACCCTTGACATGGGTTAAGTCATGGTCAAAGTATGTTGTATTCAAAAGCTTTTAAAACCTGATGTACAGGCTGGAGAGATGGCTCAGTGATTAAAAGCACTGGCTGTTCTTTCAGAGGAGCTGGTTTCAATTCCAAGTACCCACGTGGTAGCTCGCAACTATCGATAGCTCTAGTTCCAAGAGATCCGGGGCCGTCTGCTGGCTTCTGTGGGCACTGCACACATGTGGTACACACACACACACAAACATACACCTACACAAACACACATATACAGATACATTTTTAATAATAAATCTTTAAAATAATTTTAGAGAAAAGAATGTGTTTTTCCTTGTGCTATGAAATGAATCCTTCAAAAATAGATGTCAGACTCAAGAGTGTAGCAGGCAGGAAGTGTCTTTCCATAGTCAAAAATGCAATGTAGTGTTTCTCATGAGAGTCAAGGGGAAATGTGAAGGAAAAGACAGTGTCTCTTGCTGAGGGAATTTTGTCATGATCTCCTTCAGTCACAACCAATGCGATGTATAAAGATCTTCTTGGAGAGCCATCCATCCACACACAATGATGCTTCTGCATCTCCTTAGGGTGTGTGTGGGGGGGGTGGGTATCAATTGAGTGGTCTGATGCTGGACAATACTATTTCATTCATAATACTCAGTATTCATTTGCATACATACATATTCATGAAAATGATAAACAGGTCTTTGTGAGAACAAGTGATCAGAATGACTTTATGCAAAGCCCCCAAAATGGTAACTATTTTTGCAGTCAACAAATGTCAACCAGAAGATCTGCCCTCTGTAACTGACAGAGATTAAAGGAATTTGGGACATATAGTCTGTTTGCTTTTAATGTACTATTCTTTACCCTTAATGGCTCTGGTTCAAATGGGCATACAATCACATGAGTGTATATGTAGTAGTTTGAGTTGTAATGTGTATATGTGTATGGGTACACACGCACATGTGTTTCCTTGTTTTGAAGCCAGAAGTTGATAGTAGGTGTTGTCTTAGTCAGGGTTTCTATTCCTGCACAAAACATCATGACCAAGAAGCAAATTGGGGAGGAAAGGGTTTATTCAGCTTACACATCCCACATTGCTGTTCATCACCAAAGAAAATCAGAACTGGAACTCAAGCAGGCCAGGAAGCCTCCAGGAAGCATGGAGGCCATGGAGGGATATTACTTACTGGCTTGCTTCCCCTGGCTTGCTCAGCTTTCTCTCTTATAGAACCTAAGACTACCAGCCCAGGGATGGTACCACCCACAAGGGGTCCTTCCCCCTTGATCATTAATTGAGAAAATGCCTTACAGCTGGATCTCATGGAGGTATTTCCTCAAGGGAGGCTCCTTTCTCTGTATTAATACCAGCTTGTGTCAAGTTGACACACACAACCAGCCAGTATAGGTGTCTAGCTCAGTTACTTACAACATTGTGCTTTGAGACAGTATCTCTCTCTGACCTGAGTTCACCTTGTAGGCTATACAGGCTGGCTACGGAGCCTCAGGCTTTCCACACCATCCCTACCTCCCAGCACAAGGGTTACAGACACACTGTCACACCCAGCTTCTTATGTGAGTTCTGGGGATCTAAACATGTTGTGTTTGTGCAACAGATAGCATATTGGCTGAACCATCTTTCTCTAACCCCAGAAAATATATTTTATATATAAAGATGAGGATGCAGTAGGCATTTGGGGTCCTTGTCAATGGCTATGACGCTGAGCGAAAGCAGGGACTGGTGTTTACATCCTGCTAGTGTCTGACCCATATTACTGCACCCTAACTCCTCGCTGCCGGTCACAGACCCCTGCTTCCATCTCAGAACACATGGAAAGCAGCATCTAGAACCAGTTGAGTGACCCGTCCCCACCTGTGGAAGATACTGGCAGTCAAAGGTGGTGTCTCTTTCCATCCAGCCATGACATTGGCTCCAGGCAGCTACTTGCGGTCCTCCATATTTGGCTCTTGAAATGATTCCCACTTGCTGACCATGGGCCTGAGGACCTGTTACCCAAATGAGAGTCCCATGCAGACAAGGTTTTCTATGATGAGGTACAGTGGCTACAGACGATGTTCACAGTTGAGGGATGCTTTTGTGGCTGCCATTTATTACATGGCAGCTCCACTAAGCTTTAGCTTTAATTCTATCTTTGAGAGCCCTGTTTACGTCAATGTACAGGAAATGAAAAACAAAGGAAGGAAATTATCAAATGATGCATTTCAGACTGAAAATGTCATCCACATCTGTCTAAAATGCGAGTGAGCCTTCCTGATTTTAGTAAATTGAGTTTGACTCATCTTTGTGGCTTAAAAGTTGCTGTGTGTTTCCTTCCAGATGTATGCAACATGGGCTGAATTCTTTCTTTTAAAAACATCTGTATAGAACTTGACAGTATAGCCTTTACCATAGATCATTTCACCATCCACCTCTTGGAAGGCTATTCCTTTCTAATATTTTTAGAAACTTAAAATAGTCTTAACTTATGATTCTGTATGTGTGATTAATTTTATTTCTGTGGATAGATATCTGAGTGAGACTCATAGTACAAAGAAACAGTCTGTTTTTTTAAAATAAGTTTATTTTATTTATGTGTGTGTGCATGTGCCCATGAGTGCCTGTGTATGTGCACAAGTATGAGCAATTGCCTGCAGAATCCAGATGTCATAACCCTTGGAGTTGAAGTTACTGGCATTCATGAACCAGTGGATGCTACTTTGTGCTTGTTTCCTGTATCAGCAGACAACCACTGAGCATCTCCCGGGCGTTTATTCCTCTCCAGCATCTCTTCTTCTGAATAATGCCTGCCTCTAATGCCTCAGTTACTTACAACATTGTGCTTTGAGACAGTATCTCTCTCTGACCTGAGTTCACCTTGTAGGCTATACAGGCTGGCTACGGAGCCTCAGGGTTTCCACACCATCCCTTTGCTCTGCGGAGTCACTGGTCTCTTCTTTCCCTTTTCCTCAGGACTCCCTTCCCATCCTTGCAAAGTACCACCCACCCCAAAACAGAATCTTTGGTTTTCTTTGTGGCAATTTCCACCAACAAAAGCAATTTTAATTAGACAGATACTGCTTTCTAGATTCTACCTGTGGAATTTCCTCCTAACTAAATATGTGAAATTTCTCTTAAAGTAAAGAGAATTAGTGGGAAAAATTAACTTGACTGTGTGGTTTGGTTCACTGAAGTTAGCATGAATTAATTTTATAGTTAAAATTTAGCTTAACATAGAAGATAACATAATATTTGGCCACAAAAGGACAGGCAAAATGATTGGGGAGAGCAATGGAACTTTGTTGTCTTTATCATCTGGACCACATTATTGGGTTTGGGAAAACTCACAGATGCACAGAAAAAAATAGTAATTGAAAAAAATGTACTTAAAAAATGGAACTTTTCTGCACTTTGACAGTAGCTCGAGATTAAATGACAGTACTTGCTATTGAATTCTGCACACAAGTAAAAACATCAATATAAAAAGTTAGCAAGTCAGAAGTAACAGTGTATCAAAAAGGTGGCGACTTGTGTCATCTTGGAATATCCCAGCCATCCTTTGCTTTCTAATGCTGTCAGAAACACAATGACCAAAACCAATTTGGGAGGAAAAGGTTGACTTGGTGTACATGTTCTAACCACAGTCCTCACAGAGGGAAGTCAGGTCAAAATTTCAAGGCAGGAACTGGAAGGCAGGATCTGACTCAGAGGCCATGGAGGAATGCTGCTTACTGGCTTGCTCCTTGTGATTTGCTCAACCTGCTTTCTTATAGCACCCAGGATTACTTGTCCAGAGATGGCCCCACCCAAGTGATCTGGGTCCTGAGACATGAGTCATTAATCAAAAAATACCCTATGGGCCAGTCTGACAGAGACACTTTCTCATTGATGTTCCTCCTACCACATAACACTATTTTGTATAATGTTGGGTGGAAAAACAAACAATCACCAGAAACAATGTAGGACTTTAGTTGGAATTCATCAATGGAAAATCTGGGCCAATGCCCCCTACCCCAAGGGTATGGATCCAGGAGTCAAAGCCTTAGCACTACTGTGGTTTGAAATCCATTGTTATTGTGGGCTGGAGAGGGTTGAGTTCTGAAGTCTGGGATACATAGACAGGCTATCCTGGAATCCTGAGGCCCATAGAGAGTTTCACTTTATCTCCCCCCCTGTTATAAAAGTCAACAATCAGAAATGTCTGTAGACATTTCCAGATATCGCCTGGAGGGGGCCTGCCCCCAAGGTTAGGTTCACTGGGATAATATGATTAAATTTCAGAATAAAAGGAGAAAATATGGCTGTCTCAGTTGGATAAAAATCACCTCATACATTCCAATGCTGTGCCTTTATCTTTAAACAGTACATGGATTGTTCCAGATGCTAGGCAAATGGAAGTGGAGGCATGAGCTGGTTGAGGACCACTCTATAGTCATCAAATGGGGGCATACTAGATATGGACTCACAGACACACCTCTGGGAGACCCTTCTAGTTAGCTATTCTGTTTTGGTATTAAGCAGGGTATAGAAGTGTTCAGTAGCCTCAGTGGTGTTCCTTGGTTCTGAAGAGGCAGAAGGTGAAGTGTCTTCTGGGAACTTTCACTCTTGTCGTTTTGCTGTGTGATGAGAGTGCCTTGTGAATCTCTGGGAAGCAAGGTCATTATCCTTCATAGCTTCTTGCATATTCTTCTCTGATTGATAGACACACAACCAGTCTGGCAATGGGCATGGCTCAACCTTCACTCACCACAGCTGTCTTGGTGGCTAAGTCAATCCCATGCCATTGTCTCCATTTTCTTGACAGGTCTTCAATGGGGCTCTGTGGCTGACAACCTGGCCTCTCTGATCTCAAGTGGTTGAGGTGGGAAACATAAGCCTATAAACCAGTCTTCAGACTGTCAAATGGGCGTTATGTATGGCATATGACCAGTCATCCTAAAAATATTAGTGGCCAAGATAACTCCAAATAAAAGACAGTCTCTCTCTCTCTCTCTCTCTCTCTCTCTCTCTCTCTCTCTCTCTCTCTCTGTGTGTGTGTGTGTGTGTGTGTTGATGTGTGTTGATGTGTGTGTACATGTCACATGACTTCAGATGCTGTTCTTCAAGAGATGTCTACTTTGTATTTTGAGGCAGGGTCTCTCAATGGGACATGAAGCTTACTGTCTGGCCAATGAGCCTCTGGGATCCTCCAGTCCTCAGCTCCTCATTGCTGGGATTACAAATGCACTCCACCATACCATTTTTTTTTACACTGAATAGTGGGGGTTAATCTCAGGTCCTAGTACCTTCAGAAGAACTTTACTGACTGGGTCATCTTCGCAGCCCACTTGTAATATTAAAGGACCATAATACAGTACATTAGTCCCTTCACTATGTGCCGCCTTTTATCCAGAGACAACAGCAGTGTCCCTATGTATTCCACTGGAGCCACAAGGGGCCAGAACACATTGCTTGAGGCTGGGCACTGGAGCAGGAAGGAAAATGACAAATCTATGACAAGAATGGGCACCTGGCCCAGGGTCAGAGGTTTGGTGTGAGCTGCACATGAATACCCACAGATGATGGGTGCTGTGCATCCAGAAAAGCCTGGAAGACAAATTGGGAAAGGGCTTCACCAGACAGCAGAGGCACCTGTTAAGGGACATAGGGATATCTGATTTCATTTAAACATTGCCAAATGGGTACATGTATACAGATGCCCCACGTGTCCCCACTAATATGCATTTCAGTTAATAGAAGTTAATTTTAATAAGAGAGCTAACTGAAGAATGAAGAGATGACTCAGTGGTTAAGAACACTGGCTGTTCTTGCAAATGACCTGGGTTCCGTTTCCAGCACTTTCCTGGTGGTTAAGAACATCTGTAACACCACTTCCAGGGGATCTGATGCTGTCTTCCTCTGGTCTTTGCTGATACTGCATGCATGTGGTACACATATGTAAGGACAGTCAGACAGACATGTAGGAAAAACTCCCATACACATAAAATAAAAAATAAATACATGAAGAACTGACCCTTCTATACTTTTCTCTGCACTCTCACTGTAACAGGACTATGGCCCTCTGATAGCTCTGGCAAATATCTGTATCTACTGCTCCTGCTAACTGGTCCTTACCAGCATCTTCAATCCTGCCCCCCATCCCACCCCCAGGCCTGGGCACAAGTGCATCCATCCCTTCATGATCTCACATGTGTCCATCATCAGGGACCATCTTACAGTGTGCCATCCTCTCCTGACATCATGCAGATTTTTGTAAAGACACTAGTCATTGGCATAGGACCTACCCTAAGACCACACGACTAGTTCCAATCATGGTTCCAAGTAAGGTTATCTCTTGAGGTTCAAGTAGATGTTAATATTCAGAGGCCATTGCTTGGTGGAGGTACCATGGTCCTGAGCAGAGCAGGACTGCTGAGCAAAAAGTAGCCAGTAGCAAGCCTAACCTCCATGGTCCTCAAGTTCTTGAGACAAGTGAGTGTGTGCTGGTCACTGCTGTCTCAACCCCTTTAATATCTGGTCACTAGATCTCACAGTTATAGTTCTGTGTCTGGTCACACTTTCTTCCTGCCATCCCATTGAACTTCACTTGTTAACTAGAACCTGTCACAGCAAGAGAGTTGGCATAGAGACCCTTGCTTTCTCTCTGTTTTTATAGTCTGTGGACCAGCCCAGGAAATGTTGCTATCTCCATGCAAGATAGGTGCTTCCTCGTCTGTCATAACTCTCTGAAACCCTCATAGACACACCTCGTGATGTGTCTCCATGGAGATTCTAAGTCAAGTGGACAGTGAGCCTCCGCCATCACAAAGCCTATTATCAAGAAGATGAGAGTTAACTGTTGAAGTACGTAGAAATGGGAAATCTACTCTATCAGTGAGAGAGGAAACAGTAGAACTGCCTCATGGCCTCACTGTCCTCATGGAGAGAACACACAAAGAGGAGACACCTCGGGATCTTGGAATTGTTCTGTCCCAAGAAAAAGAGGCCACCTATGAGCCCATTAATGAATGAATGGATACAGAAAAGTGGCTGAACAAAATGAAAAACGTTTCATCCTTAAGAAAAGGGGAAGACATGCCTCCTGCATCACCTCTGATGACCCCAAGGGACATTATGTTAAATGAAATAAACCAGGTACAGAAAGTAATACTATAGCATCCTGTGCAGACTCTGGGTATACAGATAATGAAGTCATGAAAAAGAAAACAGAATGGCGATTTTCAAGAACTGGGGTGGGGAGCCAGGATGGTTGAAAATGTAAATCACATACGGAATCAGTTCTAGACATATCTTGACCACTGAGTCACCCCTCAGCCTGAGGACCCTCTGAGGTTTAGCAAATCCCACTGTTGGCTTGAAATCTGCTGAGAGTAGATCTCTGGTATTTCTGTTATGTGCAAGTGTACACACACACACACACACACACACACACACACACACACACAAAACCAGCTTCTTTGTTACAAACTCGTATACCCAGGGCATATGAAAACACATCACACATTTTAAATCTACATCATTCTTTGTCAGCCATTACTTTAGCAAAGCTGGAAGACACGACACGGCTTCTGAACGAGGGGGAATCAGACCCTCTCTCGTTGCTGAGCAGGGAGTGACTTTGCCGTGAAGTTAACAATGATCATCACAGCCTCTCGGCTTCTTCACAGGTCCCTCCTTCACGTAGCACATAGCAACTGATAACTTACAATGTGCTAGATACTCTGAAATTATAATGAGCCCGGAGCCACTTCTTCCCTCACAAAGAAATCTACATAATGAAGGCTATAACCACAAAGCCTGCTACACACTAATCAGAGAAAGGTATACAGCAACAGGCATTAGAAAGAAGGCCCTGGCATCCTGCCTTATGCCTAGAGGTTCAGAGGGTCCTTGGGGTGAGGGATGACACAGTAGGGATGACTCAGTGGGAGTCATCCCAGCAAGCGAGGTCCTCCCCCGACTTCTTCTGTCTTTTTAATAAAGCATAGCCGTGAGGTGTGCCTATGGGTGGACGTGGGTTGTGCTCCCGCTCAGGGGTGTGATGAAGTATTGTGATTTCATTTAGATGCCCTTGTTCTGAATAGCCGTGGAGTGGGTTACATTGTGAATTCATGGCCAGCTAAGATGTTAGTTATGATAAGTTGGGCAGCTTTCTATGCAAGCAGTAATTATTCCTCTCCGCGTGTCTCAACAATGCACCGCCCAAATCCCAAACCCCGATGATAGATTTCTCCATATTGTTTCAATGTCGGCCTCTTAGAGTGGGTAAACTTCCCAAGGTCAAGATTTCTTACCCACTTTGTACTTAGCCACATAGTTGGCAGGCGATAAATACTCGCAAGACTTGTAACCTTGAGGAATGAATCACCACCCTCAAGACAGTTGTCCCCAGGAATCGTGACTACTAAGAAGGAGGACAGATTTTAATCATCTCTCACACCAACCTGGAGTACCCCAGAGCCAGAAAATCACCCCAAACTTTCAAACTAATTGCATGCACAAGGGATTGGGGGATGAGATAGCCTGGGGTCTATAGGAACTTTCAATCTCAGACTAATGATATTGGACAATTGTATAGAAAGTTTCAATCGTGAACTACTGACTATTGCTGACTGAGAGGTGAGGAGTGTATCTGATATCATTTGACTTTCTCTGGTAGGGACTGGGTGCTAGTTCTTGAGAGTGGAGTTGCCACCTGCTCTCCCCACCCTGGGGGGAGTCAATGTTCTTTAAGTAAGAGGGAAAAGGAAATGGATTTTGGATAACAAGTAATGATGTTCTTCAAAGAGAGTTCCTGGACAAACAAAGCAATTCATTGTATCTGGGTGTGTTGGCTAGAGCCCAGTCCTGTATTCCAAACTCTACACTGGCAATTGAGAGTTCAGGGTGAATTTTAACGATACACACTTTATCTTTGTTCCTTTGGAATGTCTGTGACTTGAAGTCTTCTGACATGCTGACTCATTGTTCTATGTCTAACGAGCTGCTTTTAAAAAACAAATCAGACGCAGAAAAAAAGTTGTGTGATAATGATACCATATTTGAGTGACGTTTTCACATTCGGTGATTTCTAGATTAAGGGGAAGGGTGGAACACATGTGTTTGAATGTGTTTGTATAGAGTAGACAAATGATCTCAAGAAAGAAATAAGATAGATAGTAACTGATGGGGAATGCTAGAGGATTGAGGGGCCCCGTGCGTGGCTGATGAGAGGGGAGCAGAGCAGCTGGAGCCTGGAAAGGAGCGGGTGCAGTTACCCCCAGAATCCCAGAACAGCACTTGGATCAGAAATGCAGGTCTGGCTGGGAGCTAGTGAGGAAAGAAGTGGGCTAATGGAGAAGAGGCTGCCAGAGTCCTGAAGGAAACAGGTGCCCAGCTGCCCACAGCCACCCTACACTGCACATGAGTGTGGCAACAGTTAGACCATCGAGAACAAGGAGAACACAGAACTGAGGAGGAAAGAGAGAGGCGCTGTCTTACAGCAGATATAACTGCGCTGAGTACCCTGAGATATCCAGGAACCACTGCAAGAAAAGAAGAAAGGATAATTAACAGGACAATGAGTTTATAAGCATTGCCATAAACTTTTATAGCTCTTTGGTAAAAATAAAATAGTAACAGTGTTACTTTTAGAATATCAGAAAGACATTTGACTTAAGTATAAACCTTGTTTTTTTTTTTTTTTTTTGGTTTTTCAAGACAGGGTTTCTCTGTATAGCTCTGGCTGTCCTGGAACTCACTTTGTAGACCAGGCTGGCCTCAAACTCAGAAATCTGCCTGCCTCTGCCTCTGCCTCCCAAGTGCTGGGATTAAAGGCGTGCACCACCACACTCGGGTTTAAGTATAAACTTTTAATTGTGAAAACTGCTAAGCATCCTCAAATGTAACTCCACCAAATTACTAGAATGGGAAAGACCTATGGATAATGTATTAGTCAGGGTCTGCTAAGTAACAGATTTTATACAATGAGTCTGTCTGTCTCTGTCTCTGTCTCTCTCAAATATAAATATATGCAATAAATATAATACATACTATATATTGGTTATAACATGTGATATATTATATATATTATATAATGTATAACTTGTAATATATAATAAAATAAATATATAATATATAAAATATAATATATAATTAATATAATATAATATAAAATATGTGTAATATATATAGGTTTTATATACTATATGTAGGTCACACATATAATATATATGGGACATATCCTGTATATCATATATACCAAATATATACCCCAGATATGATATGATATGATATGATATATGATATGATATGATATGATATGATATGAGGTATAGTAGAATGATTTACAGGCTGTGGTCTAGATAATCTAACAATGGCTTCTTAAGAATGGAAGGTCCAAGAATCCAGTCTACAGGGCTAGATGTCTTAGCTGGTCTTCGGTATACATTGCAATCTCAAAGAAGTAAACTGTAAGGCCAGCAAAAGACTGGATGTTCCAACAAGGTGAGGGCAAGAAGGCAAAGAGCGAAAAGCTTCCTCCTTCCACGTCCTTAGATAGGCTTCCAGCAGGAAGGCATGGTCCAGATTAGAGGTATGTCTTCCCACCTTAAAGATCCAGATTTGACGTGGCTCTTCCCACTTCAAATCAAGCAACAATCCCTCACAGGTGGGTGTGCCCTTTCATTCTGGGATTTTAGTTCATTCCAGATGTAGTCAAGTTGACAACCAAGAATAGCCACCATAAATAACAATTCCCAATATTGAGGCTGGAGACAGTGCTCACAGGTTGAGTGCTTTCTGATCTTGAAGAAGCCCTGACTTCACTTGCCAGAACCACGTATGATGGTTACAACCACCTGTAATTCTAGCTCCTCTAGGGCATCCTTCCGGCCTCCGCAGGCCCTGGATTTGCATGCACATAAACACAAACACACACATGAAAAATTACATAACATCCCCCAAATGAAAGTCTATTCTGGGAAAACAAGTGACTTCCCAAATGTAAGTGTATGTATAAGAGAAAAATGGTTTAACAAATGTGTTAGGAGTGAATTACTTCATTATCTGAAAGTAAGGAAGACATAGCTACTTGCGTCTCAGTGTTTCATACAGCAAATATTGTCCTAATGCATGACATAAACGAATACAGGTCAAGAATAAAACCATGTTACAGGAGCATAAAACACATAAAAGCTGAGAAATAATGTTCTGCTCCTCAGACAGCTGCAGGCGAGCCCACCACATTAGGTGCTATGGATCAATAGCCCTAATTTTAAAAAGGGGCCAGAGATACATAATTTGCAGGAAAAAAAACATGATAAAGGGAGTTTTGAAAGGACTGTTTATATTATTCCAAACATGGGGAAAATACAGAAAAAAAAAAAAAAGTAAAACTGCAGCTAAAGGAAGCACTGTGACCAATGTCAGGAAACAGGATTAACTGCCAGGAGAGAGGGCCTCTATTCATCTTATTCTATTTCCTCGTGTCTTACACAATTCTTAAGCATTTATCTGAAATTCCTTAGTAAAATATTTTAATTACATAGCGTATCTGGGAATGTATGTAGCTCAGTGGCAGAGCGCTTGTCCATTGTGCTCAAGACCCTAAGTTCCATCTCCAGCATGAAACCCAAATAGCATGCAAAAATCTCAGTTTTCAAGGGCGGGAGAGATGATGGCGTTTAAGTACCTTGCTGTTATTGCAGACAACCAGGCTTTGGTTCCCAGCACCTATATGATGTATCTGATGCCCCCTTCTGGCCTCCACAAGTATTGCTCTCATGCGCACACATACACATGGACAAAAAAAATTAAATATTGAAAAATACTCTTTAAAATAATATTGATTTTCTTTGGCAACTAAAGAACATACCACAGTTTCTCACGTTGAGATCTATAATTACCTATGCCAATTATATTAAAGGTTATTAATATATTAAAAAGAAAGCAATTGTTAAAAGTTAATTAAAAATTTAAAAGAGCTGCATCTAGAAGTACAATCAATACACGTGCTTTGTTATCGATATCGGGAGTCAGACTGGAGAGATGGCTCAGTGGTTAAGAGCACTTGCTGCTTTAAGAAGACCCGGGCTCAGTTCTCAGTACCCACGTGGTAGCTCACGAACATCTGTAACTCTAGTTCCAGGGGATCCAACACTCTGTTCTGGCCTCCACTGATGCCAGGCGTGTGATGCACAGAAGTATATACAGCCTAAATACCCATGCACATAAAGTAATAACAAAAGTTTAGTGGTTAAGTATTTAAGTGAGGACTAGGACTTTCACTTAAAAACAAAAACAACAAACAAACAAACAAAAAACTTCAAATCTAGCATTAGATTCTATTCCTGGCAACAAAAAGAAAAGAGGAAGAAAAAAAAAAGGAAAAACTCAATTTCTTTTATCTTTCCTTTAATTGTTAGCATTGGTGTTTAACTAAAGATGCTTATTTAAAAAAAAGAATACTTTTACAGAATGATGATGAAGCATTTGTCTGTCCTTATTGCCCTGTGGACTGAAGGAAAAAGATTGCGCATTTCCTTTGTAAGACGGTACCAGAGGATGCTCTCTTGTAAAACAGTACCAGAGGATGCTCTCTTGTAGGTCAGTTGGGTCATTCCAGCACAATGCTTATAAATCAGTCCTGCGTTCTGTGAAATTAATACCATCTGTTTTGCCATGGCCCCTGAACATTTGAAGTTAGGAAAGTAAGATTCAGATAATACAACATATTGTCTCTCTGTAGCTTGTTTTTATGAGGATTGAATACCAGTGTTTTCCCTAAACTTTGTTAAAGGAGACTCTTCATCTGTAGGCAAAGGAGGAAATATTCATGAGCACAGGGGATGTAGGGGTGGGGGTGAGGGTGGGGGGTGCATGCCTGCAATTGCAGCATTCAGGAGGCGGAGACAAGAGGCCAGGTAGGTAACTAGGAAGTTTAGGCTATTCTGGGCTAGTGTGAGTCCCTTTTTGTAAAGCAAAGGAGCCCATGTTTAAAATACAAGGCCTGCATGAACTCAAGCCCCACAAACTCTCAGCATTGAGGGGAGGTGGACAGGGAGTCTAGCTAAGGAGCTATTAATAACTTTTGGGATTTTCTGTTTCCTTTGAGTGTGTGATGTCTGAGAGGTCAATGATGCTCCAGTGAAAGGCCCCACATGCAAGAGTATATGGGCAGCAGAAATTGAACTCAGTGGGTTTTTAAATCAAGATGAGGACGCAAAGTTACGTCAGTAAGAAAATGGGGTGGATCTGAGCAGAGTTGGAGGAAGAAGCTAAAGGTCATGGAAGTACAGTGCACAAAATTTTCTAAGGACTAATAAAAAGCAAACAAACAAACAAAAAAACATTTTCTAGGCTTCTTAAGGATGTGGTAGCATGCCATTCTGCAAATACAATACCTCGTTGTGTTAACGCTACCGTAAAGTATCCATCACTGAGGTCGACGGTGGCATAAGACAGGGATGAGCTTGAAAGACACCAAACAGAAGATGGCATTGAGCCAACTTTGAGTTTTCCTGAGTTGTGATCATTTTACCTGCATTCTCCAATGAACTCACAGGGGACACAGTTATATGTGAAAGGTGTAACAAGTTAGGGAGAATGCCACCTGGGAAGGGAGTTGGGGAGAAGGGTGAAGCATACGGGGATTGTGTGGGGGTTGGGGGGAATGTGTAAGACCCGTTCAGAAGGAGTCTGAGATATGCAGCAATAGGAGCAAGTGCGCCTGCATGCTGGAGGATGCCAGGAAGGTGACTCTCTGCCTTCCCTTGGCATCGTATGATCAACTTGATGACCACTATAAACAACCTGAGAGTCCCAAGAGTCACATGACTACCTTCTCTCATCAGCACCATTGCGCCTGGGCAAACCCTGGGTCAGCTTGTCCAAAGCCAAAACCACTGGCCTTCTGTGGTCACATTGGTCACACTCAGTCCTCTATATCCACCTGTGGCTTATGCCATCTGTACTGGGCCATACAGATATGGGAGCCAGCCATGCCTGAGAAGGCTCTGCAGGATGACGAACCTTGAGACTCAGATTGAATGACCCACAATCCCTTTTACAAAATCCATTCTCTAATAATTCATACTTGTCTACAATATAATTCAATTGTGTCTATTCCTTCCCCCTCCAAGGTTTTCCTGACATCCCTGGCCACATCCCCCCTCCCTTCTTCCTCACTATGTGCAATTTTTATGTGGGTCCATCCTCCTGTAATATGGGCAGTCTACCAGGACCATGCTCCTGAAGGAGTCTGACTCTCTCCCTGTGAAGCCTTCAAGTGCCAAAGCCCCTCATTAAAGGTGGGGCTTTGTAAGCTCCTCTTCAATCGGTGATAGATTGCTGAATGGTTTGATCCTCTGCAAGTAACCATGGCTGTTGTAAGTCTGTGAGTGTAACAACCATGTTGTATCCAGAGGACACTGTTCCTGTCCCTACAAAAGCTATAAATAGGTACACCATATATAACTCAGTCTCTCACTCCTGGACATTCATCCCAGTCATTCTACAGTCTGTCACAGAGATAACTACTCATCCATGTTCACTGTTGTTCAGTCCACAATGGGCAAGAAATAGAAACACTGTGATATCTACCCATTAATATTACACAGCAGAATGTTATTCAGCTGCAAACAAAAACGAGTCTACAGTTGTAGTCAGGAAGGTGTATGTTCTTCGTTATGGTTGGATATGAGATACACCATCAATGTCTGTCCAAGATGTGCATTCAGTACCTGCAGGGGCCAAAAGAAGATGACACATTTCCTGGAACTGGAATTCTAGATGACTGTGAGCTGCCATGTGGGGGCTGGGAACTGAACCCCGGGCCCCTGCAAGAACAGCAAGTATTCTTAACTGCTGAGCCATCTATCCAAGCCCAGAGGGTGTGTCCTTTGATGCAGGACTGAGAACCTGAACACGACTTAGGAAGCCTGGGATTTAAGCACCCATGTTACTAAATGGTGGGAATCTTTGTGAGGTTTGCACATGAGACAAAACTTAACTGTTCTTTTCTGGAAAGCTTGCAGGCCAAACAGAAGAATTTGCAATTCAACCCATGGGTGGTGGGAGCTGTCTATCTTTGTTACTGTTCTTTTAAGAAGTTTTTATTAGTATATATGTGTGTTAGATATAATGTATATATAATGGTGTGTATATAATGTATATATACAGTATTTTAACCACAATTATCCTCCATCATGATTTTTTGTTCTCGTCTCCCTCCTTCTGATCATCAGCTGCTTTCAAACTCATCTTCCTTTTATTTCCATGTCATTGATTTTGGTGACACAATTACTTTAATTAGCATCTTGTACGGAGTCACATCTGAGGGGGTTAGTTGCAGAATTGTGGGTACCTGGTCAGTAACTACACAACTCAACAAAATGTCTCTTCTTCCCCCCCAGCACTTATAAACTGTCTATACATACTCGGGGTAGGGTAAGACCTTGTGAGCCCCCTTTCCCTCCATTGTAGTTTGCTTTTCTGCTTCTGTGGTAAAACTAGCCAAAAACCATAGCACAGTCCATCACTGAAGGAAGTCAGGGCAGGAATTCAGGCAGGAACCTGGAGGCAGCTGAAGCAGAAGCCATGGAAGGATGCTGCTTTCTGGCTTGCTACCCATCGATTGCTAAATCTGTTCTCTTATAACATCCAGGACCACCTGTCCAAGGGTGGCACCATCCACAGAGATCGAGGCCCTCCCACATCAATCATTAATCAAGAAAATGTTCCATAGATATGTCCACAGGCCAATTTAATGGAGGCAATTCTTCAACCATGATTCTCTCTAACCTGGGTGACTCTAGTTTGTATCAAGTTGACAAAAACTAACCATCATACCTTCCATGACAGGATGTTAACACACCCAATCCTATTCAGGTCTTAGTCCCAGGTACTATAAGTCTGAGTGTGCACAGCTGTGTCATGACTGGACAACAGCATCCCTGAACACTCCCTGCTCCCTTTGGCTCTTACTGTCCTACAGGATAAACAGCAAGAAGATGCTGGAGTTCCAGGAGTAAGTGCCTTACAGAAGAGCACAGGACAGAAATGGGAGGCTGTGTGCCGACTATCCCTGGGGAATAGTAAGAAAAGCACAAATTTGGAGGAAAATAAATTCTTAAGGAGGAATGCATAGTTCTGATTTACAATGAGCAAAAATGAGGTGCACACCCCACAGTGCTCTCTCTACAATATATGTGTGAGTGTTATGTATGTGTATATGTATATATTACATATATAGTGTATACATATATAAGTATATATAAACATATATATACAGTGTGTGTTTGTGCACTGGGGGTGGGGTGGTGGGTGAACACACACATACGTGCACATCTCCTCCCAGCAATAGCAGCACAAGAGATCTTATCTCCTCTAGGTCTCGCTTGTGTGTGTCAACAGAGGAAATCCAAGCCACAGTGTTTGGGTGGCATTTCTGCATTGGTCTCTAATCAGAGAGTATGCTTCCTGCTGTTTTTGTGGTATTCAGCTCCTCCGGTGTTCACTCCATAACAGATGTATGCGTGTTTACTGTTTAAAGGCACCTGATGTTCACACTGCATATGTAAAGAAACACTTCTGTTTGGTCCCAGGAGTTAGAGCAATGCTGGAGGCTTGGAAAAGGCTGTTGAGGAAT
Organism: Mus musculus; assembly: GCF_000001635.26. Lineage (NCBI taxonomy): Eukaryota > Metazoa > Chordata > Mammalia > Rodentia > Muridae > Mus > Mus musculus. The sequence goes on along the minus strand of NC_000071.6, from coordinate 128,032,968 downwards.
TAGCTTTCCAAATTGCCCCGACCAGTAGAAATGATTCATACAGGGACTTACTCCCCAGGTTAGGCATCCACAGCAATGCCCTCTATCTACCCTACTTGTTGTACTGCTGAAATAGAAGTGACTTTTAAAAAAATAGAAATGCTCAGAGTCTTCTCCAAGACTGTCTATGAACACTCGTGTTCCCATGCCTACCAGTCTCTTCTCCTGATGTGTGAGAGTGGATTATTGTGTGGTGGTCCCCAGATGTGCTTTGCTTCTCAGCTACAGAGCACATTTGAGGTCCAGCCTGGGCTACACAACAACCATGGCTCTCCTCTCAGACTAGCAGAGTAGATTAGAACATTGGCAGACCTACAACATGATCTTCATTTTACACAGAAAAAAATATTGATGGATTTTGTGGGGTGGGGCATATGTGTGGAGATCAGAGGATACGACAAGTGTAGGTTCTCTCTTTCCAACATGTCGATCCTGGGAATGAAACTCAGGACTTCAGGCTTGCTTGAAGATATCTATCTACCTAATGAGTTATCTCGAGAACCGTGGTGATCTTTCAGAGTACATGGGATTGGCACATACTTTTTGCTATGGAGCAGCTACCTGGCATGTAGTGATTGCCAACTTTGATCTCAATCTCTGCAAAAATGAATTAGTGACTAAATCAATAATACATAAATGATGAACAACAAATGCTAGACCATCCATTAAGCAGGGCCGAAATCCATGAATCTGACTCTGTGTGGTCTGTACACAATGTGAAAGGCATCCATGTGTGGATATGCAGTGATATCTGCCTCCACTTATCTTCACGTGGTGTTGATATCTGTCACAAGCAGTCACATTCCATGAGGGCTCATTATCCTTGAGATTCCCGAGCCTCTGATGCAGATCCCATACTCTCCTAGCTCTCAACAGTAATATGCACACTGCGCCGTGTAAACATCTCAGTACCCGAGAGTCTGAAGCCCCAGCCTGATTGCTCTCAGTCTCATCTAAAGCACTCGAAAGTAAACTCAAGAGCAATCAAAACAATAGAAGAAAAGTTCCAAGCTTTACAAAGGGACATGGAGAGCAGGGAGCGATTTGCCTGGCCTTTCACCATATTAGCAGGGAAGATAAAACAGAAAACCCCTCACCACAGAGTACTCTAAATGCAATGTTGCACTTATACAGATCCTAACAACAGTTCAGTATTCTTTTGATAATGTGAGGAGAAATACTAGAGAGGTGTTTAGAAAAATTACAAAATATTCCTAAAATTCAACTGCATGTAGAGATGCTTAAAATACCCCAAATAGCCAGGATGTGATGAAGGAAAATCCATCAGGCAGACACAGAGCTATGTGCCTCAGGCAACAAGTGGCTTGTGGGAAGATGAGAAATTGCACTTCTAATCATTATATGCTGGGGACTTAGGCTGATGCTGTCTGAGGTCCTGTCACCAAGCAGCCATGTTTGGCTGCTGTTCTTGGGTATCGGGGGTTCCCACAAGTCATATGGAAAGAAATGCTTTTGTTTAGTTTTTGTAGTTAGAACAATAATGCTTTTCTGTTTCTATTAATGGTATGGTGAAAACATCCTGACCAAAATTAATGGGTTTGGGGGATGGTGTTTGACTCACACTTCCAGGTTTCGGATCATCCTTTTGGGGAAGTCAAAGCAGGTGTCACTTCATATTCATAGTCAATATCAGAGAGGAATAGACTGTGCTGTCTGCTTTCTGCTTGAGCTCAGTTCACTTTGTCTGTATATAGGTTGGGGCACTGACTAGGGAATAGTGCCACCCATAGCAGACTGGACCATCCCATACTTAATCACTCATAAGCCAACCTTATCTAAATAATTGATTTAAGACTCTCTTCCCAGGTGAGTCCAGGTTATTTTGAGTCAATAGTTGAGATTAACCCGCACACAGATTTTTGTAAGATGGGTGTTTTAGTTAAGGTTTTATTGCTGAAAAGAGACGCAATGAGCACAGCAAGTCTTATAAAGGAAAACATTTCACTGGGATTGTCTTACAATTTCAGAGGTTTTCTAACTTAGGGTTTTACTACTGTGAACAGACAGCATGACCAAGGCAACTCTTATAAGAATTGAAGGCTGCTAAAAGATTGGTCCCTATGTGGTTTAGGAGGAGGGTCTCATTGTCCATCTCCCACAGTGACACATTTCTTCCAACAAGGCCACACCTACTCCAACACAGTCATATCTCCTAATAGTTCTACTCCCTGAGCTAAGCGTATTCAAACCACTACAGAAGTCTAGTCCATTATCATCATGGCAGGGAGCATGGTATCGAACAAGTAGATATGGTTTTGGAGATGCTATGAGTCCTACATGTTGATCCCCAGGCAGCAAGGAGGAGACTGGAATACACACCGGGTAGAGCTGTAGACCTCAAAGCCCCGCCCCACCATGACACACTTCCTCTAACAAGGCCACACCCACTCCAAAATGCCACACCTCCTAATAGTGCCACTCATGGGCCAAGCATTCCAAGACATGAGTCTATGGAAGCCAAACCTATTCAAACCACCACAATACATGACACTCATTCATCAATCATGCAAGGAATTCGCCATCCAAGTCTCAGCTGCCACAGGATTAATATTTCTCACTGGCTGGTTCTATCACTGGAGTGAAAGTTCTGTTGCTGAAGTGAAAGCAACTTCTTTAAAAAGCATAAAAATCTCTCATTCATCCTTTGAACACTTCTCCGGTTACCTGGCAAATGCTCACGTGTGCGTTCTTGGGTGTCTTGCCCCTCACGTTCTGATGTGGGAAGACAAATGTTGGTTTGTGTTAGTCTGTAGTATTGAGCAATGAGGAGCAAAATAATGAGATCTGTGTTGAACTAAGAGACCAAGGAAGGGTTTTCTCAGCTCAACAGCCAAGACTGTACATGTCTAGGTACAGAACCATGTGTATAAATAATTTAGCGTTATGTTCATAGTGATACTTTGCAATCATTCTATGGAGTATTTTGATAGTTTTATATTGATTTCTTAATACAGTGGCTAAATTTTAATAAAAAATTTAAGTTTCATAAATCATACAGACAAGGAAATATACAGCCCAGACCACAGGAGTTCTGGTTCAATTGTTATCTAAACATGAGTGAGAGTCTTATAAAATTTTCCCTTCTGACAGGAACAAAACAGCAGACAAGACTTACCAAAAGAAAATACCCACTCTTTTTCAGAAGTGTTTTCCTAAGACCTGAGAGAGGCCACATGCACATAGATCTGTAGGAAGGGTGCTGCATCAGGGAGGGGGTGGTGTGAACTGTAGGGGCGTGTCTTGAGTCTTCCCTAAGAAATATGGGAGTCAAGGGCTAGAAAGGTGTTTGTAAAGCAGTTTATAAAGCATTTGCTCTGCAAACATGAGGACCTGAGTTCAATACCTGGAGTCCGTGTTTTAAAAAAACAAAAACAAAACCCCGAGAGAGGGCTCGAGAGATGGCTCAGTGGTTAAGAGCACCTGGCCATTCTTCCAGAGGTCCTGAGTTCAATTCCCAGCAACCACATGGTGGCTCACAACCATCTGTAATGAGATCTGATGCCCTATTCTGGTGTGTCTGAAGACAGTGACAGTATAGTTGCATACATAAAATAAATCTTTTTTAAAAAAGCTGAGGAACACACACATACATAAACACACATGCACACTCACAAATATACACATTCATGCACAAACACACATGTACACACACATGTATACACACACACACACATGCACACATTCTTGTATAAACATGAGGAGAAATACTGAAGTCAGAAGGCTTTCTCCTTTGACACTGTCTTTTAATCATGCTGTGTTATCAAATCTCAAAAATACATCCTGGATCTTCTCTTCCATCATCTCTCCTTGGACCACACAGTAGCCTCCTAGTCAGGCCCCAGACACTCCTTGTTTGTCCACAGCCCTGGTCTTTGGGAATGCTATCCAATAAAGTGAGGCTTTACTTACACACAAGCACTGATACAGTCTACAGCTCAACAAAGGCAGACTTCTATCATGCTGCACAAGAGAGTTAACAACTTAAAATGAATGAATTGTCTCTAGAATTTTCATTCGATGCTTCTTGAACATGGATGACCAAGGCTGCAGAGTGAAGCCACAGTTGAGGCAGGGGGACGGCTGTATCTTCAGATGGGTTCTAGGGCAAGGAATCACATTCAGATGAGGTCACAGAGTGGCATTCCATGGTGAGTGTGGCACCCTCATAGGGAGAGGCGCGGAGCTTCCTGCCTTCTCTCTGTAAATGCACAGCATGGAGATATCTGAGCACATCTGGGAGGAGGGAGCTCTTCCAAGGAACCCACTCAGCTGACGCCTTGATCTTAAGCTTTTAAGATTCCACAACCACGGAGGCTAAGTTGCCTTTGCTTAGTATACCGAGAGTCTGGGATTTTATTATAACGTTTTGGGCTAAGATGATTACATTTAAGTTTGAGACAATCAGGAGAATCTGAACAGATGCACATTGAACAAGTGTGTGACCTGGGTACTGGGGTTTCAGACATGCCAGTTGGTACAGTGTGACGGATCAAACTGAGGGCCGTGTGCATATTAGATAGGCACTCTATTGACTGAGCTACAACCCCGGTTCCTAGATGGCCTTTAAATTTTCTTTGTAGAGTTACTGTTGTGTGCCTGTGGTGTGTGTGTGTGTGTGTGTGTGTGTGTGTGTGTGTGTGTGTGTAACTGCATGTGTATCACATGTGCACAGTACACACAAGGGCCAGAAATGATATCCAATCCCCTGGAATAGGAATTATAGATAGTTGTGAGCCACCATGTGGGTGCTGGGGTTTGAATCCAGGTCCTCTGGACTAGCAACCAGTGCTCTCAACCATGGAGCCCCACTGACTGGTCTCTTCAACATATAAATCAGATGGCTTTCCTAGTCACTTCCCACTCAGGATAAAATCCTAAGTCTTTATCAAACGAATCAGAAGCTCCCTCGATTTTTGGCTGGTGTTTCTCTGGTCCCTTCAGAAACCAACCCCATCCTTATTTACAACTATCTACTTACATAGTGTCTTACCTGTCCTTCAACATGTCAAGCACATGCCAAGCTCCTGTCTCTCCTTTTGCCTGGCGCTGGCTTCTCATTGGCTGCTCAGATTGCCCTTGTACTGCGTCCAGGACTTTGCCTCACTTCATCCCCACAGACATACACCTGATACCTTTGTTCGTCTCTCTACCACATGAGAGCACCACTGGCATGTGAACTTTGGAGATTTTCCCCATAGTTTTATAACTCTATCAGCTCAGCTCAGTACCTATAGCAGGAGCTCATAGCTCTCCCCCTCCTCTTCCATCCCTCAGTACACATAACAGGACACAAGGCTGGACCTCGGCCAAGGGCTCTGGATGGTCTTCACCTTGTCTGATTCCCATATTCCCCTTGAGCACATCAGACATTGAGCCTTAGATTCCTCCCCTCGCCGCCCCCACCCCCAGCCTTTTTTCAGGTTTAAAAAAAAAAAAATCTGTTTTCAAAGCTTTTCTATCTGAGATTTCTCATTCCATCCAGATACTCTCCAACACCCAACATCTGCTTTGTGAATTTAGTTTGCGCTCTGCTGTCTTCTTTGGGGGAGTTTTGTGTGGGCTTTGAATCAATTGTTTTGCTCAGCCTCAGAGAGATGTGCCTGGGCTCTTTGCCATTTCTCGGCTCCACAGACAAATGTCCCAGCCATGCTGGGCTGTGACAATATCCCTGTCTGTCAAGCCTTTGGTAACAGGCAACAGAAATGACTTGAGCCATGTGACCTTTGCCCTGTAGGGACTAGGCTGGTTTGTAAAGTATGTTATGGGCAGACCCTTTTATTTACACACAAAGGAGAATAGTAGTTTATACCTATGTCTGAATTTGAGTTTATAAGGTACCAAACACAGTCCAGAGGAATATTTCAACTAGCTGATCTCCTTTGGTGACCAAGACAGAGCATACCTCCTCCCCAGGAAGAAAACTAGGCAGAGTTCATAGGGTCCTGTAACAAAAGGTTCTATAGTGAAGCCAGCTCTATGTGCACAGGAAATTCCACAGGACTTCATCCTTCGTCTTGGATGGGCGCTTCCCATTTTGAGGGGAAGTCCTGCTGACAGACCACCTCCTCATATCCTTGAGCAGGAAAGACTCCTCCCTCTCAAGTAGCAAACTAACCCTGCTTCTGTGGTACCACTCCAGGGTCTTGGGATGCTGATTAGTTGCTATGTAACGTTGCCAGGTGAGCACAGAAGGAGTTTGTGGAACATATTGGCATCCTGGCTGGAGCCTCAGAGTTTGATTTCTGCTGAGGGAAGGTTTCAGGAATGGAGCTTCAGGGAAGCCTCCAAAGTTGATTGACACTCCAAAGTGTTTCCCCTTCTCTCCCCATTAAGTCTCTATCTGTATTCTAAAAGTAACTCTTCAGTATCAGGATGGAAAAACTGACCCTTTAGCTAGCACACTTCCTTACAGTCTAAGGGAGGGACTGATGCCTTCTGAAGACCTCGCACTGTAGAGATGGATATAAATGCAGCCTGAGAACATAGCTTCCCTGTAAATCTGTTTCCTTCCGTCCTTTTCTCCGGTTGCTTTGAAACTTGGACGCTCACTGTTACAGAGCTGGAGAAGGAGAGATGTAGTGGGTTGGTCTGCTGCTGCTGCTGCTGCTGCTTGTATTCTAGTACTAAATACTGGATCCTCAAGATGTGGCTGCCCTTGGATGAGCAAATCCTAATGTACTCAAAGCGATACCATGTGAACTTCTTCCCAATTTAACTGGTCGATAAAAGGCTAGAGCCTGTGATTGGGCAGTAGAGGGAAAAGGTGAGGTGTTGCAGGTAAATAGAGACAGAGGAGGAGAGGAAGACAGAGGAGGAAGAAGCTGCCATGGACCAGGACCACATGGCCAGAATAAACAGCAAGTAACAATAGCTGGGAAATAAGTTAGTATAGCCCTAGATGTGCCCAATGTAGGTTACGGCTTGTAAATAAAATACCTGGATTGTGTGTCTTTTAGATGGGCTTGTTAGGATCACAAATTCCTACTACAGAGGGAAATCATAGCACCCCATAGCCTGGATTCTCTGGAGCTGGAGTTACAGGCAGATGGCTGCCACCTGGCATGAGTACTGGGCATCAAACGCAGGTCCTCTGTAAGAGCAGCCAGCACTGTCAATGGCTTGACCATCTTAAAATAAGCTTTTTTTATATAAAGTAAATAAATGACAAATTGTAGCCAAGCAGCTAGCAGGTATGATGTGCTTCAAACACCAAAGCTGACAGTGGCATTGGGTGAAATTCTTGGGGTATCCTAGAGGTAGAGGCCCAGCTGAAGTCCAAGGATGGAGTGATGCTTGCCAGGACTGGATGGGTCAGTATGAGCTCTTCACCGTTGGGAATCCAGACACAGATCTATGGTGTGACATAGTTTGCTCACTGAAATGGCCAACCTGGTGACTCACATATTCCCCACTGAGATGTTGATAGTTGTCCCTCTCCGCATGCAACAACAGTTAGAGGTAATTTGAAAAATATTACACAATCTAATTTGGCATTAAGATTATATACTTTCCCCCAAGAACCTTCCTTCTAAGAAAGAACAAATTACACAGCTCCCTTTCCAATGCGGTAAGTTGAAAATGTCAGCATGCAGATTGAACCCTGTGGTATCATTGTCAGATCTTCAAGGTGCAGATGGGACGGTTTCTACTGTCAAAACAGCCCATGGTGGCTCTCCTTAAAAGGAAAAATGAACATAGGAGCCTGATAGCAGGCCAGATATACAGAGATGGACAATCCAGGATCTGCTTTGAGTCTACCCCTAGCCCACCCTTCCGACATCAGATTCTCCGTCTGACTGATAGTCTTGAAGTCTGATAATATACTCTAAAAGTTAGGTCTGGTTCTTCTCCCAGCCCCATGCTCCCAGAAATAAAAATCATAATCAAAATATATTTATAAATACCTTGGCCATATAGCCGGGCTCTTCTTTGACTTGATCATGACTTAAATTGACCCACTTATTCTGATCTACATTCTGCCATGTGGCTGGTTACCCATGCTTAGATACCTTGTATCTGTTTACTCACATCTTCCTGGGCAAATCTCCTGTGCCTCACTTTATCCCAGAATTCTTTCTGGCTTCCAAATGTCCTGCCTTCTATTCTACCCTTTCCTGTAGGCCCTGTGACCTCTCCCACTGTAATTCTCTAACTTATTTCTGGGAAAAGAAGTAGACGGAACCTAATTTTTCCTGATCTGGAGTTTATTGTTTATAACCTAGGAGGGCTACAACCTTATTTTTTCATATAGTAATTTGCCACCACAAAGGTTCATTCATTCTTTTACTCTAGGTCCCTTCTTGATATGCACATGTGTCCACCTACATTCTGCGACCTTCCCTCCCTTGTCCCTGTGATGGTCCCTCTGTATTGTTTGCCTGTGTTTGACCTGTGATATCGTGAGTCCCTCCCTCTTCACTCCATTTTCTAATCAACCGTATCACACCTCGATTGGTGCATATAACTCTGTAATCACACTGTATAAATTGTTTATTAAAATGTTCTAGAGTTTTGTAAGGAGATGCTGACCTATTGTTGGATGCATTGGTGGGGAGAAGAAGGGAAACAGAACTAAAAGGATGCAGGAGGGAGACAGGTCAGAACATGACAGAAGATAAATAAGTGGAAATTGAGATGTGTAGATAAGTATTAGAAAGATGATTGATAGGTGATAGATAAGATGGTAGATAATAGATAGATAGATAGATAGATAGATAGATAGATAGATAGATAGATAGATTGGTAGATGATAGGTAGATGACAGACAGGTGTATGGATGAATAGATAGATGATTGATAATGATAATGATAGACAGGTGATGATAGATGATTATGATGAGATAAATGATAGATAGGTAGGTAGGTAGATAGATAGATAGATAGATAGATAGATAGATAGATAGATAGATAGATGATATATATGCACAGGTGAAAGATAGACCCTCATCCCTAGTGAGTTCCCTGAGCTAAAGACAGGCTCAGTTGAACAGCTGGCATCCTTCAGCCTTTGCTACAGTTGCAAGCTTTCTTTTGCCTGCAGCCTAAGTGTCAGCTCTGGGCAGGCTCCTTGTCAGTGTGCCTAGAAGTTTGTCTCCTGCCCTCATCGTGGTGCTTTTCAGTGTTGGAGCATAAGAACCAAGAGAGGTCCAGGGGACTGAGCAAGCACATGCACACAAACTCCGGCTCATGCACGCACCTGTTTCCCCGGGGCTTTGTTCATGAAGTAGCTCAGAGTTTACCATCCCTGCCCTCTTGGTCCTCCACTCCCTGGTAGCTCATGGCTTCCTGGTGGTCTCTCATTGTACAGTCTGAGAGGAGTAATTGTGTAGCTCAGAGCAATGAAGTTGCTGTGAGTTCTCAGAACCAAATGCTCCCTGAGTGCCACTTCCTACACTGTGTACACAGTTTAGGGAATGGGAAAATAACAAGCTGTGGTGTCATCTGTGGAAATCGGCAATCAATAGCAATCCCCGATTATCCCAGGCCCTTCTCTACACCCCAGGAAAATGTCAAAGGAATAATAATGCTTTTATCTCCCTGTACCCTCAACTCCCAGCCCTCACAGATTATTTTACTCTAGAAGTAGGTTTTATCCAGCCTTGGTGTCACAAGTGTGTCATCTCAGCTACTTGGACGCCTGGGGAAAGAAGACTGTCATTCAAAGCCAGTCTGGGCAACTCGGTGAGACCCTGACTCAAAATTAAAAAGGGTGAGTTGGGGGCGAGCTGGTGGAGTGCTTGCCTCATGTTCATGAGGCTCTTCACTGCAGAAGTCAAAGATGGATTTCTTGATAATTATGTGTATCAAAAGGAGTGTTCCGTTTTCCACAGCTACCCCTTTGGTCACCCCTCAGGACTATACATCATTTAGTTTTATGGAGTAAGTTAGAAAGGTTAAGTGCAGACCATGATTTAAAATGGGCATGCTTTCAAGACCCTGGGAGTCAAGCACACTGTGAATGTAGGTTTCTGACCCCAAGTGATGGCTACACGATGCAGTATGGTGGATGATGAACACCCTGTCTTCCGCACAAGTAGGACTCTGGGAGCACCTGGTAAAAGGAGACTTGTTCATGGCCATTTATTTGGAGAGGTGGATAAACGCCCGCTGAGATTTCTGTTCTGAGATACTCTGTGAAGGGGGAGGGTCCTGAGAACAGAAAGCTCTCCTCTGACTGTACATTTGACCCAAGGAGCAGGGATAACGTGGCTGATGTCACTTAAATGGTTAGAATGGGGTTGTTTTTTCTGCTTGGGTCTCTCGAGAAGATATAAGACATTTAATAGACCAATGAATGTGTTTATGTGGTGTGTGTCCAGCAGGGATAAATACAAATCAGAGTCAGATTGTCAACACTGTCATTATGTTTTTGCATATAATTGCAAGTTTTAGCAAAATGTAAAAATGGCATAGATGTAAGTATACAGACAGCACCCTTACAATTAACAAGAGTGGTGATTTATCAATTAGCCCCTGCATGGTGCTTTAACAAAAAATAAAAATGTTCATATTTAAATTAGTCTTTAAATTTCCTTTATCTTTGGGCAGAATGTCAATGTAGGTATTATAAGAAAATTCCATGAGGCTAGAGAGAAGCTCAGCCACTAACAGTATATAATGCTCTTGTAGAGGACCCAAATTTGATTGCCAATACAATATACAATGACCATTAAGGCAAGTGCTAGATCTGTTGCCCTTTGCTGGCCACTATAAGAACTTCACTTACATGCACGTACTCATAGACACATACATACATACCAAATAAAAAAACGATCATTGTTCTCTTAGAGATTCATTAGCAACAAATGAAGGTGACAGTAGTTTCTCCAATCTCATGGAAGTTCATACTGCTAGGTACCCATGGAAGGAAGACAGGTGTGTTCCTCAGAAGACCCTCATTCCTCTGTCTGACTTATCACAATCTCTGGGGTCCTTGCTCCCAGGACCTGGTACCATCAAGCCCTCTCCATGCCACAGAAGAGGGAAGAAGGGGCAGCAAACAGGCAGCTTCCTCTTATGGATATGATCTTGGAATCGCATAAGTGACTTATTCCCATTTTTTTCCTGTGTCCCTCCACCATAGCAAATAGCGTGGGGACCGTGAAAGAAAGCCATACTGGATTAGAACTCAGAGAAGATATGACTGACTATAAAGTGGGGTGCCCAGGCCCACTTTGTACATCTACACTACAACTCCACCACCTAAGGCTCAGGAAACATAACAGGAGAGAGGGTGGAAAGATCATAAGACGCAGAGAACCAGGATGGCTACAGGACAATGGATGTTTTCAATGGATGTCAGGGAATCCGTACCATGCGATCAAAACAATATGACTACCAAACAAGGCTTGAACAGTGGCCACACGGGTGGTGTTGGTAATCTCCCAAGACTCCACCCCTAGATGAAGAGCTATACGCAAGCAGTGACTTCTGAGATGGCGGAGGGGTGGAATCAGTATTTACTCCTGCTCCTTTGATGTAGCCAGATGCTTCAATGTACATTGATTCCAAGCTTCCTTTAAACTCCACCGCCAACACTAATTTCTACTTTGCAGTTCCCACTCTTCCTGGTGGAGGGCTTCCTGAGGTTTAAGGTGTGGCAAAGGACCCTCACCTGAGGACTGTTTCCAGGTTGGCACAGAGGGTATAGGTGCAGGGGTTGGGGTTGCGTGTGTGCTCTCGTCTCCAGTATTATTTGTGGGGTTTTTTTCTCCTTAAGTTGATTGATTTGTTTGACAGCTTCATACATTTACAGAATGAATTTCAGTTATTTTCACTCATTTGCGTCCCTCACTCCCATCTCCCTTCCCCTCTAACCCTATCCAACAAGACTGTGCCCCTACTTTCATGTCTTACAGGTATGTATGTGTCTTACTGAGTTCAGTTAGACTCCCCTGCCTCAACATGGGTGTGAGGTTGTTTGCTGGATCAAATGTCAGCAGGGGCACCACTGAAGAAAAAGACACACCCCCTTTCTGTGGCCATTAGCTGCCAGTGGTCCCTCAAGGAGGGGTGGGGCCCCAGGGTTCCAGGCTCTTCCGTGTTACCATGCTCATGCGCCTGACCTTGCATAGGCCTTCTGCTCAGAATATGTTCATGCATCTGAGGGCCAAGCCACTTCCAAAACATGTCTTTTTGCTGTACATCTTCACATCTTCTGCCCCTTACATCCTGTCCACTCCCTTCCATGGTGTTCCCTGAGTTTTGAGGAGAGTGACACAGTTGGCCCACTTAGGCCAGACACTCCACCATCACCAATTTCGGCACTTTGACCAGTTATGCGTTTCTTCATTAACTACCACCCATTGCAGCTCTATTCCAGGAAAGTCCATAAAGCCCACACGCACTGTGTGCCCAGCTCAAGAGTGAATGCCTGGTGTATTTACCAAGTCATGTGGCCCCCACCACACTCCATCACTAAAACATTCCTTCCCCTATACATGAGTTAGTTTTCTGTTGTTGTAATGAAACACCATGACCAAAGCAACTGAAATAGAACTCATTTGGGCTTACTCTTCCAGAGAGACTCCATAATGGTTTAGGGGTGGGGGATGAGAGCAGGAAGCTGAGATATTTCACCTTAGCCTCACAGAGGATTCAGAGTAAGAACAGGAAGTGGGGTGAAGCTAAAAACCCTCAATGGCCACTTCTGGCACTATAATTTCTTGAGCAAGGTTCTCCCACCTAAAGGTTCCATAACCCGAGACAGCACCAGCAATGAGGGACCATATGTTCAAATACATGAGCTTCTGGGAGACATTTCTTATTCAGACTACCACACTCTAGAAAATTCCCTACCATGCCAATAGCCCTCAGCCAGTTCTCTCTCTCTCCTCTCTCCTCTCTCCTCTCTCCTCTCTCCTCTCTCCTCTCTCCTCTCTCCTCTCTCCTCTCTCCTCTCTCCTCTCTCCTCTCTCCTCTCTCCTCTCTCTCTCTCTATCTCTCTCTCTCTCTCTCCCCTCTCCCCTCTCCCCTCTCCTCTCTCTCTCTCCCCTCTCCCCTCTCCCCTCTCCCCTCTCCCCTCTCCTCTCTCTCTCTCCTCTCTCCTCTCTCTCTCTCTCTCCTCTCTCTCTCTCTCTCTCTCTCTCTCTCTCTCTCTCTCTCTCTCTCTCCTCTCTCTCTCCTCTCCTCTCTCTCTCTCCTCTCCTCTCCTCTCCTCTCTCTTCTCTTCTCTTTCTCATACATACACACATGCACACTATATTTATCTCTCAGTATCTATCTCTATAGATCTAGCCTTTTGCAAACATCTAATGTAAATAGATCTACTGTGTGTGTGTGTGTGTGTGTGTGTGTGTGTGTGTGTGCACGTGCTTAGCAGGCATAGTGCCATGTGTTAGCACATGCATTTGTGGGTATCCCTTGGACACAGAGTTACACAGCAGACCCACCAAGCCACTATCATCTTCACACACACACACCCAAAGGCTTTCCTTAGTAACATCCCTTATGTCTTCTTATATCCAAATGGGCCGTATTTGTGAATCCTTCATCTTACCTGTCAGAGAAACCTCAGGAGAAAGAGTCACATCAGTCCAATGGATGGATGTTTCCACAGCAGGGGTTGGGGGAAAGACACTTAATATTTCTTTACTGGCTGCTCTTGGTAATTTCATCCCCCATCTGGGTCTGGCCCTGCAGGTCTGGGGCAGAGTAATAATTCAATAGGAGCAGGGGAATCTCCCATGTTCCAGCTGTGTATTCCCCATTCTTACAGATGTGTGCTGAGGGAAACCGGAGTGGGCTGGAAGATCTCCCCAGTGTTTCTGTGCAGAAGTCGTAATTGACAGCAATACCTGCAACCACTGGCTAAGAAGCCGCTTTCTTTCTCTTTTCCTCCCCCCTCCCCCCCCCCCCCCCCCCGTCACTGAGAATCACACAGTTTGATCAACAGCTTCGGATTCTCAGCTTGTTATTGAAGAAGAAGAAAAAAAATGTGACGCCGGAGAAACCACTCGGAGAGTCGAGTCATTTAATTCAATTTGTGATTTTTTGCCTTGTTACAGAGAAAACGGTGATCATAAAAGACGTTGTTGCTTCTTTTTTTTTTTTTTTTCCATTTTTTATTAGGTATTTAGCTCATTTACATTTCCAATGCTATACCAAAAGTCCCCCTTACCCACCCACCCCCACTCCCCTACCCACCCACTCCCCCCCTTTGGCCCTGGCGTTCCCCTGTACCGGGGCACACAAAGTCTGCGTGTCCAATGGGCCTCTCTTTCCAGTGATGGCCGACTAGGCCATCTTTTGATACATATGCAGCTAGAGTCAAGAGCTCAGGGGTACTGGTTAGTTCATAATGTTGTTCCACCTATAGGGTTGAAGATCCCTTTAGCTCCTTGGGTACTTTCTCTAGCTCCTCCATTGGGAGCCCTGTGATCCATCCATTAGCTGACTGTGAGCATCCACTTCTGTGTTTGCTAGGCCCCGGCATAGTCTCACAAGAGACAGCTACATCTGGGTCCTTTCGATAAAATCTTGCTAGTATATGCAATGGTGTCAGCGTTTGGATGCTGATTATGGGGTGGATCCCTGGATATGGCAGTCTCTACATGGTCCATCTTTTCATCTCAGCTCCAAACTTTGTTTCTGTAACTCCTTCCATGGGTGTTTTCCAAGCAAATGGTATGAAGAAACAAGCAGGAGTAGCCATCCTAATATCTGATAAGATTGACTTCCAACCCAAAGTCATCAAAAAAGACAAGGAGGGACACTTCATTCTCATCAATGGTAAAATCCTCCAAGACGTTGTTGCTTCTTAAGGTTGTCAACGAGGCTCTTGTCAGGAAAAAGATGTCTTTCCCCCAGGAAGCGAAAGACTTTTCTTTTCTGAGCCCCCCCTCCCCCCCCCCCCGAGTTGGCCCCCTGAGTTCTGGGGTTTATGTAGCAAGGAAGGAGCCCAGTGAGGGGGCTTTGATAGTAATACCAATTCTACATTGTCTCTGTTGTCATTGTGAGTTGTGTTGACATCTCTGAGTGATGCCTGTCATCTGCAGGAGGGAGCCAATGCTTACCTGCAGGAGCTGCTTGCTTCTGGGTTTTAAACAGCTGGTATCCCTTTGTCTTCCTCCGAGAGAAGCTGCTGAAACCTTTTAAGGGGAAACAGAATAGTCTGTAGGGAAGGAAAAAGTGGGAAGTGATCACCAAAGCCCCTGAAGTATTGTGGAAGCTGTAACACTGGAAACGGGGAAAGAGCCTGGTAACGTAGCTCAGTGGTTAAAGAGCATTTGTTGCTCCTGCAGGGGATCTGTGTTCAGTCCCAGCATCCACGTGGCAGCTCACAGGCTCCTACAACTCCAGTTATGAGTTTTCTGGAGCCCTCTGTGGACTCCATGGGCACCTACACACATGCACAAGTGCACATAAATAAAAAATAAAAATTAAAAATTAAAAATAAAATAAAGATGAGGAAGGAAAACTGTAAGGGCTGGCTGGTGCAGCCCAAACCACAAACCATTGGTACTCTCCTGGCCTGCTTCAACATAGCCCTCCCCTGATCCCAAGAAAGAAGCAGGAAAGAGTCCCCAAGAACCCACAGCATCTCCATTTTATTCCCTCAAGAGTCACCCCATCAGGAATGGATTGTGCAAATATCACTGAAACCAAGAGGCTCACTAGGGCTAGGCAAGTGATTCTCTACTGAATCCCATGCTCTGCCCTGGGCTGACATTGCTAATGAAAACCCTGTGTGGTTAAAAAAAAATTAACTATTTGATAAATTAATTAAAAACTATTAATTTATTAATTAATTCATTTATTAATGTGCATGTAATCTGAACCTCCATAGTCATGCATAGCATGCTGTGCAAAGGAGATAAAAGATGAGCCTCATCTCCATGTCTCAGAGATGGAATTATATATCTATAGACATAGGTGGAATATATTACATAGACACAGATTTTATTGGTTTGCATGGGGTGTATATGTTTAAGTTAACATAAACCCCATGTTCTAGTGTAACAGACTATCATTTGCAAACCTGAACTTCTAGTGGCCTAAGCCTCTGAAAAACTTACATGTATGTCTGTAAAAACACATATAAACATTAACATGCCTGTACATGTGTATTTTATACATGGTGCATGTCATCTACACTCCATCAGTTCCCATCTCTAACACTCCATCCTACCACGCATGGTTAGCAGTTCCTTCCCCCAGGGTAGACCACACCCCAAAAACTACCATTGTCTTAGTTAAGGTTTTACTACGGTGAACAGACACCATGACCAAGGCAACTCTTATAAGGATATCATTTTATTAGGGCTGGCTTACAGGTTCAGAGGTTCAGTCCATTATCATGGTAGGAGCATGGCAGCATCCAGGCAGGCATGGTGGAGGAGGAGCTGGAAGTTCTGCATCTTCATTGGAAGGCAGACAGGAGAAGACTAGCTTCCAGACAGCTAGGAGGAGGGTCTTAAAGCCCAGGCCCACAGTGACACACCTACTCCTACAAGGCCACACCTACTCCAACAGGGCCACACCTCCTAATAGTGCCATTCCCTGGGCCAAGAATATTCAAACCTTCACAACCATCATCCCTTCCTCTTACATTCATCTCAACACCAAAGGGTAACAGATGCCACTCTCCAATAGTCCTGTCTCGTGGTTTATTTTTGTTTTGCTTGTTTCAATCTGATCTGCCCAGTCTTTTTCTCTTGGATTTTATGCCTACCTTGCGTTCACTTAGGGTTTGAATTTTCCACATTGGATGTAGGGCAGATGTTCTCAAATTGGAGGGGACACCCCTCCCAAGGTCCCTCAATTCTGTAGGCACCCAAGTCACCAAGGTTGGGGTAAAGGACTTCTCTTCTTACAGCACAAATGGAAGTTCTTCCTCTGAGATCTTGGCTCGTATAAGAGGCAAAGGACATGAGCTTGAATGGCCCCAAGTTCCCAGGCGGGCTGGGAGACAGCACTTGCTCAGCAAGCCTACATTGCCTGTGTATACATACACAGACCTGCACAATCAGAGTTCCCTGGAGAAGCGGGGGTGGGGTAAGGTATATATCACCTCCAGTATTCCTAACACCTAACACCTTGGCTTTCAGGTACCTGAACTTTTTACAAAGCTCCACTTCCGGAGGTGTACCCCAGGACAACTTAAGCCAAGTCTCTGGGTTAGGAGCCAGGGTGGGGGGGGGGTCTGAGAAATCCACCCTGGACATGTTTAAATAGAGCCAGGCCCAAATCTAATACTTTCTCAACTTTGGTAAACTACCTTAGTCCACAAGGACAAGGAAGAATACTAGGGGCTGTCACTTCATAGTGGTCCTGTGAGGGAAGCCTGGCAGGGGAAGGAAGGGCCTTGTCTCCCAGCTCTCCAGTCTCGACCTGAATGTGAGCATTTCATCAGGGTCTGGCCTGTAAATGTCTCCTCTCTTTCTAGCTTCCCAAATAGAGATGGTCTGACTCCCCCCTGCCTCTCTTCCTCTCTCCCTCTCTCCCTCTCTCCCTCTCCTTCCCCCCTTCTCCTTCCCCTTCCCCCTCCCCTTCTCTCTGTCCACTCTAGCTCTATCTCCCATAATATGTGTGAGGCTTTTGAGTCAGTTATGCATCTGAGATGTTTAGAACACAGCTATATCACAGACACAAGATGCTACCTCCTAGGGTGTCTGCATTACAATAACATCCTGGGTGACATGCTTACAGTGAAAGTGAGGCCTCGGGAATGAATGGGTATGCCTAAGGAAAATTCTGCGACGGTGATGTGCCCTTAGCAGTAACTGTTAGGGAAAGTGGGGGGCTCCCATGAAAAGATTTGGGAATGTTGGCACAGTGGCATACCCCTGCTATCTCAGCTACTTGGGTGAGGCTGGAGAAATGGCTTAGGAGTCAAAAGCACTGGCTGCTCTTGCAGAGGACCTGGGTTCTATCCCCAGTGCCCCCAGGGCCACTCCCACCCCTCTGAAACTCTGGTGTTGGCATTGGTGTTACAGCTGCACTGCTGTCAGCCGTGGGGTTGGTGTTTGTGGCCGTGTGAATGAGATGCCGCCTGTTGGCGCTGGCATTTGAACGCTTAATCCATAGTTGCTGCCACTGATTCAAAAGGTCTAGAGATGCCGCCTTGCTGGGGGAAGTATGTTACTAGGGACAGGACTTGAGGTTTCAAAGTTCCGGGTCATTTCCTGGTCTGAGCTCTCAACCACCACTCCCACTCTGCCCCTCTGCCTCCCCTTCTCCCCCCTCCCTGGTGCCACACGCCCCCCTGCCTCTGCTGCCTGCTGCCACACTCCCCCGCCTTGATGTCCATGGGTTCTTATCCTTCTGGAACTGTAATTCCAAATGAGCCCTTCCTCCTGTAAGCTGCCTTGGCTTTGGTGTTTTATGTCAGCAATAGGAAAAAAAAAGTTAAGACAACACCTGCCCTAGTGATCCTGTTGATTTCCCCCACCATGTCGGTGCTGCTGTAGTCACAGGGCCTTGAGCAGGAGAAGTATAGTCATTATGTTTTCATCACATGATCCCTCAACAACAGGCACTTTTCCCAGTGAATTGGGACTGGTAGCGCTCCCGGTCTTACTCAGGTGTCTAGGATCCCAGTGTCAATAGGCTGGCATATGTGTTTAGATCCCTGTAGCAATAAGCTATCAAGAGAGTGTGCCTCGGGACTGGAGAGACGGCTCAATGGTTAAGAGTGCTGGCTGCTCTTCTAGAGGACCCGGGTTCAATTCCCAGCACCCACATGACTCACAACCATTTGTAAGACCAACTCCAAG
Organism: Mus musculus; assembly: GCF_000001635.26. Taxonomy (NCBI): domain Eukaryota; kingdom Metazoa; phylum Chordata; class Mammalia; order Rodentia; family Muridae; genus Mus; species Mus musculus. The sequence goes on along the minus strand of NC_000071.6, from coordinate 128,014,193 downwards.
GGATCCAACACCCTCTTCTGACTTTCAAGGACAGTGTATGCACGTGTTTCGCAGACGCATATGCAAGGCAAAACACCCACACACATAAAAATAAATCTTAGATAGATAAATAAATGTATGCACCTCCTAGTTGGCCAGTCTGGAAGAGTCCTCCAGAGACAGATCCAGGGCGGCCTGGAAACCGTTTCTTGCTAAGCACTCTGACTCCAGGCCAAGTTAATTGGGAGGGTCTGAGGCTCCCCCTCGGGTGCTGATCCCGACTGAGCCTCTGCCTCGGGTATCAGGGTTGATCCCAGCGTCTTCCCTAATAGCTCTCTCTAGAGAATGGTTAAGTATGCACTCGTGGTTGGCTGGGGCTTATTGGGCTCTGAAATGCAATCATAAAATATGCAGCACGAGATATTGTTTGCCTTCTGTGTAAACAATCCAGGCTCTAAATTATTGAACCTAAAGGAGAGATGGAGAGCCATCCCGGCAGTTCATCTTGTCTTTTTACCATCCTGCCAGAGCATCAGAGATTTGATTTGTGTTCCCAACTAATTCTTGCTGCATATTTAAAAGAGAGAGGAGGTTTTTTTTTTTTTTTTTTTTTTTTTTTGCCTAGTTCTCTTAAAAAAAAAAAAAGCAGGCAGTCCGATAACAATTACAGGGCTGGTAGGTGGGTGGGAGGGAGACAGAGGAACTGTCTGCTTCCTTTCAGGTCACTGGGCATAAAGGTTCCAAACTCCCCTTTCATGTCCACATAAGTCTGAGGTACAGGATGCCTCCAAAGCCCTACAGCAGGTTTAAGTACTCATTAGGAAGATGGGTAGGCAAGCCTGTATGTTGGAAGACGTTTACCTAATAATGAGCATTTGATATGCACAGGTCTGCCTCCAACCGTGGGTAACCAAAGCACCCTCCTATAAGAAGCCTGATCGCCTCCAATCTAGTAAACTAGAGAGCTAATTTCTTTTTAAGATCCCCAGCTCTTAGATAGGAACCAGGCACCGTGACGTATGGCTATCACCCCAATACTCCCGGAACGAAGGCAAGGGGGGTCAGAGGTTTAAGTGTATCCTTGGCTGCATAGCAAGTTTGAGACCAGTGTAAGATCCACGTGACCACCCCCCCCTCCTCCAAACAACAGCGATGCCTTAATTCCTGCACAGGGTGCTTCATGGAAAGTGTGTACACAGATGGTCTACCTGGGTGAGGAAGTCAGGGAGGTGCTGTCTGGGGCTTGAGACCTCGGTGAATGCACAGCACAGCTGGACAGAGGTGCTTTCAAAATCTACATTCTGCGTGAAGAGGCATGGGGCAGGCCGGCAAACCCGAAACCAAGAGATCTCCATCTTTGCAAAAGATGCAGGTGGGTCTCATGCTTAAAGTAACAGGAAGTTAGGAGCAGACCATCCAGGGAAGACGTCCCTATCCATAAGCAGCCAAGGAAACTGAGGGCTCCCATTTCATTTGTCCAGAAGCCAGGGACCAGGGTGATGTGTCCTCTGGAGAGAATCAGTGAACGAAGCTTAGAGTTGACTTCTAGAACATTCTGTCTCATCAGGGTGAGGTTTGATACCAGCTGTCTCTATTTTCACTAATCTGACTTATTTTAATTCACTTTTTTGGGGTTTTTTGTTTTTGTTTTTGTTTTTGTTTTTGTTTTTTTGAGACGGGGTCTCACTAGATGTCCCTGGCAGTCCTGGAACTTGCTACATAGACCAGGCTGTCCTCGGACTCATTGAGATGCCTTTGCTTCTGCCTCCTGAGAGCTGCTTATTAAAGTCATGTGCCACCACCGTGCCTGGCTTGTTTGGGTTAGCTCTTAAAGTTCCAAGAAGCGCTGCTCCATTTCCAACCCTGGACCTGGCAGCCGGAGAAGGAACTTTCAATTCTTACACAGAATGCTGCACTTTCATTATTTCAGCTAAGGTTTTGCTAATTAAAATAGCCCCTGGGCACTTTCGGTGCAAATCCATCAGTCCTCCGCTCTCCTCCTGTGGATTGAATAAAGGTTGAATAAAGACCTGAGGACCTGTTCTCGGGTCTCTCCTTCTACGTGGATTTGGTGCTGTGCTTAGTGATAATTTCCCATACAAGAGCCTATGTGTAAGCGTGCAGCCAGGCACATGTACACTGGTGTATACAGCTGTGGGAGCTAGAAGACAGTGCCGACTGCCATTCCTCAGGAGGCCTCCACCCTGTCCCTTGAGACAGTGTCTCTCATCTTTATCCGGGACTTGCTAATTGAGCGTCTGGAAAGCACCAGCCATCCGCCTGTCTCTACCTTCCCCAGAACCGAGATTATAAACATTTCCACTGTGCTCAGCTTTTAAAACATGGATTCTGGCCATGAACTTGGGCCCCCATGCTAACAAGGCAAGCTGCCTTGCCTTGTTTCTCATAGAGCCATCATCTCCTCAGGCTCCTCTGTGGTGTTGTTTTAGGTTCTGTGCAGGAATGTACAGCGAATCATCCTTCTAATAAGAAAATCCTCACCTTCAACAAAGGATGTGTATAGACTTGGTGGTGTTAAAAGAATAGGGATTTTCAAGGGCCACTAAGTAATTCTGGTTTGATGATAGTATACAGAGAGACCACACACTTTCTAGAGTTGGCTCCTCCCAGAGCATTCTATTTGACCAAGGTGGAGTGGGATGAAATGGTGGGACTGACCCTTTTACATCATTCCAGTGAGACTCACACTCCCCAGAACTCCCAGTGGAGAGAGTGGCCCCCACATCTGAGTTAAAGTACCGTAATCAAATGCATGTATTCCAATCTGGACTTGGGTTCTCCATCTGGACTTAGGCACCTGGGATTGCTGGTGCAGACTAGAGCTGACAGACGTCACAGGTGGTTTCTCATCATTGTGTGAACCTGTTGAATCTCACAGATCATAGTTGAGACTAGGGCAGGTCTGCAGTGCTGCCTGGGTATTTATTCCTGGAAGCTGGCGACCCAGCTTCGAGTCTACCATTTAGACACTTCAGCAATCCCAAAGGTCATTACTTCTCTGCAATAAACAGAGGAGCCCTTGAGAATTCAACCCTGACCAATAGAAACCAGATTGAATAAAAGTTATACAAAAATCCCAGGAGGGTATCAGACTGCCCTGGTGCTGACAGCTGTAAAAAAATCCAAACATTTAGCCATGGATGGCTTTTGGGGGTTGGGGAACAGTGTCAGAGGTATCTGAGCATACATTCATCCAATTCTCATTTTTACTGTTTCAAAACACTATATACAATTTTCAACAAGAGGCTCAGGGACAGCATTTACCTAAGTCAGAGTTCTCTAAAGGAACAGAACCGACAGAATGAATGTATCAAGAAAGATTCTCTAAAATGGATTATACATCACATGCTGGGAAGCCCTATAATGCTCGTCCACATACTAGAGAGGCTAGGAACCCAGTGGCTGCTCAGTCCATGACACTGAGCACCTCCAAGTCCTAATCTGGTATTGAAGGTCTAGAGCAATGATTCCTAACCTATCTTAACCTATGAGTCATAACCCCTCTGGGGGTTGAACAATCCTTTCACAGGGGTCCCATATCAGTCTACATATCAGATATTTACATCATGATTCATAATGGTAGCAGAACTACAGTTAGGAAGTAGCAATAAATATAACTTTATGGTGGGGGGGTGGTCACTACACCATAAGGAACTGTATGAAGCATTAGGAAAGTTGAGAAGTACTGCTCTAGAGGATTCCTGAAGAGGTGCTATCATTTAGTCTGTATCAGAAGGCCAAAGGTGTGTTCTGATGTCAGCTGAGGACAGGAGCAGAGAGCAAAGGTGGGTGTCCCAAAAAGTAGGATACCCTTCTTCATATCTAGGCAGCTATTGCTGCTGCTGCTGCTGCTGTTGCTGCTTCTGCTGCTGCCGCCGCTGCTGCCGCCACCCCCGGAAAGTGCCTCTCATTCTTGGGGTCTTCACTATTCCAGATAATCCTTCCTGGAAATGGCCTCACAGACCCACCCACAGGTCCATCTTTTAATTAATCCCAAATCCCTTCAAGTTGACAGTCAAAAGTGAGCCATACCAGCATCAGAGTGGAGTTTAGACAAGTAGGACTACATCTTACTAGACATGGCCACTGCCTATCTTAGAACATTCCAGAAAGATACTCTGACAGTGCCATAAATAAAGTAGGGATTTTTTGTTGTTGTTTTGTTTTTTCAAGACAGGGTTTCTCTGTGTAGACCAGGCTGGCCTTGAACTCAGAAATCCGCCTGCCTCTGCCTCCTGAGTGCTGGGATTAAAGGTGTGTGCCACCACTACCTGGCATGAAGTGGTTTTCTATGAAGTTCATGAATGATGAGCAATGATTCTTATAATTATGTTTCTGTTGCTGTGATAAACACCATGACCAAAAGTAACTTGGAGAGGAAAGGGTTTGCTTCACCTTACACCTCATAGTCCATCATCCAGGGAAGCTGGAGCAGGAAACCTGGAGGCAGGAATTGATGCAGAGGCCATGGAGGGATGCTGCTCACTGGCTTGCTCCCCATGGCTTACTCAGCCTGCTTTCTTCTAGTACCCATCCCAGAGTGGTACTGATTTCAGAAATCTGGGCGCTCCCACATCAGTTAGTAATCAAGGATGTGCCACACAGCCACAAACAGACCAGTTCGAGGCAGGTGACTCTAACAGTTGAGGTTTGTTCTTCCCAGGTGACTCTGGGTTGTGTCAAGTTGACACCTGAAGCTCATTCTGATGACAACCTACTCACCAAAATTCTTAACAACGCAGAAAAAGTTGAGATGCAGAAACTGCCCCGCCCCCCTGCCTGTCATTTATTCCCCATAAAAATTGTACATGGATTCATGATAAAGTAGATATTTCTTGTCCTGAGAGTCAGTTCTCTCACCTGCCCCCCTTTGCCTTTCAGCCACTTCTATCCAGTCAATACTTATTTAATGGTGGAGATTCAAGCCTTTGTGTTGTCTGCCATCGAATAACCCAGCCACAATACTCGGGCTGGGCTTTTCCAGTGCACAGTCCCCTGGGAACCATCCTAATAAAGGGGTGTCTGCCCAGCTCTGTGTTTCAATACGATGGACAACCAGTGGTTAGTGTTTTGTCGGAGCAAACCTCCGAGCTGTAAGTATTGCCTGCAGACACTTCCCGGTGATGATTACGGTAATACTCCGTAATTGAATCCCTCTTGTCAACTTAATGGACTGGAAGGAATTTTAGTGCTCAAAGAACTGTGATCAGGTGCTCTATGCTTGATTAAAATGGCTAGGACTTGAAAAGTGGCAAATTCGGGGAAGGAGCCTTGTAAACTGGCTCCCGAGATGATGTTTGATTACCAGATGGGAGTGAGAGGATATAAATGGCCTGTTGGATTTAAGTTCTTTTGATAGCAGAATGGAAACTTCAATGGGTTTTGAAATTTAAGAGGGTTCCATAGTGTTCAGACAGCCATCAACAGCTTTTTCCAAGAATGCCCTTGTGTTTCAGAGTATGCAGCAGTTATACAGCTGAGTAAGGATGAGAAAAGACAGGTTCAAAAGTGTTAGCGATAATTTGGCTCTGGGATGCTCGTAGTGTAAACCCTCTTGGGGAGCCCTGCCACGTTTACCAGTGGGAAAGTGTGAACCTCCACTGTGGTCCATTCTCACAATGGAGTACTATGCAGTGGTGATTGCTAATGACGTACAACTGTTATGTGGCAATATCTTGTGTTAAGTGAAAGAGGAGGATGCAATGTTAATTTATGTAAGAAGCTGAAGCAGGCAAAACTCACTCGTGCTGAGAACACATAAGCTCTCTTGCTAGGCTGGGATGGAGAAGCAGGGTGGGATCCTCAGGGATGCCATTAAAGTGGTAAAGTTTTGTTGTTAATATTAGTTAGTTACTTTACACTGTTGCTGGCATTTAAAAAAGACAATTATGGCAGGGAGGGTTTATATTGTCAGAGTTCAGGGATACAGTTTATCACGGCAGCAGGAGCCTGAGACAACTGGTCACATTGTATCCACAGTCAGGAAGCAGAGAGAGATGGATGCTGGTGCTCAGCTCACTTTTGCCTTTTTATTTAGTCTGTTACCCTTCAGCCCATGGAGTGATGCTGTCCGGGCTCAGGATGGGTCTTTGAAAACCTTCTCATTGGCACACCCAGAGGCTTATCTCCTAGGCAATTCTAAATCAAGTTTGACAATTAATATTGATCATCGAACTCCTTCCTTATGGACCAGGAATCTGAGTGAGGAAAGGTGCAGGAAATTGGGCATCGCTTGGCGTGCTTGCTCTTGGTAGCAACATCAGTTGGAAAATAAAAGGTGCCTGAGAGGACCCTGTTGAGATAAACAATGCACCAGGCTCTCAGGAATTGCCTGCCTGTGGAAACTATCTCTCCTTCCTCCATTCACCATTTATAAGGGTGAACACATGGCCATGTGGGTTGTGAGCTCTTTTTGAATGAAGATAATGCATACTTTATCCCCTTCCCCTTACTAGATGAGCCATTCAAAACAACCCTGGAGTGGTTCAATAGCAGGCTTTTTTTTTTTCTTAAAAATGTATAATCTGACATTACTTGAAGCTATGCCCATGAAGCCTTACCCACGTAACTATCTGACCATTAGCTGAACAGGGACAGCCACAGCAGCCATGCTAACACGGATGGGGGAGAACTCTAAAAACCTCAGCCTGGGCTGGAGAGACTTCTCGGAGGTTAAGAGCACTGGCTGCTCTTTCTGAGGTCCTGAGTTCAATTCCCAGCAACCACATGGTGGCTCATAACCATCTGTAATGGGATCCAATGCCCTCTTCTGGCCTGCACATGTACATGTAGACAAAACACTGTATACATAATAAATCTTTTTTTTTTTTTAAGCCTCAACCCTACACAAAGAGCTACAAGCCACTAAGGAATGCTGTGAGGGGGAGAAATAGTCTTCCCCAGGGAAGAGCACACCAACTGGTTATTCAGTACCAAATAGTTAGCCCTTGAAACATAGATATAAGTATCATTATACAGACTGAGTAGATTATTGTTAGGACCATGAATATGTATGTGTATGTGTAAGTATGTGCATATACATATATGTGTATTATATGCATATAACAGCAATTCATGAAAAAGAGGCCATGAATTTGAAAAAGGGCAAGGAAGGTTTGGAGGGAGGGAAGGAAAAGGTGAAATACGGTTTTATTATAATCTCACGAATAAAAGAAAAAGTAAAAAATAAATCTAGGACTAAGAGGGAACGAACAGTGAATATATCAAGAAGCTTGGAGGATGCTCAAAAAAAAATTACAATTGTTGAAAAAAAAAACTAATTCTAAAAGGTCCTGCACAATCCCATTCATGACCCGTTTGGAGTTAGGAGAGTTTGGCTGTGCAGGAGAGAACAGCAGTTGCCAGGGGGGAGGGATGTGAGGCAGAAGGCAGGCAGGCTCTGCTATGAAAACGAAAAAGTAGAAACAGAACTGAAGGGTCTCGACACTGGTGATGGGCATGCAGACCAACACTCATCATGGTGCATGCATAATACACAGAAACATGCATGCATGTGTGCATGCACACATGCCAGCATGCACATACATATATATGCACACATGAATGAGCACAAGTACAAGCACACATACAGACATGCAGACATACCCCTGCACACACATGAATGTGGATAAAGCTGGAGGACTCTGGGTGGGCCTGTGCTGGGCTCGCATCTACCTTCTTTCTGGGACTCAACTTTGTGGGGAGGTACCAGGTTGCATCAGGGTAGCCCAGCCAAGGCTGGAAAGACAGTGCCGTGACAACTACAAAGGAAATGGCAATCATCTCTGTGGACGTTCCAAAAAGCGGTCTTAATTATCAATAGGATGACAGTGGAGGCTTCATTGACAGACCCGCTAAAGCTATTTCCTGTAGGAAATCAGTCACTTCTTGGAAAATGTGTTGGCCCAGTGACCCTAGAGACAATTAGTTTGTTCCTTGTTTTTCAATTTTTTTTTTAATTCACCTTATGAGGGCTGGAGAGATGGCTCCATGGTTCAGAGTACTAGCTGCTCTTCCAGAGGACCTGAGTTCAATTCCCAATACCTGTATGACAGCTCACAACTGTCTGTAATTAAAAAAAAAAATACACCTTATTCCTCAAAGTCTGATGTAAATGACATGTTAATATCATCTCCTCTTAGGTCCAGATTGCAAAGATCATAAAGTGCATTTTGATTACCTATAAGAAAATGCCTTCTGAATGTTTTTTATACTTAATGAAAGATCTCTTTTAGAATCCCTCTTTTTAAATGGCATTTATTTATTCAGTGTGTGTATGCACAGGTGTGTGTGTGTGTGTGTGTGTGTGTGTGTGTGTATGTGTGCATGCCACAGTGCACCTATGGAGATTACAGAACAAATTTTAGTTGATTCTCTCCTTCTACATGCAAGTCCTGGAGATGGAATTTATGTCATCAGGTCTGGCACCTAAGGGTGTGTCCATAAGGACAGTTACCCGTTGAGCCATCTCACTGGCCCTGAGTTTTGTTTTGTTTTAAAATCACTTTGTATTCATGGCTTTTCTCATAGATATGATTTAATACCTGACAAGAATTGAGTAATAACAAAGGTTATCCTTTAAAAAAAAAACCAAGCAAACAAAACCCATACCTATATTCTTGGAGAATTCCATGCTTGTGTACAATGACACATGATTATGTGAATTCCCTATCTCCTCCAACTCTCCCTAGATTCCTAGATATGCCCCCTTCCCTCAGCTTTCTCTTTTCTCTGTCCCTAATGTGTGTAAACTGTCAAGCTTGTCACCCATGTGTCTGACTCTGTGATTGTATGTGTTTGTGCATATATGTGTGTGCTTGTGTTTGTGTGCATTTGTATGTAAATGTATTTGTGTGTGTGTGTGTGTGTGTGTGTGTGTGCGCACGCACGCACGCATCTGTGCATGCATGCACGCTCCTTGTAGTTAAGTGCAGAAATACAGACATACAGCTTTGGAATCTGTGGTCCAGTAAGGTGGAGGAACTAGTAAGAGCTCCCATGGAATGCAAGCCATCCCTGGAAGACACATTTCCACGGTTTATCACCGTGATTAGCATCATTAAAAGGAACCCAGGGATGAGATTAAGAGAGTATTCTCAGGGGAACTAACTGATTCCCTGCATCCCCATCCCTGGTGTTCTCCTTATGGCATCCCCAGGCGTGCAGTGATGGAGATAACACTTCCAACCCATGTATCTGATGTTTCCCTGCCTCCAAAGCTCTGTTAGACATTGGTTTTAAAAATGTATCCCGCCAAGCCAGCCATTTGTGTTGACTGTATATTTCAGTGCCTGTGTCCCCAGTGAAAAAGAACAGCAGGCTATTACGGCGCTCGTGGCCGCATTTTCAAACAACCGCCCTCCTCTGCCCCAGTTTGGCAGCCGCTCTCAGTAGTAAATGGAGCCCTGCAAGTAGCTGAGTGGGAAGGTGGAGGTGGCAAACTACCGTCTAAAGACAGCCAGAAACTGAGGTCAGAGTTGTCTTAGGGCAGGCAGCCTTAAAATGTGGGGCTGATGAAGCAGGCTGAGACCCCCATCCTTTAATTTCCTGTTGTAGCCAAAGCTCTTTTTGAAATGATCTGTCTCAGGTTTCCTACAAAATCTTTTGATTAGCTCCCTGAGAAATTTACTCACAGTGATGCAGAACTTTCAAGGTACCTGAGCATCAGAGCAGCCTCTCCACAACCTTCAATTAGTTTTAAGAGGGGCAGGGGGTGGTAGGTGCTCCCCAGGAGCTGGGAGGTCAGGAGGGAACACAGTAGGTATGGTCAGCCTCAAAGGCTGGGCCCAGGCATGTTCTCGCCCTTAAAACATCCACATCTTTTACCTCTTTCAAATGCAGTTCTCCTTTGAGACACATGGGCCTAATTGTTCCCAAGTGTATCTTGAAGTTTCACTTAGAGTGTTTCCACGGGGCTTTAAAGCAGGCTGGAGCCATTCAGTATCATTCAGTGGGATGGCAGATTCATCAGGGATGCGATTCATCGGCATGGACTGACAAGATTGCAAAATAATGATGCATTGACTTTGATAAAAATTACTGCAGAGAGGGGGCTGGGAGATGGTTCATTTGATAGTTAAATCACTTGCTATGCAAACATGAGGATGGATTCCCCCAATAGCATGTGGATGCAAGGTAGCTGTGGCGGCTTACCTGTAGTTTCAAATTCAGAAGGCAGAGACAGGGGATTCCCCCAGAACAAAAGGCTAGCAAGACTTAGACATCTTGGTGAGCTCTGGGTGCGATTGAAAGATCCTGTTTGTCTTAGTCAGGGTTTCTGTTGCTGCAAAGAAGCACCATGCTGCAAAAGCAAGCTGGGGAGGTTTATTTGAAGGCTTATACTTCTCAATCATAGCTCATCCTGGGAGGGAGTCAGGATAGGAACTTAGGCAGGAATGGAACCTGGAGGCAGGAGCTGATGCAAAGACCAAGCATGCTTACTGGCTTGCTTCCCTGGTGTGCTCAGCCTGCCTTCTTGTAGAACTCAGGACCACCAGCCCAGGAATGGCACCACCCACAATGAGCTGGGCCCTCCCCCATTGATCACTCATTAAGAAAATGCCCTACAGCTGGGTCTCATGGAGTCACTTTCTCTTCCAAGGCCCTGATGACTTTAGCTTGGGTCAAGCTGAGACACAAAACCAGCTAGTACAACTGACCCCTTCATGCTTTCAAAACCACAATCTGGGTGACTCTGACACATTACCAAGACCAGCTGCAGCCTGAGGTACTACTGTGGTTGTCTCTGAGACACAGTTTTCCTCTCAGGAAACACTTGCCAGACGATTTCATCTCAGTGAAGCTGGTTTCTTCTTAATCACTGCTAATTTCTTAGCTCCAGCAAACCAGCATCAATTGTCCCAGTAAAGCAACGGTATCGCTTTAGTAGTTCCGTTATCTTGTTAATCACAGCTGATACTTCAGTCCCCACTAACCAGAACTACAGAATCTTAAATTGAAACAGCAAACAGCCCTGAGAGAGTCTTTAATCTTCCCTCTGAAATTTCACAAACCAGCCCTCCATCTTCTGCACTGCTCTCAACATTCTTATCTTCCAAGCTCCCACAGAATAGCCCACTGAGGTCTCAATACTCTTCTAGGTTCTTCTAGCCCTAAGTTCCAAAGTCCTTCCACAGTCCTCCCCAAAATATGGTCAGGCCCGTCACAGCAAAACCCCACTACACTGGTGAAAGATAGGATAAGGATGATTCTCAGCATCAACTTCAGAACTTGACATACATGTGCCCACACATACCTGTGAGTGCTGTACATCTGAGTACAGACACACACGCATGTACCTTCATACAATGTGCATACACACACACACACACACACACACACACATATATATATATATATATATACACACACACACACACACACACACACCTACAAAGGAAAAATAAACTATAAATAACATTTCCTATCTTGTTCCTTAGTTTATTCCAAGATGCCTTAATGGGCTTTAATTACCACGTTTAGCCCTAGAAAATAAGAACAACTCATTAAAGGAGGTCACACGAAGACAGTAATGGGGATGGAAAGGAAAAAAAAAACCATACATACACTAATGAGCTTCATAGAGGGAATTCATCTCGTGTAGTTCTGCACAGTTGTGGACTGTAGACAGCTACTTCTTCCTCGTGCTTACCAGACAAAACCACACCATGATGATACAATTCAGTGGCCATGGGATGAATCCAAGCCAGTTACCAGACAGACACAGAGCAGAACTGGGGGAACCCCTTGGTCTGTGAGCGTGGACAGAGCATGGTTTTCTTTTGGCTTTGCTGGTTTTTCCTCCACAGGTGTCTGTGTTCTTACCTGCCTTGGTTAAGTTTTTTTGCCAAGTTGGTACAAGATGGAGTTTTCTAAGAACTCAGTTTAAACAATGCCTCCATCAGATTGGCCCGAGGGAAAGTCTGCTGGGCATTTTAGTGATTAATTATTGATGTGGGAGAGCCTAGTCCACTGTGGATGGTGCTACCTCTGGGCTGTGTAGACCTAGACATGAGCAAGCCATGCAGAACAAGCCAGTAGGCAACTATCCCTCATGGCTTACACATCAGTCCTGGCCTCCAGGTTCCAAGACAAAAATCTCTTCTTCAATATCAAGGTGTCAAATATACTGGGACCTGATTAAAAGGTAAGCCAAGTCATAATAAACACTTCAAGTCTTTATTCAGAAGGAACGCTTCAATCCAGCTCACGGTTTAATGCCATGGAAATCCTCATCAGCCTCACCTTGTCAGATTGTTGAGTCCCGGAGCTGTGTTTGTTCATAGCTCTGCTGTCATGCTCATGCATTCTTAACTCTATAGCCAGCCATGGATGAGGGACTCTGCAGAGAGGCGTGGGGGGAGGGGGGACTTTATAGGACATACATAGAAGCAAAGAAAGTGTGTGAGGAAGGGAAGATATTTGATAGCTTAGTTACTCAGTTACCTGTGTTGGTCTAGCCTGTTGGAACATCCTTAATTAGTATTATCCTTCTGTTTATAGTTTCTGATTGAATGGGTGATAGTTCAGCTCTTCCTTAAGACATCATTGCAAGAAATAGTCAAATTTTGTTTATGTTTACAAATTGTTCTAGTTTGCTTTCCTACAACTAAAAGTGAGTTGGGGAGAAAAAGGTTAATTTGGCTTACCTTTCCAGGTCACAGTGCACCATTGAGGGGAGTCAGGAAAGAACTCAAACAGGAACTCAAGGCAGAGGTCACAGAGAAATGCTGCTTACTGGCTCACTCGCAGGTCCATGCTTAGCAAGCTTTCTTATATAGCACCTAGGAAATGGTGTCGCCCACAGTGGCCCGGCCTTCCCACATCAATCACCACCCAAGATAGTCTTTTATAGAATTGTCCACAAGCCAATCTGACTGAGGCAATTCTTCAGGGTTTGATCTTCTCAGGTGACTTTAGTTTGTATCAATAAAAATAATCCAAGACATAACTCAAAGGAGATTGAGGTCACTTAAAAGGTACAGGTGGTTTTATCTACTTGGGGAATCTTTGCTGCCTAGTCGCTGTTTTAATTTGCCTATAACTGACTCTCGCCTCTCAACTACATCCTCTGTGAATCCTTAAGTATGTCCATCTCCAAATGCTCAAAATTTGAGGCACTTGGGGTGATGTGAATTTGAGGGAAACCATCTGGATCTAATACCTTTCCAAGTTCCCTTTCCTCTAGGAACCTCACCATGGTTACCTCTAGATTGGAAAACCCCACTTTCCCCCTGGCTCCCACCAAGCATCTGTATCCTGTCTCAGTTTAAATCATGAGTGCTGATAGGACCTCCCTGGGGTGTTGTAAAGACAATTGTTACCAAGAGTGCACAGCAGATCAGTTTAAAATCAGACTCTCTGGGGCTCTGAAGACCTGGAGTAACGATGGCATACAAGTGAGCTGAGGAGCCTGCTTTAAACAGAAACACCATGTGAACAGAGGCAGCTGCTCTGAGGAGGAGGTGAGGGCTGCACCCATTGTCTTATCTGTGTCTAAATGTTAGGGAAGAGGTCAGAATTCAAAGGCACACATGACGAAGTCAATCTCTAGGCTTCCCTCAGTTCCCCATAAGCACCAAATGAAGCTTATTTGGAGCTTGACTTGCAGTTTAAAACATAAACCATCACACACACACACACCCCAAAGCCTAGATTCACCTTCACAAATATAGGACCCGAAATACTTGGCACACAGACGTCAATTAATGCCACTGGTGACAGGGCGGCCTCATACAGATGTGAATGTCACCATTGTGCCCTTTAAGTGACTGTTGCATTGACTACATGAATGCCGCCCCCTAGAATCCACTGTACTCTCTGCACACCAGATGGCTGGAATGCCTGGAATCTGGATGCCTGGTGGGAACTTTAATCCAGTAGGCTGGAACTTGTGGGAAGTATTCAGGTGATTGTCCCTTACCTGAACAGGGCAATGGGCTCAAATGGCCTGCTCTCTAGAAATCTTTCTTCCTTTATCTAATGGAGTATCCATTGTTTCATACTAGTGGTTTGGTGCTGCTCAAAGGCAGCTGTTCTCCAACCTAGCATCTCTAGAGACAAGACACTCCCGTCTGTACTGTTTTGGTGTTACCAATGTACAGTTGGCCTCCTGGGGTGTCTCCCGAAACACCAGGTTTGTCTGTGGTATAAGACCCCATATGTTCATCTTACACCAAAATACTTTATGATCTGGTTGTTTGTAAACTGTTCCATATTTACTGATTGCTGTGCTGAATAATTGATTAAGTTATTATAAGCTTGAACATAACATATATGATGTTGATTAATCTTCTCTTTTACATAATGTGGCAAATTGCTGCCAAGCTTGTTGCTGCAGAAATGTCAGGACCACAGCCCTGAGCAGAAGATGTGGACTGGGATTTAGGCCATTGAGGAAGTTCCTCTGACCCACCAGGCAAGGACCTGGCTAAATAGATTGTTTGGACTGATTTTTTTTACTAGCTAGACTCTTTGTTCTGTTTCAAAGGATCCACTTGACCCTTCGTGGCCACATGTAGAACCTCCCCCTAGCTTTACCTAATGATGACAGCCAGGATTATATTTAGAGTCACACCTATTGGTCCAGGATAATCTCATCTTGAGGCCTTCACTTTACTGCAAAGTCCCTTTTGCCATATAAGGTCGAGGCAACAGACTGTGAATAAGGACATGGGCACCTTGGGGAGCCATCATGCAACCGCCTCTCCGATTCTTGATTGAGAGAAGTAGCGGAGAGATGACCACTCCAGGGGGAGGTTGAATTTACATTGGGTCTGTTTTGCTTCAAATCTGATGTCCCTAAGAGTGTGGTCTCCCTGAGAGCAGAGGCCTTTCCAAGCATGCTCATTTGACGGCATGGACATCATCCACAATCCAACATAGATGACAGGTAGCATCTCCAGTTCTCCCCCCCCCCCCAGGCACTAAATGGAGCTTATGCCACATTGAATACTTGGTTTCAGATGCAAGCTATTATCATCAAAGGCTTGGCTATAGCTTCATATACATATAACCCTAAAGCTTTGACACAGTGATCTCATTTAGTCATTGACAGGATGGCCTCCTACAGCTGTGCATGTTACCATTGCAATTCAAGCAGGTACTGCAGTATGGAATGATGCCACCTAGAGTTCAATGTATCCAGTGCACATCATATCCTGTGGTCTGATGGCCACTCAAAACAGTCGTGATGAAGGGACAGTGTAGAGTGTCCAAATCTGGGTCCTTCAGAGTTCTAGTTTCCTTTCCCTTACTGTTGCTATAATAAAATGCCCCTGCAGAAAGCAAGTTAAAAGATAAAGGGTTTATTTCAGCTTATAATTGCAGGTGACAGCCCATCCTTGTGGGAAGTCAAGGTATGGACTTCAAAAAGCTAAACAGATCACATCTACAGTCAAGAGCAGAAAGTAATGCACATATGCTCACTTGCTTGCTTACTAGTGCTCAGCTCCATTTCTCCACTCTTATACAGTTAAGAACCCCAAGCCTAGGGAATAGGGATGCCCATAGTGGGCAGGGTCTTCCCACATTGGTTAACTTAATTAAGACAATTCCCCACAGACATTTCCATAGGCCAACCCAGTGTCGACAGCTCTGCTTTGAGTCATCTTTCCAGTGATTCTAGGTTGTATAAAGTTGATAATTAGAGCTAATGATCACAGGAGTTAATTCTGGCACATCCTCATTAGTGCCATAAGCAGGATTCGATACTGGGGACATTTCATCCTAAAATCCATTCTATCAACCAGCACAGTGAGCAACACAAGCTACAGATATCAGAGATGGGCTGTGAGGATAGAGAGAGAAGCAAAAGGGATTTATCCCTGTTTCCTTCTGCTGCTGCTAGAAATGAACACATAACTTGCTGGATGAGATAAAGCAAACTGGAAAATCCCCATCCCTATGGCTTCATGAGATTTTAGCAAATCACCCATCATATCCCAAACTGAAAAGGCGACGTTGACTTGAAGTTTATCTTTAATTATATTTAAATCACAAAGCCTAACTGAATGTATTGACATTTATACCAAGAAATTAATTGACATTCCATTAACTTCAACCAGCAAATTAATTCCTCAGCCTCAGACCTTAGGCACTAGAAGGCTGAAACACAATTATGTATTGATCATGGGCGGTGGTGTGACAGTCTCACGTGTAGATTTAAAGGGACAGAAACCCTTTTTTGTAGAAGGAATTACCTATATATGTATTTGAGTTAATTTTATTACAGGATAATAAAACATCAGAGCCTGTGAGCTCTGTCATTTGTCATGTCAGATGGGAGCTGAGAAAACCATTAGTAGATTTAGCACTGGTCATCACTATCAATTAATAACCCCCTTTTGAATTTTCATGTGAACATAAGAGCTTTTTTAGTCCAGCAATTCAATTCTATGGCATGCTTAAAGAGATTGTGAATAGAGAATAATAATATCTGTGGGTCTTTTATTTCAGTGTGGAACTCAGACTGTAGATTATATACCCGCCTTGAATATCAGGTATACTTTGGCTATCAGATGTAGGCATACATGCATGTGCGTTCCATGCATATGTGTGTGTGCGCATGTGTATGTGTGGGTGCATGTGTGTGACACATGTGTATGTATGTGTGTTGTGTGCGTCTATGCATATGCCCAAGTGTGTGTGTGTGTGTGTGTTTGTGTGTGTGTGTGTGTGTGTGTGTGTGTGTGTGTGTGAGAGAGAGAGAGAGAGAGAGAGAGAGATCTTGACTTCCTGCTGAGGCTATCCCACAGCTATGCTGAGGCTTTCCCACTTCCAAGCACCCAAGATACTTGCAAAGACACTTGAATCCCTCTTCACATCTGTCATGCTTTGACCTGCCTGGTGACATTCTGCTTAAATGAAGTGTAAAAAAAAAAAAATCCTCCTTAGTTTAATCTTCACTTAAAAAAAAATGTTGGAGTGAAGTCTAAGAAGTACAGAGTCACCAGACATGGTAATAGAAATGGTTCTAATTACAATTTCAGGATGGGAAATCTTATACCACATAGACTTATCAACTCCTGCTAGAAGGCTGGCAGAGTCTTCACACAAAGTTAGCCCATCATATACCCTTCTTCAAACCCCCAGAATCATGATTCAGAGATTCAGGAACAACTCGCATGTCATGAGCTTGCTGACATTTCTTGCCAATTCCACCTTATTCCGGGTCTGTAGTTCTTACCCAACTCGCACCAAGGGCTCAAGTTTCATCACAGATGCTGGGCATCCAAGATACCTGTTTATACAGACAAGATGTGATCTCGAACAGTCTGTAGCCCTGGCAAGGATACTAATGTGTCTGTGGCATACAGATTGGATTTCTTTCTTTCTTTTTTGGGGGAAGGAAAAAAACCTCGCAACAAAAAGAGATGTATAAAAATAAAATATCTCTCTATCTCCAAGCGAATATGTTTAAGAAAATGTCACGAAGTGGAGATGAAAGATTTAGTGTTATTTTCTCCCCCTGTTTGTCTGCTGTAGCGATTCCAGCTCAAGTGTGGAAAATGCTTTCCCATCGGGAGTGGAGGGGGCTCCCCAAAGATGTCAAGGGCACTCACTGCTTTTAGATATAATTTTGCCTTTTATAAACAGCCGATTTCCCATCCCCATCTCTACTCTCACTGACCCCTCCCACTTTGGAACATGGAAAAGCCTTCTTGAACTGTGGATAACAGGTGACGTACACCATAAAAGATCCTGTAAGTCAATCCAGGTAAAACAGAAGTAGAAATATCATTAAAACAGGAGTAAATGGGGTAAGATTAGGGATTTGCCTTTTAATAAATGAAACTTAAAACCTAAGAGGTAAGGTTATTTCATCTCAAATACACTGATCGTATAATTAGAATGCCGGGCTTATTCTTAAAGACCAATATGAACTTTGTGGGAGAGGTGTTCTCTGTAAGAGAGCACTCCTTCCCTTTAGAACCATTCTGAATGGTTCTAAATTCATTCTGAATGAGTAGCTATGCTGCTGGGTGAAGTTTTCTTGGGTAGACATTAAAAAAAAAAATCTATACACCCCAGATAGCACACCTTAATAAGACCACACTCAAGCCAGGCTGAAGTTTAATTGGCATAACTCAGAGGAGCAAGGGTGGGGGTTTACTTACTGGAACATGAGTGAGGGGTTACTTACAAAAGCAAAGAGGAAGGGTTACTCACAGAAGCATGTGTGAAGTTACTCACAGGAGTATGGTCGGCTTACGGACAGCCACAGTGGCAAATCAAAGCTCCCATCTGTCAGGAATAGCTCACTGCTTATGTAGTTTCTTATGTATGTGGGTCTGCATGAGTCCTCCATTGCATAATCAAATGTCAATGGCACCAATCTTGTGTGGGTCTCCTGCAAGAAATCGCAGAGGCTTCAAGAAGGCATGGGCAGCATCCCACCACATACATCTCCATCACATTTCTCCCTGGGATTCTGCTTCATACTTGGAGGTGATGACTTGGGTCAAAAGGGATCCAACATGTCAAACTTCATGTTGATTTTTACCTTTTAACTCTGCCATTATCCCTATTTGTCAGTCATTTGGTGTATTGATAGGTGATATAGGTAAGACCTCATCTAGAGACTTGACCCTGTCCTGCATAAAGGCTGGCTGTGTCTTTGCCCATCCTGATAAACTGGAGTTTGATGCTCCAGATACAAGGGCAGGGCTTGAGAGGACAGATGTGTGAGGATCTCTCACTTAAAAAAAAGATCTCTCATTCTGTTTAGCATGCTGACTTTGTCATAAATTTTTGTGGAATCCATAATTTATCTAAAAGAATGCCTCCAGAAGCTGGAAAGAACCCAGATGCCCCTCAACAGAGGAATGGATACAGAAAATGTGGTACATTTACACAATGCAGTACTACTCAGCTATTAAAAAGAATGAATTTATGAAATTCCTAGGCAAATGGATGGACCTGGAGGGCATCATCCTGAGCGAGGTAACCCAATCACAAAGGAACTCACACAATATGTACTCACTGATAAGTGGATACTAGCCCAAAACTTAGTATACCCAAGATATAAGATACAATTTGCCAAATGCATGAAACTCTAGAAGAATGAAGACCAAAGTGTGGACACTGTGCCCCTTCTTAGAATTGGGAACAAAACACCCATGGAAGGAGTTACGGAGACAAAGTTTGGAGCTGAGACAAAAGGATGGACCATCTAGAGACTGCCTTATCTAGGGATCCACCCCATAATCAGCTTCCAAACACTGACACCATTGCATACACTAGCAAGATTTTGCTGAAAGGACCCAGATATAGCTGTCTCTTGTGAGACTAGGCAGGGGCCTAGCAAACACATAAATGGATGCTCACAGTCAGCTATTGAATGGATCACAGGGCCCCCAATGGAGGAGCTAGAGAAAGTATCCAAGGAGCTAAAGAGATCTGCAACCCTGTAGGTGCAACAACATTATGAACTAACCAGTACCCCGGAGCTCTTGACTCTAGCTACATTTGTATCAAAAGATGGCCTAGTCGCCCATCACTGGAAAGAGAGGCCCATCGGACACACAAACTTTATATGCCCCAGTACAGGGGAACGCCAGAGCCAAAAAAATGAGAATGGGTGGGTAGGGAAGTGGGGGGGAGGGGGGGGTATGGGGGACTTTTGAGATAGCATTGGAAATGTCATTGAGGAAAATCCGTAATAAAAAAAAAAGAATGCCTCTCCTCTTCCTCCTCTTTCTCCTCCTCCTCCCCCTCTTCTTCTTCATCCTCCCCTACTTCTCCCGTCCTCTTCTTTTTCCTTCTCCCCTCACTCCCCTCTCCCTCTTCTTCTGTCCCTCTCCTCCTCTTCCTTCTACACTCCTCCTCCCTTCTCTTCATTCTCCTCCCCTCTTCCTCTCTTCCTTCTTCCCTCCACCTCCCCTCTTCTTCTGCCATTCCTCTTCACCTCCAATCCCTCCTCCCCTTCCTCCCCCCCACCCCGTTTTCACTGCAGCTCATCATACTGCTCTATTTCAGCTAAGATCATTTTGTACTTTTTAGTACCAAAAATAAATAAATAACCTTGGTGCCTGAGTTCTTACCCGAATGGCAGCCTTTCATAATAGGGCCTACCTATGCAAACTTCTATCATTCCACTTTACATGTTGTTTCCAACCAGAATGGCCTTGGGTCAACTCTTATATACAAACTTTCTCATTAGCAGTGAGGAGAGGTACTTGACTACTTCACATTCTCATATTCTCCTTAGAGGAGTATCTATGTATTGAAGTAAATCACATTTTATTATTTTTAAAGGTTATTAATTCATCATTTTTTCTCATGATAAAGATCATGAATTGGCAAGCTTTTCCTGTAAGGAGTAAGACAACAATATACCAAGCTTTGTAGACCATGTCTGCTCTATGTTGTCTAATCTTTTTTTTTTTCAAAAATTAAGAACCTAGAGCTTAATTTTCGCTTCAAAAATGGTGCATAAGTAAGCTTTAACTCACAGATGACTGGCCAGCCATAGCTGTCTGCCGGGGGTTGGTTTTAAAGACTCGAGAGGCCTTCCCACCAACCACTCAGCCACATCTCCTGACCCTGTCAGTCCCATTATTCTTAAGGCTTCCAACCATACCACAGAGCTTGCCACAGTTACCACTGCACTATGCTGCCCTGTTCTCTGCACACACACACACACATGCCCTGGTCTATGCAGCCCTCTCTCTTTGGAGTGCTCTCTCTACAGTCTCCCTACTAATGCTTTATAGAGATATAGAGACTTCAGCCCCAGCTTGCTGTTCCCTTCAAGACTGCCCTGGACTTCCCTGACAATGCAAGGTTCTTGAAAGTCTCTTCTTCCAGCAAGCCCTTCTGCTCTTCTTCCACTCTTACAGCTGTGGGCCTCTGCTTGATGGGATAACATTTTCCTCAATGTCCTCTTTCCACACAGGCTAAATGCCTGTGGGTTCTGCTTCTGTGGTTAGCCCTTTGGGGTGGTGGAGGATGCACCAACTGGAGGTAATACTAATGAATACTCCTACAGTGCCCAGTCATGAACTGGCACAGGCTGCATCTACATAGAGTTTGGGTACTAGTGCAATCCCAGTTACTCTAATGCCACTACCTGATCATAGCCTTCAATGTATAACTCTAGAGTCTAAGTCTCTATCATCCAGAACAACAATGAGCAAACAACGAGAATTCCAGAAATAATATGTCAGTTGCTGACTGACTGACTGACTGGTGGTGGACTGAAAGGGACTTGGAGAAACATTTCCCATTGTAGAAGTAATCTCTCTCTCTCTCTCTCTCTCTCTCTCTCTCTCTCTCTCTCTCTCTCTCTCCCCACTCTCCTTTTCTTCCCCAGAATGACTCTGGTCACCAGAGAGTTCACGAGAAGACAAATTTATAGTGACCAAAAAAAAAAAAAAATCTCATTACAAAGTCTATACATTAAAAGGGTTGTGTGTATTTTACTTCCTCATAAAAGGTCTTGTACTGAAAATGGTAATGAAGAAGCCAGAAGAAAAAAAAAAAGGACCAGTGATGGAAAACTTTAATAGCTTGATAATGTCTGAGGAGAAACAATTTGCTTGAGTAATGTCCCCATTTTAATCTTGAATGAGGACATGAGAGGAGAGACAAGAAAGGAGGACAGTGGTCCTTCCCATGTGGGGAGACATCTGGTCTCTCCTGTCTGTGTCACATGCAAATTTCCCAAATGCCACTACATGCAAGGACCACACTGCCATGGAGAGTCCTTCTAAAGTGGAGCTGAGCCTGGAGTAAGGCTCTCTGTACTTTCAGCGGTTCCATGCTGCTGTTTGGGCAGAATATTCATTAATTGCCTTTGGTTTCTGTCCCAGTTTGTTTTCTATTGCTGTCATAAAACATGGCCTAAAAGCAATCTAGAGAGGAAAGTGTTTTCATTAGCCTACATCTCTGATCACAGCCAATCACTGAGGAAAGACAGGGCAGGAATCTGGGACCAGGAACTGAAGCAGAGGCCATGGAGAAGTGCTTCTTACTGACTGCTCCCCATGGCTCACGCAGCCTGATTTCTTACATGTGCACAGGGGATGGCGCCACCCACAGTAGGCTGTGCCCTCTCACATAAGTCATCTATCAAGAAAATATACCACTGGCTTGTCCACAGGCCAATCTGCTGTGGACATTTTCTCAAATGAGGTTCTTTCTTCCTCGATGACCCCAGCTTGTGTCAAGTTAACAAAAACCTAGGACAATTATCTCTTTATTTTGAAAATTCCTTCATTTTCCCTAGAAGGGACAATAAAATGAAGATTTATTAGTATCTGAATTCCAGAAGAAATTGTTTATGACACCCATTGAGGTCTTCAGAAAAAAGACCCAGCCCAAGACTGTAGCCCTTCCCATAAAGTGTAGCTGCCAGGAGAGGCCACATTGGGGCGCTAGATTATGAGCCTCATCACTTTGACTCCTCTAGAGGCAAGGACTAAGTCATCCAACTTCAGTCTCTGCTAAATGGTGAAGTCTGAATGAATAACCCCTCACACACTTTCAGGTCTTTGTACTTATATGTCAGTGGGGTCTAAAAACTCCAAAAGAATTAGACTAGTAACTTTTCTCATTCCTGGGTGTATCATGGTTCACTGTCTCAATCCATCATGGAGGGGGAAAGCATGGCTACTGTTCACATCTAAAACACAAAGGCGAGTCCCTCACCTCCAAAGCTTCCATAGCCTCTCTAAGGCAGTGCCCCCTTCTAAAGAGCAATTGTTCAAACACAATCAAACTGGAACAGGAACTAGCCAAGAAAAGCCAGCCACAGATCATTAGCAGTTAAAGCAGTTAGAGTCCAGGGTTGAGGCATGGGGTGGTGAGTAGGGTTGTATATGGGAGAGTGTGGACAGCTGAAGGGTTGGCGCAGTCTGTGCAGTCCCATGAGCCACCATTTCTAACCCTGTCTGGCATTCAGTTGACCTTGTGGAAAGTGTTTGGAAATGGGGTGTCCTGGGAATTCATCTCAAAGGGTTTCCTAAGGAAAGAACAGCTCATGTCCTAGACCAGCCCCCAATCCCCACCCCTCCTCCCCTCCCCTCCACCTCTGGCTTGACTTTTGTTTTCTAAAAGTTCACCACTTTATACTTTAGAGGACCATCTGGAGGAGCCTATGTTGGGAGTGAAATTTCACTCTCTGTCTTCCCCACCCACTCTGCCATGTTACTGCAGCGCTCACACACACACACACACACACGCCCTGGAAGCCAGGCGCCCATGTGGGTGTCTGCAGAGTAAAAGCTGGATCACGAGAGTGCTTCTGGCCATAACGTAATAGAGTGTTTTTTAATCCATAAAACAGGAAAAACAAATACAGGCATTATTAGGATGTGATGACTGGTGTTCTGATTAAATTGTCAGCTCCACACACCTGGGAGAAGGGGGACATTAAACTGAGGAATAGTTTTGATCTGATGGGGTTTGGCCATGACTGTGAGAAACTCTGTTGATTGATTATTGATGTGGAATGGCTGTTCTCTATGGAGGCACCCTCCTTAAGCAAATGGTCCTGAACTGAATACTAATGCTAGCGAGCATAGTGGCTGAGAGTAAGCCAGCAAGCATTTCTCTGTCGTCTCTGCTTTGATTCCTGGTTAAGTTCTCGCCATGAGCTCCCCTCAATCATAGACCTTGACCTTGAATTGTAACCTTAATTGACCCTTCCTTCCCTGTACTTGATGGCTCCCTGTCTCAAACTTGACACAAGCTAGAGTCGCCAGAGAGGAAGGAGCCTCACTTGAGGAAAATCTTCCATGAGCTCCAGCTGTAAGGTATATTCTCAATTAGTTATCAGTGGAGGAGGACCCAGCCTGCGGTGATGACAGGTGCTATCCCTGGGTTGGTAGTCCTGAGTTCTATAAGAAAGCAGGTTGAGCAAGTCATAGGAAGCAAGCCAGTAACCAGCACCCCTCCATGGCCTCTGCATCAGCTCCTGCCTCCAGGTTCATGCCCTGTGTGAGTTCCTGTCCCGACTTCCCTTGTTGATGAACAGCAATGTGGAAGTGCAAGCCAAATAAACCCTTTCCTCCACTAACTTGCTTTTCTGCCATGGTGCTTTGTTGCAGCAGTAGAACCCTAAGACACTTCCCAAGTTACTCTTGTTCAGAGTGTCCCGGGGGAACAAGAGAAAGGGGACTGGAAGACTTAGCATCCTGAGTTCTCAGCTATTAATCTCGCTCCCACCCAAGGGTCATTCTGTGTATGGTGTTTGATCTTTTCCAATGCCACGCATGGCAAAGCATTCACAGTTAATG
Organism: Mus musculus; assembly: GCF_000001635.26. NCBI lineage: Eukaryota > Metazoa > Chordata > Mammalia > Rodentia > Muridae > Mus > Mus musculus. The sequence goes on along the minus strand of NC_000071.6, from coordinate 127,989,954 downwards.
CTCTAGTTTTCATGCCTCTGCTTTGATTTACTGACACATCACAGGATGCACAGAGTTGGAAGAGGACCCTAAAGGCAAAGTTAATTTCAAAGTATCTTTCTCTCTCTCTCTCTCTCTCTCTCTCTCTCTCTCTCTCTCTCTCTTGCTCTCTGTTGTGGCTGGCACAGTATGCTTTGAAGGTCTATGACATCGCTTCAGTTGTCGACTTGACACACCAGAGAAGAAGAAACCTCAATTGAGGAATTGCCTCCGTCAGATTGGCCCATGGGCAAGTTTGTAAGGGCATTTTGTTGATTGACGTAGGAGGGAGCATCCCACTCAGGGTAGTACATCCCTGGGCTGGTGGTCCTAGGCTGTATAAGAAAGCTGGCTGAGACAGCCATGGGGAGAAAGCCAGTAAGCAGCATTCATTCCTCCATGGCCTCTGCTTCTATCCCTGCTTCCAGATTCCTGTCCTGATTTCTCTCTGTGATGGACTGTTATCTGTGAAGACAAATAAAGCCTTTACACTCTACATTGCTTTTAGATGGTGTTTTATCTCAGTAACTGGTCTCCTAGAGAGACAAGGACTGAGGTACATAGTTTACATACCAAAGCAGACCTGGCCTCCAGGTTCTCCTAGCATCCCTCAGTACTTACCTTTCTCTTTTTGTGCTCCCACTGCGCCCCACCCCCACCACCATGGAGAATTCCCTGGCCTCAATCCTTGGGTCCAGAGAACTCACCCATCAGAGAGCAGCTTCCCAATAAACCTACCTTTAATATAATCTTATTTGACTCAAATTGGCTCATTTCACCAGCAGCAGAGAACTAACCTATCAGTAACAAAGAAGCATATGGGAAAGGCTGGGTTGTTGGTTGTCCTTTCTTCCCTCCTCTTTGGAGTTTAATGGGTTGTATTGATTGATACCTTGCCAGCTCCCATTTATCCCATCTGTTCCTCTCATGGGGTGTTAGGATTTCCTGTGTTCTCGTGAGGAAACTGTCTTCTTCCTGTGTCTATAGTATTCCTCTACTCATTGTCTGCAGTACCTCTTTGATCGACATCATTTTTTTCCAATTTCTGCTCGTCTTGAAATGTTCATATTTCTCCCTCAGCTTTACAAGACATTTCTGGACTAGCAACTTAATTAAGAGTGATTTTTTTCTAGCAATTGAAATATATTGGTTCATGCTTCCCTGGCTTTTAGGGCTGCTGATGAGACATCTGGTGTATTCTGACATCTGTGTCTTTGTATGTGAGTTGGGATCTGTCCACTACAGCTTTTTGTGTTGTGTGCCTTTTACTTTCTGTTTTGTTTTGTTTTGTTTTTATATTGGCTATTATGTGTCATGTTATAGAAGGGGTTATCTCATCAGATCTATTTGGCTTCCAAATGTCTCCTGTGTTTCTCTATCCACCTCTTCCTCAAAGTCTGGGGAACTCTCTGCTGTAATTTCATCAAATTCATCGTCTAAACCCTCTAGATTTTATCCCAGAGGCTTTCTCTACCACAGACAATCTCAGTTTGGTCTCTTGAATGGTATCTAAGAGTTCTTGCACAATTTTATCGTTTGTGTTCATTTTTTTTCCATATATACGTTTCTATGCACTGTCTCTGCCTTGGCTACCACTTCTGAAATCCTCCATTCTTCTGGCCAAGCTTGTCTGTTTATAATACTTTCCATTGACCTTTTAATTTAGTCTTATCGGTTGATTTACCAGATTTTCTTAGTCTATCACAGTGTGTCAATTTACATCATGCTTGCCATAAGTTATGTGACTTGTTCCTCTGTGTGTTCAAATTCACACCCCAAGGTACTGAGCCTTTTTCCACCGTGGTCACATTCTGCTCTGGCTCCTGACTGGATGTCCTTACTTCATTCCACTGCTCATTGGAGTCTTCTGTTGGTCCTTAATTTGTTTTTAAAGCAAGACTCTGGAATCTTTTTTTTTTTTCTGGAATATCAACTATTTTCTTATCTTTGCTTTCTGGTGTTGAGACCGTCAGCTTGTGAGAAACAGCCGTGCTTTGCTGGCTCCTGGCTTCTGTTTGCTTTGAATGTTCTACTCAGTTGTTGGGATGAGTCCTTTGATTAGTTGCATTTTTTCTTTGTTTTATTTTATTTTATTTTTTTCCAATGCTGGGGACTGAACCTAGGGCCTTTCCCTTTCTAGGTGAGGGCTCTGCCACTGAGCCACTGCCCTGTTTCTTCTTGTTTTCTTTTATGAGTCTCCTGATGGGTTGCTATGACTTTGTGTGGATGTTGGCTGGAGATTAAGTAAACTGCACCCACATAGGTCTGAGTAATAATAGCAGCATGGGAAGATGCTGCGACCTCCACCTGTATCCTCACAGTGGTCCTCATCCTTCCTGGTGCTTTAACATAGTTCCTCATATTGTGGTGACCTCCATCCATAAAGTTATTTTCATGGCTACTTCATAAGTGTAATTTTGCTTCTCTTATGAATCATAATGTAAGTATTTTTCAGAGACAGAGGTTTGCCAATAGGGTCTCAATTCACAGGTTGAGAACCACTGCTTTAGAAGGTTCACATACAGTATCACCAGAGTTCCTGTTGCAAAAACAAAAGCAAAAACAAAAACGAAACCTCTTACTTTAAAGTATTTTTTAAGAGATAATGATCTCAATATTTAACTAGTGAAGTAAGAAAGGAATGGGTGAGGGGGAAAGTTGAGTTATACCCAGGATGAGAGAAGAGGGTGTGTGCCTTTAATCCCAGCACTTGGGAGGCAGAGGCAGGCGAGTCTCTGAGTGTGAGGCCAGCCTGGTCTACAGAGTGAGTTCTGGATAGCAAGGGCTATATACAGAGAAGCCCTTCCTCAGAAAAACATAGAGAAAGAGAGAGGTGGAGAGAGAGGGAGAAGGGAGAGAGGGAGAGGAAGAGAGAGAGAGGGAGAGGGAGAGAGGGAGAGGAGAGAGAGAGAGGGAGAGAGAGGGGGGAAGAGAGAGAGAGAGGGAGAGAGAGAGAGATCAGGTACACGATGAGCAGTAGAAAACTTTTGTCTATAGGATGGAGAGGAAGAAAAGGAAACAACACAGACTTTTCTGGTGAGGCACAAGTTAAAACACGATAACAAACCAAAAGGCAGAAGTGGAAACTTTATAAGCTTAATAAAAATACTAAAAATTTAATTCGAATAAAAATAATAAGAGCTGGAGAGAGGGCTCAGTGGATAAAGTAATAACTGCCAAGCCTTAAAAGCTGAGTCCTGGCCTTAAGGCTTATGTAATGGAAGGAAAGAGCCAACCTCTGGACTTCTTCTGACACCCACGCGTATGTGGTGGTGCACACATATACACACCACACAGAGAGAGATACACACTCACACCAGACACATACATACACACCCCCACACACACATACATAAATGCACACACTTATACCCACACACTCATACATCTACATACACACACAACTCACACCACACCACACCCACAAACAAATGTAACCCCAAAATATAAGTATATAAACAAAAATAAAATTAAAAACAGTAAAAAATTAAAATGCATAGTAAAATCGTGAAGCTTGGTGGCACATACCTTCATTCTCAATATTTAGAAGGCAATGGCAGGGTTTGAGGCCAGTCTGTTCCACATAAAGAGTTCCAGTCTGGCCAGGGCTGCACAGTAGGGCCCCGTCTACAAAGAAATAAAACATAACCGAAGACAGTGCACCCTCCATCTATACTTCTTTCTGCTTGGGAGATGTGCCTTCTGCTGCTCACAGGGCAAGGCTGCTGGTGTCCGGCATTCAAATTATATCAGAATTCCCTCTCTGATTTCCTCAGGTTGTAAATTACACCCCATCTCTGCTGCTTTGGCAGGGATGCAGGCAGTGCAGGGCTCTTTGTACCTGAGGCTCAGAGGGCATGTGAAGGTTCACTGTGTTTGCCCTTTTCAGCCTATCAGATTAACTGTAGCACATCCCATGCTACAGCATCCACCACAAACTCCCATGCTCTGCTAAGACTTCACTAGTGATGGGGGTGAGTGTTAAGGATAGTGGAGGGTGTTGTAAGAAAACGGAATCACCCCTCTGCTGATGTCACCTCTGTCTACACTGGTAAGCATCTACCCTGCCCATCAGGACTCTGCACTGAGTTCGACTTATACTTCCACCAATCCTGGTCCCTTTCCTCTCCAGGCAGTGGTGAGAGCGGGCTGTACACTTCCGATCTCTCTGGTTCAGACGACTCAGTCTACTGGGCTTTGCCTACCCCCCACTGAGACCTTGAATTCAGCTTCTGATTTGGGTTTCCAGCATCTAAACTGTCAGGCTCTAGTGAGAGCTAGTATCCAGTGTTCTTGAATTGACTCTGAACAGGACTAGGGCCAGCAATAGCACTTTGGCATGCAAGGTGTGTGTGTGTGTGTGTGTGTGTGTGTGTGTGTGTGTGTGTGTTTGTGTGTGTGTGTGTATGTGTGGTGGGGGTGCCTTCTTCCTTCCTTGTTTCTGTTCTCTGTGTCTCTTCCTCTTGTCTCTGTGTTGGTGGCTTTTATCTTGGCTTCTGTCCATCCAATCTCATGATCTCTAATTAGCCATCTTAACCTTGTTTGTTCTCAGGAGCTCTCCCTGAGCTTTTCCTGTGAGAGAGATTGAGTGTTGGGCGGTGTAATCGACATGTTTCCATAAGCCAGTCCTCTATGAAAAGGCACAGCAGATAATAATAGATGACATTGTTCAAAGACACTTCTGTGAAGATGTAAAACTTGGGTCGCTAGAGACATGTCTGCTCACTAACGATGCCTTAAGAGCCCCTCTCAGCCAACCCATCCGAGTTCTCACCTCCACTTCTTTCATTTCATCCTCAAGAAAGGCTGACACGAAACCATTTTCTTTCTCACTTGTCACAGAGACGAGCAGACATTGTAGTGAAAAGAAACTCTGAAGAGACAGAACTAGCCAGTTAATGAGACGAGCTAAGGGCTGATAAAATAGTTCTGGTCATCTACCCAGGATCCAATTCCAGAGCATGCCTATGGGCACTGAGATGTCTAGATGTCTACCAACTAGCATTTGTCAAAACCACGCCTGTAGCCAGGTGATACCCGATGAATTCTTCGTGTTTATCAGCCGTAGGCTGACCCCTAAGCCCACATCCTTGCGTATCTTCTGTATCCCTGCAATGGTGCCTTACCATCTGTGGGATATAAGGCCACAGTATCCTTAAAATTCTGTGCATCTGAATAAATGGTCTGTGGCTTTGAAATGAGACCAACATAGCCAGTGTAGATGTTTCTGGAAATCAGGAAAGAGCAGTTCTTGGTGGAACATGGGTTAGAGAGTGTTTGAAGAATGCAGCCATTGTCCTAGGGAAGCTGAATAGCTCATAAGAGGGAGCTACCCTTAAATGATGATGTCAGAGTCCTTGCAAGGGCTTCTAAGCTTGTGGATGGTGGTCAGTCCTTAAATTGCCCAAGACTTGGGACATATAAGCACAGGTGCCGTTGAAAATCCACTCTGACACAAGTGAGTTCTGCACCTCAATTTCTCACCTCTGTTTTCCTTCGTTCTACCCCACAGTGTGGCTGATGCCTCCTATGAAGTCATGAAGATTGATATCGAGGTCGAAGCACCCAGTGACCCACCCACCACACAGCTGGTCACGTGGCAGGTTGAATACCCAGGAGAGATCACCTCTGACCTGGGAGTGTCCAAGATCTATGTGAGCCAAAAGGACTTGATTGAAGTCATACCACTAGCCATGGTAAGAAAGCACTTGTGGAACTGGAAATGGGTAGTCTCTGTCCTGTGATCCAAGCTTAGGGGTCAAGGATGTCAATCAGCAAGCACCAAAATGGGGACAAAAATGGGACTGTGAAGCCCGTTGCCAATAGCCACCTGTATATGTTCTGAGTAATATTCTTTAAATTGTACTTTTAAAATGTAGTCCAGGTAGTAGTTATGAGCCTATCTTTAAATGAATATTCTGGGTGATGGATTGAACATGAATGGTATAATATAAAGGCTTTCAAACATGTTTAGTGGTGCAGAGGGCTTGGTTTAAGTTTTTATGTGCTCATACTGAGATTCAAGGAAGGCTTGGCTCTCTATTCATTAACATCTCGGTGGTTTGACACTTTCATAAGGAACAAAGAGAACAGGTTTTGAAAGGTGGTGGAGTATTCTCTGCAAAGAGTCCTTCTCTCCACAAGAGAAGAACAGGGCTCAGGGACACATTCATCTTGCGCTGAGGGTCTGCTGGTTATCCACTGGCATTAGTCACCTGCCTAGAATGCAGGAAAACAGAACTCAATTCTTGTCCTCATTTATAAGCCTTGTGTCCTAGGTTTCTTTCTTCTGTTGTAATGAACGCCAGAACCAAAGACAACTTGGGGAGAAATGGGTTTATTTTCATTACAGCTTACAATCAATCACTTAGGGATTCAGGGCAGAAATTCAAGGCAGGAACTGAAGCAGAGACCATGGAGAGACACTGCTTACTCACTTGCTCCTCATGGCTTGCTCATCCTGCTTTCTTATATTATTCAGGACCACCTGCCCAGAGATGGCCCCACCCATGATGGCCTATACTCTCCCATATTAGTCATCAATCAAGAAGATGCCTCTCAGATATAGGCTAAGATTTTTCACAACATACTTTAATAACTGTTCTTAAACACTTCAACCTCCCTTTTAGCCCACTGTCCCAAGGTAGGGGAGAAAGATGGTTAACAGGACAAAGAGGATGTGGACCTGTTTAGAAGTCATTCTTTGGGAACAATTCCAATCTTTGTTGTCAGGATATCAGCAGTCCAGGCTAGAACATCAAACACGAATCAGTAGTGGCAGTCCATTTTGGTTGGCAAACACCAAACATGAATCTATAGCAGTGGCTCAATCCAGAAGGAGCTGTGAAGCTCTGCCAAATTGGCATGGGTCCATAGAAGCTGCAAGAATCAGCTGTAATACCATGAGAAGTTCTTTGGTGAGTTACTCTCTACAAAGTAATGCTAAGCAAAGATCAGTGAAGACCAGCAAAGCATAGCAAGGTGAACCAATGCAAGAGCATCCGTTGGGCTCTACTTATAATCTTTCCAAACATCACATGCCCTCTCGAGTGTCTACCCTAGCAAAACATCCTCTCACATGTCTGCCACAGCAAAGCATCCTCTCACATGTCTGCTTCAGCAAAACATCCTCTTCCAGCTTCCAGAAAAAAAAAAAAACATTAAATGACACAACTGAGTCTCCAAAGAAACAAGAAATTTCCACTTCACTCAGACATGTCCACAGGCCAATCTGATGTATGCATTTTCTCAGCAGAGATTCCCTCTTCTCTTAGGATCTATCTTGAATAGAGTTGACAAAAACCAAAATTAAACTAAATTAAACTGAACTAACCAGTACATCATACAAACACGTATTATGTGGTCCTCAAGTACATCTTCTTTGGAGGGTTGATGAAAGTCACAGCCAGTAGCTAGTTGTGAGAATAAAACAATCACTGGCCCTGAGGCTGGAGCTGATAGTAGAGTCCTTGCCTGGCATGTGCCAGAACTGGTTTTAATCTCTAACCCAACAAAACTCAAGCTAAATAAATAAATAAATAAATAAATAAATACTCATGGGCCCTTATAGGAACTTCAGCCTCTTACAGACATATAATAAGCACTAGCTACTATTATGATTATTTTGTTACTGACAGCAAGATACAAAGGACATTCCACAGCAAGGCTGTAAGTTCTTAAGGAAAGGGCTTGTTCACAGCCCTGTGCTTCTCAATCTGAAAAGCCAGGCTGCAGGCAGCCATCATTGATCCTTGAACTAACTAGATTACATTAAATAGATTCAAATACTGTGTGTCTGATGGTGAGTCCCCAGCAGTCTCTCTAAGAGGCCATCTCTGCGTCCAAGAGGGAGGAGGGAGTTCTGAGCTCTGACTCCCGACTGTCTCAGAGCTGAGGCATTTTGCTGTCCACATTTGTTAGTTGATAAAATAATACTTTACTTGGGGAGTGTTACCACTATGAAATGGCCTCACATCTGCTAATTGGTATGTTCACTGATGGCTATCTGGTGGAGAAACAGATCTCTGGACCAGGATGAGGGTTTGAAGTTAGAGCTGTGCATGCCAGAATGGAGCTAAAAGAGTTGGATGGAGTCTGATGCTGTAAGAAATCACTGCTTGGAGGTCCATGGGGAGTTGCATAGGCTTACTTGTTTCTTCAGAAATGTTTTGGCTACATTTATAAAAATAATTGTGGGGCAAGGGGAAGGGTAGGGTCTGTTCTCTGATCTACAAAAGACCTTGTCACACTAGTCTGCTGGACTTGGTGTCTGCTCTATTTACTCTCTTTGTGTGCCCAGCATAGAGCTTGTCTAGTAGCTCAATGGCTTGGGTATTCCATTCAGTGGCTGACTGTCCATGAACATATTATTTCTCCCTGTGACCCCAAATTAATAACAGTCATGTTGGAGCTGGAAAGATGGTTCAGCCATTAGCAGTACATAGCACTCCTACAGAGACATGGAGTTCAGTTCCCAATACCCACCAGGGTCTCAGCTGTCTTAATTCTATAAAAATCATGTCTACCTTGCATCCGAAAGACTGAGTGACAGGGTCGGATGTGACTGTTTACTGAGTATAACATGTTGTATTCATCTTCTAAGTCAAGAACTTGCCCATGTGATAAGAGAAGCTAAGGAGTGTGAAGTTCTTTCCCAGAAGATGTCTGCCTGGGCAGGGGGACATAACAGTGAAAGGTATAAGGAATGCCTAAGGCTGCCCCTTACCTGATCACACAGGTGAAATATCCCAGTGGAGGAAAAGCAGACAGCTGAGATACATACTCCTAATAGGTGCTCAGACATTATTCTGCATTAGAAATAGGAGTGGAAGAAAGCAATAAACCATGTGTTGAAAAAAATCCCTAACATAACTCTACAACACTACAAAGATGTTTTCTATTATAAAATATATAATGGCCTGTGTCTTGATATAGAAATCTTTGCACGTATCTCTCATCGATCCCTTGAGGTAAACTTTTAGAAATAAATTTTAATTCAAGGATGTGAGTCAGAGGATATGTAATTTTGTAATACATTTTTGTAATGTCTGTAGAATTGCCTTCGGGAAGTTTTAACTAATTTACAATTCTACCTGCTGTGTGTAAAGATACCCATTTCCCTGTAACTTTGCCAACAGAGAATATTAATTTCTTTAAAAATAGACAATTTATTAAGCAAACATCTTATCTCAGTGTTTCCTTAATGTGTCCTACTTGGGTAACATTTTTTATTTCATAATTAAATATTTGTCCTTTGCCCATTTTATTGTCCTACAGAAAATTCAACTTCTTATTTTTTCTAAAGCTAAATAGTTGTACAAAGTGGAGAAATCACATTTTTAAGTATAGGGCTTGCTGGCATTAGCTATTCCTACATTCTAGTTTAACAGACACTGAGTACAATTCCTTTTTCTCCTGCTGTGTATTAGTCTATCCATCTTTTGGTTGATGTGTCACATGGATTCTTCCCCAATTTGCTCTTTGCCTTCTAATTTCACACATTAGGGGGTGGTGCAGAGGATTTTGCATATATATTCTGGGATAGAACCCTTGGTCTTGTATGTGCTAAGCAAGTACTCAGTGTCTGAGCCACAGCCCAGCCCCTCCCTGGGGGATTCTAGGCGGGGGCTCTACCACTGAGCCACACCCCCAGCCTCTCCCTGGGGGATTCTAGGCGGGGCTCTACCACTGAGCCACGCCCACAGCCCCCTCCCTGGGGGATTCTAGGCGGGGCTCTACCACTGAGCCACGCCCCCAGCCCCTCCCTGGGGGGTTCTAGGCAGGTGCTCTAAAGCTGAGCTATGCTCCTAGCCCTTGTTTAATTTTTAATGTGGCCAACTCTATCGATCTTCTCCATAATTGAAATCTTTCATCTTCTCCTGATGAATTCTAAAAGGAAAATACACACCTGCTTTATTTGTTCTTATAAAACCCATGAATAACACAGTGCCCAACACAGCACATCCAGAGGAAGAGAGGGGAAAAAAAAAACAAATAAAACATAAAACAAGATGGTGCTGAATGCAGGTGCTACTGTGACAGCATGAAAGCTTAGAGTCTATATAGGGCAAAGGTCACACCCCTGCCTAGAGATCCATGTAGGACAAAGGTCACACCCCTGCTTCTAAGTGGCTCTGTAATTGCACCTTCAGGAAATCTTTAAGCTGAAACAAAGTCTCCCACATGTCCCAGGGCTTTGAAAACTTTTGTGCTCTCTTAATCCGATCATGAATTTCTGTGAGTCTAGTGTTCAAAAACATCATGCTTTGCTGGATTGAAGGTGAAGCATTCCTCCCTCCTGAGGGAGGGAAATTCTTAGAGAAAAGCTCACTAAACATACTTTCTGTTAAGTGTTTGGTGACCACACAGCAGGGTCTGGCATGAGGCGTGCTGTTTACGTTTGTCAGAAGAGTTGGGAGGCCCCTCTGTGACACACAGCTCCAGGGTGGTGGCGGCTTCTCATTGTTGCCATCTGAGCTTCAGATGGCAGTAAATCTGAGTTTGTTCCAAGCTTCAGCAACAGAGACACATTTCAGGCATGCATTTCCGTGCTGGAGGGGCCATGGCAGAGCGTCCTTAAAAACTCATTGATAAGTGCTCTTCAAAATTCAACGCACTCTCATTTCCACTCATTTGGGAGAGACCATTTTGAGGGATGCCATTGTGGGTGATGCTCTCAGCTTGGTACAAGGATAATTTGGGAAGAACCGTTATCCAGCATCTATTTCCTAACTGGGTTCCTGTTTCATTTCTGTCTGAGTTCCACCTCTGAAGTTTTAATATTGAGCATTTTTGACCTGAGCCTTGAGATATAACTCAACCCAGAGATAAGTCAGAACAGGTAGTCCATCACCCTTGACAATAATCACAAGAGGGCTCTAAGTTTGGTGTGCTGATGTCTCATGGTAGTTGTAGTGACATGAAGGTACAGATATGACTGGCAGCCTTGAAGGTCCAGGGAGAAGAGGTGTTTCAGAGTTTGTGGACTTTATGGAATTTCAGAGCAAGGAATCAAGAGGGACAGGCACCCTCCATTTGTGAAGTGCAGCTTGGCAACAGGTTCTGACTTCCCCAAATATGTCCTTGTTTCGCAGCCCACCTGCCATGCCACCTGCCATCTACCTGTCATGCCACCTAATGTGCTACCTGCCATGCCACCTGCCATACACCTGCCATGCCACCTGATATGCCACCTGTCATGCCATCTACCATACTACCTACCATGCCACCTGCCAGGCCACCTGATGTGCCACCTGCCATGCCACCTGCCAGGCTACCTGTCATGCCACCTACCAGGCTACCTCATTGCAAGGGTCTTTTTTGATATTTACACTCAAGAGACTCTTGGTGGATGCTGAAATTTTCTTAAGATTGAAGGAAGGCAATGAGCCCTGGCTTCTGCTGGTCAGATTCTGTAGTCAGCAGCAGGCGAACCTGAGATACTTTAGGAGGGCCTAACCATTGCTTTGATGGAGCTTCCTGGTCCTCTGTCCATTAATTCTATCTCTTAAAAACTTGCCTAAATGCACTGTTTGCATTTCTTGGAATTGCTGGGAGGCTCCTCCATGGCGCATAGTTCCAGGGTGGTGCATGGCTTCTGGTACACTGTATATTATATCTTAATGCCTTTTTCTCATCAGAAGGATGAAAGAATAGGGGCAGCGAGTTCCACAAAGCACATAAGTAGGCACCAAGGACCTCTGTCCAACCAGACTGTACATGAACTTGGCTGAATGCTATATAAAGGTATATAGGTAACTATATCTATCTTATAAATATTTTATATGCTATATCTATATATTTATAATATATAAATATTTATATAAGTAAATATACATAGTATCTAATGTATAATATATTTACATAATATTATATTAATGATATAGCTCTAATATAATATATTTACATATAAAATTTTATATGTTATATTAATATTTAATATAATATATTTATATATTATATTTAATAACATGTATATGCCTCTGTGTGTGTGTGTGTGTATACACAAGCATAGTAACCACAGAGGCCATCAGAGGGCATCTGATCCCTTGGAACAGAGGGTTATGAACCTACATGTGGGTGCTGGGAACTGAATCTTGGTCCTCTAGAAGAGCAGCCAGTGCTCTTAACTGCTGAGCTGTCCCTCCAGCCTCCAGACTGTCAAGGCTTTTTTTCCTTGTATGGATGATTTTTGGGTTATGAGAACATCACCATCTTCTCTAACACATGTGGCCTTAGCACTCTCTGACATTTCCATCTATGGAGCAAGTGAACAAAACCTCACACTTTCAGGACCATGAAATTTCAACTTATAAACTTCTCAAGAAATGGGTTTTTAAACATTTCACTCAGTCTCCTACATTTCTGTCCTTAAGTGAAGCAAATGCTACAGATTCTGATGGTAAAGACCCTCTCTTTACCATCAGAATCTGCAGGAAATGACTATCTAGGACAGTAGTTCTCAACCTCTGAGTCACGACCCCTTTGAGGGTTAAACAACTCTTTCTAAACAGTTCCCTAAGACCATCAGAAAGCACAGGTATTTACAATATGAACCATAACATTAGCAAAATTATAGTTATGAAGTAGTAATGAAAAGAATTTTATGGTTGGTGGTCACCACCACATGAGGAACTGTATTAAAGGATCACAGCATTTGGAAGGTTGAGAACCACTGGGCTAGGCCATCCCTCTTTCTGGCTCTTTCCTCCCAGAACTCCCATGACCTTCAGTCCGGGATCTTCTCTTATCTCTATACCCCATAGAAACACAATGCCCATCCATATAGACACTCAAAAGACTTGTGTAAAGCAAGTCCCATGGCCCATCTTGTACATACAGTCTGTAGACCAAACACAGTCATCATTTGGAACTCAGTCACCATCTCTCAGGAGTTCCAAAATTAGCCTAGGTAGCAAGCCATAGCAATGCCCTGCTGAGATCAGTACTTGGGGAAGAGCCCTAGATTATAGAAGGAAGCTTCCCCCTCCGCCCCTCCCCCCTGGCTCCAATAATGAGAATTCCTTTCATTCAGGGCATAAAAGCAGCTTCCGGGCTCTTTCTATTTGACTTTCTGTGGTTATTCTTTTCCCATGTCAGCTTGTTAATTAACACGCCAGCGCCCCTCCGCTGTTTCACTCAGACTATTTGAAAATCCAGTCACCAGGCAGAGCACGCCGCCACGTTCATTTTCATTCTTCTGCCACCAAGTGCAAATTAAGATGCCGCCGTGGCCCTCAAGGAAACTGGTTGCTCTGAGGCACCTTCTTTCTTTTTATGTTTGCTGCATGACCGCTGTTCCCCAAATAGGACTGGATAATTAGAGCCAGCACTTAACTGCTGCTTGGGTACTAGGTGAGACCTTGCATTCTCTGGAACATACTTTTAACTTGTGGGATTTCCACCATGGCTCAGAGCTTTGGGCACTGTTCTTCCCCACATTTCCCACATGGAAAGGGGAATATTTACCAATACCCCCCTTGAACTAATAAACACCCTCCTTTTAGACAGATCAACATTCTCCCTGCTACGACCAACATCTTCCCCTTGTATGAATCAATACCCCTTAGCACTGATCAATACCCACCCCTGCATCTTATCAGTAACCTCCTCTTTTGCTGGTCAACACCCTAGTGCATTGACCAAGACCTTCTTGTACAAACCAACACTTGCCCCTTGCCCCTCTAGGGGAAATGCAGACTCTATAGAGCCTGCAAATCTGCCCTTAAGATACACAGTGAAGGCACAAAGCCAAGTTAGATCCTAGATGGATAGAGTCCAGAGTCCAGACTCACAACCAGCCCACTATGCTTCACCCATAGTGAGAACAGAGGGGAAGGTGTAGCTCAGTGTAAGAAAGGGGTGTTGATTAGTGAGGGGAGGAATGTTAATCAGGACAATCGAAGAGTGTTGATAGATGTGGGGGTATCAGTCAGTACAAAAGGATGTTGGCTGGTACACAGAAAAAGGTCTTGATGGGTACAGGGAGAAGTGATGCTAAATGCCAGGGGAAAGTGTTGATTTGTGCAAGAGGATGTTGTTCAGTTTAGTGGGATGCGGACCAGCACAAGCAGAGATGATTCATAGATGCAGGGTGGGTATTGATCAGTACAAGGGGTGTTGGTTTGGACAAGGGGAAGATGTTGGTTGCAGCAGAGGGAATGTTGATCTGTAAAAAGGGAGGATGTTGATTTGTTCAAGGGGGTGTTGATAAGTGCACTGTTCAAAGTGATCTCCGGAAATGCAAATTCAGAGAAGCACACATACAACAGGAAACTGAGAAGCCATTTGAAGATGAATTTTTTGTTGTTGTTATGCTCAGAGTCACAGCTTTCTTATCATCACCCTGTGCTGCCTCCAGTGCTCCCCTCCCTTAATGAACTCTCCTCTCCAGAGGTGACCAGTAGTAAGGTGGTTTCTGAACCACAGTACCTTTGTGGGTACATCATGCTAAATGAACGCAGGAGGGCTATTGCTACTGCTGGCTGCCGTGCCGTTATTACAGCCCTGACTGTTGTATAACCGCATGCGAACAACTGCTCATGATGTGATTCATTTCATAGACACCACAATAGCACACGCCACTCAGGGGAAATATACGGAGTCCCCACTGAGTGCCAGACATTTGGTGGTGGCCTTAAAGGTATAGAACACTCATTCCACACACAGCAGAATCAGGTAGTCAATCAGTCAAGAATACTTGAGCAAGGTGTTTTCAGAACCAACACATACTGCAGAGGAAACTCAACAGTACACTGTGGAGGAGAAGAGCCAAGTAATTTGGGCACCTGCCCAGGTGATATCTGCACAAAGACATGAGGAGTGATAGATGCCCATGAAGAAGGAAAAGTAGAAACCATGGCCCAACAATGGCCAGTTGGAGTGTTTTGAATGGCATAAGCATGATGTAGCTGAGATGGTGAACAGGGGAGACAGTGCCAGGATATGAGGTCAGAGCTGGCAAGAATTGGATAGGGGATATAGATCCTTACCAGCTTCGGTGCATGGAGTGGGGCTTGTGGCTCTGGATGCTTGAATCTGATCTGACTTATCATCTATTGTTTATGAATTATAGTGTGTGTTTGTATGTGTGTATGTGTGTGTGTGAAGCATGTATATTTGTGTGTGGGTGTGCACCAGTGTCTTCCTCTCTCTTTCCACCTTATGACTTTGAGACAGTCCTTCACTGAGCCACCACCTCACTGTTTCCCCAAGACTAGATGACCGGCATGCTTTCGGGACCTCAGGATCAATGTTGAGGTTATGGAGATCCACAGCCACACCTGGCTTTTTATGTGGGCCCTGGGGATCCAACCTGTGGTCCTTCTTCCTGCACAGCAAGCACTCTTGCCCACTAAGCCATCTGCCAGATGCTAAGGATCTGTTTTGGAATTATCACTCTGAAGGCCATGGTGAGAACATAATTTGGAGAGGAGAAGCCGCTGGTTGAAATAGAAATACTACTTTGTCCATACAAGCATGGCAGCTCAGGCAAGGATGATGATGATGGTAGTGGTGATGCTGATGTCACATGGAATGGCTCAGGATGCATTTCCTATGTAGAGATACTAGATCTTGCTTAGAGAATGGACAAGATACTTGATGCAACAATCATCTGTGAGTCTGGGATGGATGGTAAAAACTTAATGATTTTT
The DNA here is from genome assembly GCF_000001635.26 of Mus musculus. Classification (NCBI taxonomy): domain Eukaryota; kingdom Metazoa; phylum Chordata; class Mammalia; order Rodentia; family Muridae; genus Mus; species Mus musculus. The sequence continues at coordinate 127,974,283 of NC_000071.6, read as the reverse complement.
TTCTGATATAATGATATCAGTGTTTAGAAGCTTTAGCCATTCAATATGGTAGCCACAGCAATGTCCGGTGACATCCAGTGCTGAATGCTAAAAGGATGGAGCTGAACAATGAACTTTTAAAGATTAATGTAAATCTGAATAGTTGTGTCTGTTGCTACCACATTAGACAGGGTATCTCTGCAGTTTTGGATTAGGGGATGCGAAGGTGAGACAGTTAGTTCCTTCTTCATGGTGAGTCTAGTGTTGGTCTTCCTGCTCTGTGCTACACCTCTGGACTTGTACCAGAAAGACTTGTTGCTCACTAGCGTCTTATCAGATGGAAGGTCTTGGTAAGTACTGTAGCTTGTTTTCTGTTTCTGAGTTAAACAAAATGCAATGTGGGAAGGAAAGGGTTCATTTGGCTTATACATGGTCCATCAGTGAGGGAAGCCAAGGTGGAAGCTGATGTAGAGGCCGTGAAGGAACATTGTTTATTGGCTTGCTTTCCATGCTTTGCTCGATTTGCTTTCTGATAGGATCACTTGCTCAGGGATGACACCACCCACAGTGGGCTGGACCCTCTCGCATCAATCATCAAACATGAAAATGGCTCCAATAGACTTACCCATACCATAGGCCACTTGAAGGAGACATTTTATCCATTGTGGTTACCTCTTCCCAGATGACCCTAACTTGTGTCAAGTTGACAAAAACTGACCAACACAATATGGGAACAAAAAGAAGGCCTTGTGGTGGTGACCACCACTTATCATTATGGCTGTGAGCCCTGTCAAGACTGTCAACTACTGCCAGCCAATTCTTTCAATTAAGCAGTAATATCAGATGTGGTGTTTGTGACTCCCACCCAAATATCCAGTCATCTCCTGCTATTCACATTGCATCGCAGTGCAGAGCTCTAAAGGCACAGTTATAGAATAATTTCTGCCCCTAATGTAGGTATCCAGATAGGTGCAATTTGCATATAAGTTATTTGTTTTATAATTCAGTTAAAATCATATATTGATTTTTAAGTATGTGCATCAGTGGATTGTGGCATAGTTCTCGCTATGGTTCTAATTTCAGAGTAATTAAGCAAAACCTGTTTTATTTCTTGCATAAATGTTTACTGGGGAATCTAGAGAGAGGGCTCGGCAGTTAAGAGCACTTGCTGCTCTCAAAGAGGACCCAAGTCCAGTATTCAGCACCCATATCATGTGACTCACAACCATCTGTAACTCCAGCCCCAGATGATCCAACACCTCTGGCCTCTGTAAGCACCTGTGTGTATACATTCTGACACATGACACATACACTCTCATGATTAAAAACAAAATTAAAATAGCAAGAAAATGCTCTGTAAAAATAAGTTCAGCTCAAATAGGGTTGACCCAATAGGATTGGTATTGTAGGACTTTTTACTGGGAGACACAAGAATATCCACTCACCCCCAGAGAGGGGACCAGTTACAAACAGAAGTGAAGCTCCCATCCAAGTCCAACTTGGTGAAGTGATAGTTTATTGGGCTTACTTACAAGGCAAGGGTGAAGGGTTACTCACATGAGTACAGATGACTCAAAGATAGCTGCATAACCAAAAGAGCCAGTCAATAGTGGCACCAATATATGAAACCTCCACCCATGAGACTTTCACTACCTGACCTGGAGGTAGCTGGGCCAGTCTGTCTTTTCTCCCTAGCAACTGTAACTATGTGCGTAACCTTGCGAGCAGTGCCTTGTACGTCTTACTTCACTTACTTCCTAGACCTTGAATGTTTCCATAATTTTCTGAGTCTTAAAGGGAGTACACTTTCCATTTCCAGGAAATAGCTATGGCAGTTGGTGAACGCACTCTGTGAAGCGGTAGGTAGTTGGTGCTTTCCATCCTGCATGCCACAGCAACTCAACCTACATCCTTTTGCACCAAAGCTGCCCTGAACCTGGAAGAAAGTGGGTGGGGCCTGAGTTCCAGTAAGGCTATTTATATGCACCAAACATGTAAATCAGTGTAATGCCCACATGTCACAAAATATTTTGCTGCTCGTGATTATATTTTATAATCACTAGAAATGTCAAAGCCATTCTTAACTGTGTGGCTTACCACCCAGCTTCTGCTGACATCAACACACCAATCTCTGAGCTAATACAGACACAGCCCTATCTTATCCATACGTGAGTTTCTCCTTTAGAGGCTGAAAAGGACCCCGAATGATTTTGCGACTTTTGTCCTCCTTGAATAAAGGTTTCATTACAGTGTAAGAAAGAGGGACGAGTGGAGAGCTTGGCAGGTAAGGGAGATTATTGCCAAGTTTGATGACTGGAGTTTGATCCCCAGAATTCATATAATGGGAGGAGAAAAACGACTTCCAAAAGTTGTCCTCTGACCTTTCCACATGCACCACAGTATGCATTCCCACACCTGCAAATGAATAAATGAAATATATATTTTAAATAAAAAGTGAAGTCTCTGGTAGTGCATGCCTTTAATCCAAATACTAGGGAAGCAGATACAGGTTGATCTCTATGACTTTGAGGCCAGCCTAGACTACATGATGAGTTCCAGGCCAGACAGGGCTACGTAGTTATCTTAAAGTAAAAATCAAAGGAGGAAAAATGAAAGGTTTCTTTCTTTAACTAGAAAAAAAAATCAACCAATGCTATTTTGAGTAAAAGCACTTAACAGCAATGACTGTGGGTGGCTTTGCCATCAATTTCAGCCACAGAGAATTTTCGTAGCACTCAGAAAGTCAGGACAGATGTTGTATGTTCCATCTCTCTTTTCCCACATCTTCTCTGTTGACCTGAAGTTTGACAGCTCAGCCTCAAGCTTATTGATGGCCAAACCTTGATACAACAGTTCCACAAAGAACCGCCCCCATCTTTTCAAGGCCCTCAAAAGGCTTTTCCCACAGGCCATTTAACCATCCTAGCTGCCTTGGTACCCCCTGGTTCCTTGTGTAACTTCATTTTCCACTTTGGTGGTATCCACTGGGCAGGATCAGACTCAGACTACAAGTGGTAAAGACCTTTGAATAAATGGGCCTCATGGCAAAAGAGTCAATAGTGGTTAGAGAAAGAGACCTGCAAATAGACTCAAGAGTTAATGTGAATGGCTGCAGATTCTCCATCTGCAGATATAGCCAGCTGTCCATGGCTCAAATGTTCTGGGGGGCAAAGCATTATATGTGTATGAAATACAGACAGACTAAAGCATTACATGTGTGCAGAATACAAACAGGCATTCTATGGAGTTGTGCCCCCACACATTGGTGTGTAACTAACTACTGGTCACACAGCACCTGCTGTGCAGCATGATACTGGCTGCCTGGTGAGTTCATTGTCTCCATATGATAAAAAGTGAAAGGCAGGAAAAACATCTCATCCAAAGGCATAAATGTTTATTGGCTCCTCAAGGGCTCCCAGAGCTGAGAAGACCCTGTCTCTAAGGGGTCTGGGCTTTTATCTTGGGTGGTTTGTATGCTTTCTTATAATTGTCTTTCTCTCTTCTATGGGTCCTAATATATCCAAGCAGCCCTTCTGGTGCAGGAGTTTGGTGTTCTGTTTCTGTCCACAAGCACAGGAATAGCTGTTGGTTGGAATTTGTCACTAATTAGTGTGGACCCATGGCCGCTCTGTTTTTTGGTGTTGTAATAGTCAATAAAGAGAATCTTAATGGGAAAAGAGAAACTTAAGACAAAGAAAGGAAAAATAGAGAGTGCTCTCCCTCCTCTCTTTGTTTCTCTGTGCCCTGGGGCTGAGAGGGATGTTTTCAGTTGGATATCATAAATAATCGTAGAAGAAATTCTCAGAGGGTATGCACAAGCTAGGTGTAAATGTTGCACCCATTTATAGAAGGGACTTGAGTATCTGTGGATTAGAGCTCCTTGGAGTACCTGGAGAGCCACTCTACATATACCAAGAGATAGGTTGTATTCCAGGTATCACTTGTTAAAAACAGTGAATGAAAAACTTACTATGTAATTGAAGAACCACCCCTAGTGCCCAGGATCTTGGCAGCCAGTACCAGAAGGTGAGGTCATTTTTCACGGAAAGCCTGTGTGCACCCCAGGTGCTCCCACTACCCGCCAGGCCCAACACCATCTCCTCTCTATGAAATTCGTATTTAGCAACAGAGTCCTTCTTGTTGTAGTGGTAAAACAGCCTGACCTAAGGAACTCCATGGAGAAAGGGTTTACTTTGGCTTATGGTTCAAGGCAGTCAGAGTCCATGGCAATAGGAAGAGAAAGCTGGGCGGCAGAGACAAGAAGCTAGTTGGTCACATTATATCCACACTCAGGAAGCCGAGAGAGAACAGGAAATGGAGTAAGCCTATGAGCCCTCAAATGCTAACTCCAGTGATGTACTTCCTCCAGTAAGGTTCCACTCCTTGTGGAACCTCAACAAGTGGCGCCACCTACTGTTCAAATACTTGAGCCTGTGGGGGACATGTCTCATTCAAACCATATTACCTAAACTCAAATTCAAAGTTACAGAAAACACACACACACTCAGAAACACACACTATACACATTACTTTAAAAAAGAAAAGAAAAAAAAAAGATAATCAGGTCTTTGAAGGCAATGTAGAATACATGAGGACCAGCCCCAAATAAGGAAGAACAATGGCCAGGCTTTGATATTTTTGACACATAGTAGCTGTCACTCACTGCTCACCAGTCAAAGGCTACAAAGTATATCAGCATACAGACCACCCAGGTTCAAGTTGAAATAGTAAGTCCCATCTGTGATAGTGTGGGCAACCATGTGTTGATCCAAAAGTGAAAATGTTTTGAATCAATTTCAAAATATTTTGAAACTGGTGCATGTATATATTTGCCAACTGTGTCACATTGTGAGGGCAAAACATCAGACTCATATTTATCAACTGGTTTAGTCATGTTGGCCTTTGTAATTTTTTTCTTTCGCAAAACATTTTCCAATAAGTGTAATTTTATTGATAGGTGCTAAGAACACTGAACATTTCAAGGGATGCTGAAGTCTGAGTTTGAATATATTTGTGCAAGTAAAGTCTAGTTAGATAACATTTGGGCAAACTTTTTATTAGCTTTTGTTTGGAAGTTGGTGGTGGTAACATTCCAGCTTATGAGAATTGAGGAAAATAACAACTGTGTATTTTTACAAGTCATTTACAGTGAATGGCTAAGCCGTTGTATTTGTTACTTTACTGTCGCAAAATATCTAACAGAAGCAACTTAAGAGAGAAGGGTTTATTTTAGCTCAGGGTTTCACCAGTCTTTCATTCCACTATTGTGAGCATGACTGGTGTGCAGCTAAGAGTTGGAGGTGGGAATTCCTTACCTAGTAACAGAATCAGGAGGTACAAAGTGTCTGGCAGAGCCACAGGAGGGTTAACCTTCCAAGACCCACCCCATAGAGACTCACTTTCACCTTCCAGGCTCCAACCCTGAAAAGCTCCAGTCTTCAATATAGAAAAACAAGCTGGGAGCCCTCTGGAGCGTTTTTCGGAGTTATCTGCCAAATTTGCCCTAAGAAAAATAGTGGTGCATCATTTAAAAAATGCCCATTCATCTCTGCAAGGTGTCTTGGTTATGTCCGCCCTGTTCCCTCCCTCTGTCTCTCCCTGGCTTCCCTCCTCTATCACATCTCCCATCTCCTTAAGGCAATTCCCATTTCTCTTTAAAGAAGTGACCATGGATATGGATCTACAAGTTAACTCTTCTCCCCACTACAGGGTGGGAAGGACTCCCTTCTTCCCCTTCTGCTCCCCATCTTCTCTTTCCAGCTCGAAGTCTAAAGACTTTGTTTTTATACTCATCAGACAGACCTCAGGTGTCGGCTGCTGTGCCTTAAGAATGCTGTAGGCAGGAGCCACTTCAATAGACTTACACAGAGAGTTGAACTCATGCTCGATGGAGGTGATGTCTCCACAGGGAGCCAGGCTCCACGTGGTGCTGGGTGTCCAATATGCTCAGTTAAGTTCTCTGGATTCCACTCTACCATTGCTTAAACTCCTTTCCCAATCTAAGAAGCATTTTTAGCCCACTGATGGCTTGGTCATCTCTTAAAGAACAGCTTTAAAAACTGCTCCAGCTATGGCATAGAGTCCAACCCATCAATCAGTTTATGACAAGCTAGGGCTGCACTCATAATTACTAACAAACAAAGACCCCTGACTAGTTAAGGGGCAGGTCTCCTGGGCTCATTTCACCAAATGGGACGAGATCACAAGCCAGCTAGAATGAACTCTTGGGCTTTCCAGGCAGTTGGCTACCTGAGGAAAAGCATGTCCTTCATATAGAGGGTTGGATAATGGCCTGGAAAATCCCCTCGAGTGAAACAAACTGTGACTGTAAAACAAAGGCTTAGGTGAAGGAGTCAACTGCTTGCCTTTTTATGTGCTTATGGTGGTTTGAATTTGCTTGCCCCAGGGAGGTGTCGCCTTGTCGGAGTAGGTGTGGCCTTGTTGATACAAGTGTGTCACTTGTGAGGGTGGACTTTGTGACCCTCCTCCTAGCTGCCTGGAAGGCAAGTCTGCTTCTGGCTTCCTTTCAATGAAGATATAGATCTTCATGGAGATCTCAGCAACTCTAGCACCATGTCTGCCTGCTTGGGTGCTGCCATGTTTCCTGCCTTGACGATAATGGACTGAATCTCTGAACTTGTAAGCCAGCTCCAATCAAATGTTGTCTTTTATAAGGCATGCTGTCTTCACAGCAATGGAAACCCTAACTAAAATCGCACTTAACAATCTCAAAACCTTCAAAAGAAAACGAATTTTAAAAAAAGGAAAAAGTAAACCACTTCCTATAAGCAAAGATGCTTCGAGGAACTGAGATAATAGAGGCATAGTGAAGAGCGAGCCCTCCCGCCACTCCTCATTAGCAAAGCAAACGTTTGTAGCCATAGCACAATATTCTCACCTTCAACCCTCCCAGCCACTATGATGTGACCACAGGTGAGACAGATACGTCCATCCCGTGAAACTGACTGTCAACAGCTAAATTAGAGTCGGGATGGTGATATTAAATGGTGAAGATGCTCTCAGACTGGAGTTAACGCTCTGAAATGTATTTATGTGTAACCTGTGACCTTCCCATCAGAAGGAATTTACCAAACATGTACTAGGCTGATCTAAACATCTCCTTCAATGGAAGCCCTAATGACTTCTAATCATGTCTTCCCCCACAATCACCCTAGATTTCAGAATCAATTCCATTTTACTTTGGCTCACCGCTTACCTTCTTTCCAGCTTGTTAATGCTTCTGATGAGGGATGTTTCTCATCTGTCTGGTTTTCTGTTTGGATGCCGTGAAAGGAGCTGGGTTGGTGATCCCAAGTTGCCCATGTGAATAGCTGTGTGTGTACTGTTCAATGAAATGACCCTGACTGTCAGGGAACTTTATGACTCCATCAGAAGAGACAGAAAAGAGTGCCTGGGCAGAATGCATGCCGCATATGCGTGAAGACCTGAGTTTAGACCCCCAGCATCTACATAAAAAGCCAGGCATGTCTGAAATCCTAGTGCCAGGGAGACAGAGACATCAGATCCTTGATATTCATGTCAGGGCAGCCTGGCTTCATGAGTAAGTTCCAGGTTCCTGCACACATGTGCATGTGCACTCACCTGCACGCATGCGCACACAAAGATGACAAGATGGGGAAGTTAATACTCTTGGTTTAGTAATAGCAAAACCATACGAAACATGAGCTGGAGTCGGGAGGAGAGATCCTCAGACCACATGACAGCTGGACTCTAAAATATCAGAGTGCTGCCCTACAGGAGGATACTCAGGAGCCACCCCTTGTGGGAAATGGCAGGCACCTTTCCAAGACACAGTTCACAGATCTCAGTTTATCCTCAACCTTCCAGCAGCAAACATGAGAGAGAGAGAGAGAGAGAGAGAGAGAGAGAGAGAGAGAGAGAGAGAGAGAGAAAGAGAGAGAATTACCTCCTGTGTGGTAGACTGTAGGTGCAATTCCCAGTGTTGAAAGAAATAAAGAAAGAAGACATGGAAATAAGTGGAAATTTTTATACTTTAGGCATAAGCCTGAGTACAACGATGGCACTTAGGACCTTTGCCTTTCTAGAAAATTTCATCCTTGGTGCTGGTGAGGCATTGAGGTATCTCAGCAGATGCTTGTTTCCAACCTAGACGACCAGAGTTCAGTCTAGCACAGAACCCACATGGTTGTCAGAGAGAACCAACTGCTTCAGGTTGTCCTCGGACCTCTCTCTGTGCACTGTGGGTCATGTACCCCAACCCCAACACATAAAAATTAACAATTTGATTTGTTTGTTTGTTTTTTAGTCCAAGGGAGTAGGCTGGAGAGATGATTCAGCATTTAAGAGTCTTTGTTATTCTTAAAGGTTCCTAGCACCCACATCAGACCTCCTACAGCCACCTGTAACTCCCGTTCCTTGTGATCTAGTGCCCCCTCCTGGCCTCTATAGGAACTGCATATATCTGACATACCCTCAGACACATAAATAAAACTAAAATCTTTAAGAAAAATCTACCCTTTGTTTAAAGGAATTCCTTTTGTCGTAACGAAATTATAACAAACTGAAAAAGATATTAGTTTATCAAATAAGCTGAAGAGAGTCTTAACAAGGATAAAACATGCTTTGCACCATGACCACTCTTTATATGGAAAAATTGAGGTTCCTGAAGCAGAGCTACTGAATGTCACATGACAAGAAAGAGCCTACTGGACTCCCAGACTGATACTTTTCAACCATCAGGACAATGATGTATATGTGCGCCCGCAGAGCCCGCACACCCCTAGTCACACATGCATGGTACAGCATGTCTGTGTCCCTCAGGAGGACCAAGCTGCAGAAGACTAGTTCCACCTTTGGGTGATGGTGAGTCTCTGGATATATTGATCTTCAAAGCAAGATAACAAAGCAAAGCTATGCCCAACTCAGTGGAAGGTGTGAGATGTCAGAAACTCCTAGCATAGTAGGACTACACACGTTAACACCTCCAGGAAGGAAAGCTCATGCTACCGACATCTCTGCCCATGGCAACAGTGCCAAGTTCCTGTCCCAGCGGTGCCTCTTCCTGTCTACCGAACCACGCCATGCCAGTCCCACCAGCTTAACATTCTGCTAGAAAGTTCAGCCATAATATGTTTTGCACAGCCTGCATATTTTCCATATGATGGTTCAATTCCCCCCATAATACTTTCAGCAGGGATCATCTGTTTGTTTATTCTTCTCTTGGGACAGAAAGTGGGGCACAACCTGTTGGGTAAACCAGGCCTCCCTACACACAGATCGTAGAAGCAGAGAACTCAGAAGGCTGTGGCTTTGGATCAGAGAAAGCAAAAGATGACACAGCTACCGATGCTTTATAGATGTGAATAGATGGCAGACAGATGGGTAGTAGGATAGGATAGATGTCAGACAACTGGATAGATAAATGATAAATGGATGATAGATAGATTATAAATAGATAAATAGATGATAGATAAGTAATAAGTAGATAGATGATAGATAGATAGATGATAGATAGATAGATAGATAGATAGATAGATAGATAATAGATGGATAGATGACAGATGATAGGTAGGTTATAGATAGATATCAGATTATATGATAGAGATAAGTGTATATATATGTATATAAGTATATATATGAATGGTAAAGGATAGATAGTAGATAAAAGATAGGTGGTTGGCAGATAAATGTGAGATAGATCGATAGATAGATAGATAGATAGATGCTAGGTTACAGATTGAATAACAGGTAGGTGTATAGACTAAAAATAAATAAAGATAAATAATAGCATGGTAGATAGATGCCTTTACAGATAATAAAAAGAGTGGTAGAAGATAGACAGATGAAAGGTAGGGTGACAGATGATAGTCTGAATAAGATATAGGTAGATAAACCAAAGATAGATGGAGTTACATCGTAGACAGACAGATAACAAATAGATGAGTGATAGATCTAATAGATAGATGATATATGAATAGATAATAGATAGGTTAATAGATAGATACATAGAGGGGTAGATGGATAGATACAGGGATGGATAGAGAGATAGAGAGATAGAGAGATAGATAGATAATAGATAGATAGATAGATAGATAGATAGATAGATAGATAGATAGATAGTACATGGATGGATAGATATAGAAGAGATCTACAGCATTGAGTACATGATCAACAGCTGTCCCTCTCAAGTTGCCTTTTGAATCCTCTTTCCCATGGCCTTATCTCTAACCCAGCTGCACACCTTGATTTCACCTCCCACCCATGGTCAAACCATCTCGATTCCCATGTTGCTTCAAGTATCCAGTGCTGTTGTGCTCCACGCTGTCCTGGCATGTTCTCAGTCTCATATGGCTCCCTGCCATCTACCCACTACAGATCTACCCACTACCCATCTTCATCTCTACACTGAAGATGTAACCTTTTAGATGCTGACCATGGATCTCCATATCTCCTATTTAAGCCTCACAGTTGTTGCCCGTGGCTCTTCAGAAGACATTGAGAAAATCATATCAGGATATGTAAGACCTGCTGCCCATGTACCAACATGTTTCCTGCCATGATAATAATGGACCTCCTAACCTGTAAGCCAGCCCCAGTTAAATATTTTCCTTTATAAGAGTTGCCATGGTCATGGTGTCTCTTCATAGCAATAGAACTTTCCGTGTATACATGTGTATGTGTAGTCATCCACGGACATGTGGGCTACCCCCAGTGACACACTTCTTGCGATTTGTCCTCTCTCATCAGCCATAAACTGCCAAGGGTAGAGCTGTAGGGACCCCCCCCCCCCGCCCCTCAAATCATGTGAGAATTTCAACGCTTGGTCATGTGCAGGAAACCACAGTTGCTATGAGCTGTTGTTGTGTAGCAACCCAGAAGTCATCATTTCAGGCCACTCCCCCTTCTCTACCTGCTGGCTCTTACATTCTTTCCACTCACTCTTTCTCTCTGGTCCCTGAGCCTTGGATGGGGAGGATTTCTATGTGAATGATTCCACCACAGCTGAGTATAGACTCCTTCACCATGTCACCCCGGTGAAATCCTACAGAGTCTCTAACTGGACATGTTGAGAGTAGCTCTTGAGATGGGCGTATGATCAGTGTTGGTTCATCGACTAACTCTGATCATAACAGAGCCTGGCATGCCCTTGAAACTCAAGGCTCTGGGACAACACATACCTGGAATTCTCTTCCTTGTTCACATCCAGCTCGTACCTCATCCCTCCCCATCAGTCCCTTGAATAGTTAGATGTTCTGAGGAAGTGGCTATGGAGTTCTTTTTTTTTTTTTTTTTTTTTTGCCAACTTTCATTTCTTTGGCAATCTTGTGCCTTCTTGTGACTTTAAATACCATCTATTGGTTGATAATCCCAACATGTGCATCTTCCTGCTGGAATTCCTCCCAGAACTCCAGGCTCACTCATTCCTCGTGGCTGCCTACTAGGCAATTCAAACCAGCACGTCTTAAACCAAAAAAAATCACAGCCTACACATTCCAAACCCTTTCCTTCTGGTAACTTCACCATCCCAGCCAGGCAATCCCATCATCCCAGTTGCTCAGAGAAAAATCGCTGTCTTATAATCAGACCTCAGGATCCCTTTCTCCTTAGCTCCCAATGGCTCTCAAATTATCATGTCCACACCATGGCGGGAACCATCTTCTGAAACTATATATGTATCAGTTGAACATTTTTATTTGCTAAATAAATCTAAGACAATACTTTTAAAAATAGTACATCTGTTTATTCCTTAACAATTTTTATAAAGGAAAGCAATGTGTCTTGATCATATTCACCCATAATTCCTTTCTCTCGCCCTTTAGGCACCAGGCACGGTAACATATTCTCCTCCTTTCTTCATGTTCACTCTTGATTGCTTGGTGTGTGTGTGTGTGTGTGTGTGTGTGTGTGTGTGTGTGTGTGGCTTGTTAATAGCCCACAGAGAACAATTAGTGCTGCTTGCTGAAATAGTGCCTGGTGCTGATGACTTGATCCTGTGCAGGTGACCACAGCTTCTGTGACTTCATGAGCTTCTCACAGCTCTCCTCTCTGTCTTCCAGTTCTTGCAGTCTTTCCACCCTGTCTTCCAAGATGTTCTCTGAGCCTTTATAGGGACTATTGATCTAGCTGTTGCACTTTGGGCTAAGCACTCAATAGTCACATATTCTCCAGTACGTTGTCCAATCATTTTGAATCTCTGAATCACCATCCACCCCACAAAGAGGCCCCTCTGGCCAAGCAAATGAGTTCTTATTTCCAGGTGTATGCCAATGGTGTGTCTTCAGATAAACAAATGCATGAATAAATAATGGAAACAGCCTCATTTGGATTCACATCACATTGCTCAACTAATGTTCTGGATATATTAAAATACTAGAAATCAATTATCCACTTCCCCTTAAAGATTTTTGCCCCGGGGTTTTACCTTCTTCATCCTGGTGCTTGAGCCAGCAGCCTAGTTATAAGTGGAATTCATTTTAATTCTGGGTCTTTCCTCTTTCCTCATCTTGCCTGTTCTTCTTAGCCCAGGCTGGCTTATTCCACTCCCTGTAACCCAGGCTAGCCTGGGACTCAAGGCAATCTGCTTTCTCCTGCATTTGCTTCCATAGGACTTGATTATAGTTCTATGCAACCACACCTTACCTTTGAAAGAACAATAATAAGACTACAGACTTAATTAATTTTTTATCAATATTAGTATAACTAATTGGTTTTTTAACTCAAATACTTATATATTTTTTTTATCAGGAGGGAAAAGGCTGCAAGGTCAGGCCCCCCCCCCTCAGATCGTCTGGTCTTCTGTCACTGGTGAGTCCATGATGGCTCTTTGGGACTTTATTCTGCCCCACCCACCCTATGGGTTCTCCCTAGAGAACCAAGCAGTTTTGTGTACCCTTTGATGCCCTTTCCTGCTTCATCTGTCTATAAATGTGGCACCAGAGTTTTATTACCTCTGTCTGGCTGGCTTCATCAATTTGTTCTGGCCATAGAACCTTTGGTCCAGCTGTTATGGAAATCTCACTTCTGTCTGCAAACACACTTTGTAAAATATGGCTGTTCCTCACTGGCCACTTCCTCTCTGGTTAGGGTCAGGATCAGGGTCAGGGTCAGGGTTAGGGTTAGGGTGCTGGGGTCAGGGATGGGCAGAATGACTCTGGTATAGTTCTAATGGGTTAGTTGTCTGCAATTCTTTGTTTCTTGTTCTTTTTCCTTAAGCTCCCAATTTTCTTTTCCCCTCAAGATTCCCAAATTGTCTGGCTTAATGACCTATTGAGCTTTGGTGACTTTGGAACACTCCCTTTTTTTTCCAGCAAAAGCCACATTGTGAGCCCTATTTTAATTGCTCTGTCTGGAAGACAGGCTGCTCTCCTAGTGTCTGCAGGCTGAATAGCCAACACCAGGCTAGCAGAAAGATGCATCTCACAGATATGCAGAGAGAGAGAGAGACAGAGAGAGAGAGAGAGAGACAGAGAGAGAGAGAGAGAGAGAGAGAGAGAGAGAGAGAGAGAGAATGAGAATGAATTTCTTTCCTAAATGGTACAGAGTTGGCCTGTTGAACATAAAATTGGGCTGTAGGTTGGATCAGCTTCTGCCAGAATTCCATCCGATATTACCATGGATTGCACCCACACCACACGTGCACCCTGGTAAGTTAATGGGAGAAAAGACGGAGACATATCCTCGGGGACTGTAAAGAGATTTCTGGAGTGGAAGCTATCTAGATAATTTGGTGCCTAAGTGGTGATAAGGTAATTACCGAAGTAGTAATTAGATAAAAGACGAGAAAGTCTCTTCCCTCTGGATTTAATAACATCCTAAAGTCATCAGTAACCATGCAAAGCAAAGGTGAGCAGGTACCAGGTAAAACCCCATATGCAGCACAGTGGTCAGAACACTGGGCATTTCAACTAGAACATGGGCAATCTGCATTAGGGTCTTAAAATTTTCAGAAGGAAATAGGGGAGTCTTACCACAGGGGGTCAAGAGAACTGTTTTCTCTGAAGATAACGTCGATAATGGTGTGTTTCTCTATTGACAGCTAGCCAGCTAAGTGCCTTTTAAGAGTGTTTGTTCAGGTGGATATGCAGGCGACATAGAGAGAAAGAGGACTGGATTTTTCTGTAAATAAATGGGTAGATAGAGACTGTGAATAGACCTCATGTGCTCTGAATACTAAGGTCCACACCTCCCATCTATATAAGCAGCTTAACCTTGGAGAAGCCTCCTTACAGATGTTGACTAAAAGCTATCTCCCCTTTTAGCAGCAAAACATCTAAGTAAAATTGCGAGCTGGTCAATAACCACCCACAGCATCTATTTCCTCTTTTAGACAGATAAAGTCCTGAGCCTCCAATGTGCCTTCCTTCTGCCCAGTCATCTCCCTTTCTGTGTATCCACATGGCCTGGCGGGAGTGACTGAATTAAGACGGTTCGTTCTTTTCCCAAACTCTAGTTAATAAATCCATGTAAACATAACTTCTATGCCCATTTTGTTGTGACCCGTTATTCATTTCAGGATTAACTAAGGGGTGTTCTGCAATGTCGGAAGGATCATTTAATTTCCTTACCATATTCAATTTATGATTTCTAAACAAGGCAATGGGTCATTGATTATTTTAAACATGAAGGATTGTAAACAAACAGTGCTTGCCTTTTGATATGTCGGCCAAAAGGATTTAGTAGCAAGAGAAATGGAAGTCAATTAATGAATGAATTGGCATTCTGTGGGTGTTTTGTGCGATACTTATGTAATTTATCCTAAATTAAAATTATGTTGTTTCTTAATGAAGACTGCTTTGTAGGGTTTTCCTCATCCAGCCAGGCATGCTCTCTGTAATCATCCTGCCTAATGCTTAGTGAATCAAGTTTAAGGTTTGGTTAAGGAAAACAGTCATGCATATCCCTCCCATGGAGTCGGCAAATACACAGGAAACAGAGATGGAGTTAAACACACAAGTGAAGAAATGAACAGAGGAGGCAGGTATCAGACCAAGGATTACAAAGGCATCCCACAGAATTGTTTTTTGTGGGGGGGATGGGGATATGGTGTTGAGGATTGAGAAAAAGGGGAAACCCTTTGTTGTGGAAGGTCAGAGAAGCCATTAAGGCTCCTGGGATTCCAGCCAACTGACATGCAGAAAGTCCAGCGAGTTAGAATGAGCCTTCTGTCATGTTCTAAGAGGAAAACAGACCCTCAGGAGGCAGAAGCATGTGAATAAGTCAGAGAGATACCGAGGAGGAGCTTGGAGAACATCCAGTTATTAGTCCACCAATGGCGGTCAGGATGTAGGAAGCAGGGACTAGAAACCAAGGCGTGCGAGTTCGAATCTCTTTACGACTGGAGATTTATCTTGAGAGACCAGACACAGAGACCACTGAAGGACCCACTGGGGACACTAGAGGAACTGGGAGTGAGGAGAGCTGATGATGTGGAGCTGGGAGAAAGGGAGAACTCCTGAGCCTTGCTCCTGGATGGTTCCCCCAAGGATGCTGACCCTGCCTCCCTCTCTAACACTGGAATGATGAAATAGGTGAGTTGTGTCTAAAAGAGACCAGTCATTTTATTTTAGACATGTGAGACTGTCTTTTGAGACAGGCTCTTGCTGCCATAGCCTAGGCTAGCCTAGAATTTACTCTGTATTTAGCCCAGGCTGGCTTCAAACAAGAATCCTCCTGCCTTAGCCTCCATAGGGCTATTTCCTGTAGCTAAATATCACATCCTTCTTGACCATCACCTCCACACCCCAACTCTCCAGCCCTGGGTAGATCCTACTCTGCTTTAGATAATTTAGCTTCCTTGTAAGGACACGTGGGATCTACCTTTCCATACCTAGCCCATTTTACTTTGACATCATTCCCTGCCACCCATGAATGCAAAGGGCAAAAGTTCCCTCCAGGACGCCATTTAAATCAAAGTTTTACAGACCTCCCCCCCACCCCCCAGATCTTTAGGCTTGAACTTGTTATGGAGACCAATGTGACCATGACTACAAGGCCCTTAGTGTAAGATTGTGTCTGATCTCAGAAGCTAAGCAGAGTCGGGCTTGGTTAATACCGTGATGCTATCTGGGCACTTATTTATGAGTGAGCCCAAGTTTTTGGCGGACGGGGGGGGGGGGGGGGAGGGACTCTGTAGTCCGCATACCAGTACTTTCCATAGAAAGTTTCAGTCTGAAGTCTTCTCGGAAACCTAAAATCTCCCCACATGAGCAAACACAGCTATAGAAACCAGTAGCCTAATTTTAAAACACATTTTAATAGCACCTCTAAGAACGTCACTAGTTAAGTTTGGGATTGCTAAATTTGCTCCATCCAAAAATATTTAAGAATAAATCTTTTGATTTCTGTCCCGTATCACCTCTTTGTGTCAAAGCATAATATTGAAGGACGTGGAATCACTGAAAACCATACTCCAGGCTCACTTGATTCCACAACTGCCCTCAGGCCTTCACGTTGCCAGGACGGAGTTCACTGACATGTCCACAGCCTGCCTCAGGGAGCCAGCCTAGCCCAGGCTACCCCTCACTATCATGATGTTTCCTTGCTCTTGTACCTTCTTTTGTCATTTCCCAGGTTGATGAGCTCTGGAACCTGGCACAAGTTCATGTTTAAAACCCGTTCTGCTTGCAAACATGCATTTCCCAGTTAACCAGCCTCAGAAGCTGTCTGCTGAAGACATGTCCAGAACCATAAATAATGTTCATTTTCCACACAACGGGAACTGGGACAGGGTGTACCCCAGGCCTTCTTTGATGTGGACTCCTGTCTCCAGTGGCGCTCCTGGTTTCCAAGCACAATAGCCAATGTCTGCTATTATCCTGGGGTATTCATTTTGGCACGAGCTATTTGACCTGTGAATTGTACCTTTGTATATATCTACCTACATGTCAGGGGGTTGTGGGGATGGCACGCACATGTGTGAGTACTCGTAGAGGGCAGAGCTCAACATCAGATGTCTTCATCGATCATGTCCAGCTTAGTTTTATAGCCAGCTTTCAGCTAATATGGCTGGCCAGAGATACCTGTGGACCTGTGTGTCTCCACCACTATGCCAGTATAAGGGGACTAGGAGCAAGCTCTACCATGCCCAGCTTTTACCTGGGCACTGGGGATCAGAACACAGGTCTTCTGGTTTATACAGCGAACATTTTACCAATGTTTACCATCTCCCTGGTCCCGATAACTGATTCTGGTTTGCTGAAGAAAAAAATGGAATCAAAGCAAAGATAGCACGCATGGTCATTCAGACAGCATGGTGCAAGCTGCCCTGTTGTCTGCACAGGACTTCTCCGGCAGGGATACAGGAAGAAACCACTTGATTTCCTTTTCATTTTTTTTCTTCTTCTGTCTGTAAACAGGATATTACCAAAGCCTCTCAATGTTGCACCAGCGTTGTACAAACAGACATAAGTACAACACTTAGAGCTGCTTTTTCACTGTCAGTGGCCAAGGTGTTATGTAAACCCCAGGCCTTGTTTACAATGCGGTTAGAAAAAGCTGGGCATCGTCTCTGCTGGGTGGCCCTGGGAGAAGATTGTCAGGGAAAAGAGAACGGCTGTTCAGAATGCTTCCCCAGTTAAACCCATCCCCGACAGCTGGCGGGTGGGTGAGCTGCCGAGCGCCACGCTCCTGAAGCACCGTGTGTCTAAGGCTTTATTTCCAGAAGCCTCTATATTTTCCAGAGAAATTATAACACGTCTTCTTTTACGGCTCTAATTATGATCGCTCTTGTATCTACAATTTGATGCAAATTAATATTTACTTATCCTAATAATAGCGACGCCAGATGGACTCTTACTACACACTGTACCCATACAAGGCTTTGCAGGGACTGACCCAGCGAGTCCTCAGGAAAGCCCCGCAGGGGCTTTTCTGGTGGTGGTTCCACACTAACTCAGCGAGGTTTGAAAGCAAATCTGAAAATTTGAGATCTAGAACTAGATCTTGGGCTTTTAATGTGCTCTCTCTCTCTCTCTCTCTCTCTCTCTCTCTCGCTCTCTCTCTCTCTCTCCCCTTCTCTCCCTCCCTTTCTCCCACCCTCCCTCCCTCCTTCCCCACCCCCCTCTCCCTATAGATCAAAGGTCAATCTTGAATGTTGCTCCTCAGACAGTTTCCACGTTTTGTTGGAGATAAGGTCTTTCATTAAACCTGTAACTTCATCAAGTAGACCAGCAAGCTCCAGGGATCCTCCTGTGTGTGTCTCTCTTTCTGTCTCCCATCTTATCATTGCTGGGGTTGTGTGTGTTATTGCATCTGACTTTCTGTGTGAGTTCTAGGCTTAGAACTCAGCTCCCCACTTGTGAGGCAAGCCCCGCCCCCACCACTCACATCCACTTCCCTCTCTGCATCACCTGGAAACCAGTGCAGGGTCTGAGGTCTCTCTCTCGAACTTTGTACAAAACCCTCCGCCACACCTTCAGAGAGACAGTAGCATGGGGGGGGGGGAGGAGTGGGAGGGAGGGTCTTGAAACTCAGCCCAGCCTCTATTTCCCCCAAATCAGAGGCAAGTGCTGGAGGAAAGACTTTTATGAATCACTGATTCTCATGGAAAATTTCTTCAGGCTTGGGCTGTCTTTCTTCAACTCTTTTGGATTGAATTTTGAGTTTGTGTTAATTTTTCTCTGCTATGTATATATATAATATATACATATACATATAATATGTATAATATATAAGGCCTTTTTCATATAAGCATGTAATATACCTTGAGCATATTTCCCCTGTACTCCATGATCCTCTCTTCTCTGACCTCCATATATGAGTGTGCACATGTGTACATGCACCTGCAAGCAAGCCCACATGTACACACATACATACACATGCTAACAAATGTGTGTATATACTGCATGTATATATAACACATGCACACACAAATAGTTTTAACTGTTTTACATTTGATTGGTTGATTTTTTTTTCCCAGTGATCACATTGGTCCCCAATCAATTTTTTTTTTTTTTTTTTTTGGCTCTTTTCAGTTTATTGCATGAAGGAGTTACACTAGTCCAAGTTAAAAGCGGACCCCAAATGATTACATTATACAAGCTGTGAGGTTTTTAAACTTGTGACAAGGGACAGAAGGGAAATTCTACTCATTGCAAGGAAATCCTCACTTAAGCTTCAGAGAGCCACAAGCACTTAAAACCCATGAACCTTCAGCTGATCGTCCTTAGCCAGCCCAGTCTCTATCAGGAACTGGCATATGTTCTTGCGCTGGTCACCCTGTAGCTGAATTACTTCTCCATATTCTGGATGCTCAATTACAGTACCATTGCAGGCAAATTTCTTCTTAAACGCCTTCACTAGTTTCTTTTTATCGTAATCATCAGCGATCCCTTGGACAGTGGTAAGGGTATTATACTGACATTTTGTTTACAGGGAGCTAGGGAAGGTCAGAGGCTATCCAATATGCAACAGCCCACAGTGCTCTTCCCATCTCTATTCTTATTAAATGCCCCACCCTTTTTCCTCCTGGATCCCACAGATACCATTACTAATAAAATATCACTCTAAGTTCTTTACTGACCCTAGGTTAAGCTAACTGTCGAAAGGGACAGGAAGTGGACACATTGCCATTCCCAGAATGTTCTCATGTCCGTTCTGAAGTAGCAGAGGCGAATCTTTCTGTGAGCCGTTCCTGCCACAAAGCTGAGCCCAGCTCTTCAGTGAACCATCACACCGGCGGCGGCGGCTTCCCAGCCTGCTTAATCACTCTCATAGGCAAACTTCAAACCTCACGCCCTTTCCTTGTGCTTTTCAAAAGGCGAAATTAGCCAAACGCACAAAGATATCTTTAGTACTTAAAAGGTTGACAGAAAAGGTGCCAAAATGAAAAAGAAATAAAAACTTCGCACCTCATCCTTTGTGAGCGTCTGCACATTTGGAGTTTGGGCACAAAGACTTGGAGAATGACAGCTGTTCAGTGGGGGTGGGAGGATTTTTTTAAAAAATGCTGAGATCAGGGAGGCGGGGTCACATCGTAGGGTGAGAATTCAGCCAGTTGTGCAATAAAGAGGAGGAAAGTCAGCGCATGTGCAGAAAATCTACTAGCCCAGAAGCAAGGCCAGTTCCTGAACAGTTGCCCCCATAAAAGAAAAGATCCTAGGAGGGGACATAGGACTGCCATTGACCTGTTAAGGTCAAAAAACATCCAATGCCATCTCAGTGATAGAAGTGGGTGTCGCCTTTCTGGCTGAAGAGCCCAGGAGAACACCATTATTACTCAAGGCTACTCTACCAAGTCAGCATGTGCCTTGGAGATCAGAAGTAGGCAATGAACTTGTTACTGGTTCCTTTTGGCAATCCTCTTGTCCTTTCAGAATCTAGAGGCTGCTTCAATCGATTCTGGTCTGGCCCTTGTGTCTTGCCAATCTTTCTCTTACACTAACCTCCTCTCTGTAGCCAGCCTGGTGACTCTCTCTTCTGTGAGCACACAGACTCTTGCACACACAGCACACAAGGGCTATGACATCACACATTCCCAACACCGACACAATGTCCCTTTACTATGGAAGAAAAAAAAGGGGGGGGGGTCTATTCCTGGCTCTGTAATTGACTAAAATATGAGCAGTCCTCTCCTGATGGTCTCTGTTGGTCTCATAACAGTAGAGATTTAAGGACTGGAGAGACGGCTCAGGTTAAGAACAGAGGTCTCAAGTTTGATTCCTAGCACCCACATCAGGGAGCTCACAATGGCCTGTAACTTCAGCTTCCGAGGAATCCGATGCCCTCTTCTAGTCTCTGAGGGCAACCAAACAGGTATTGCACACACCTGAAAAAATACACATAAATACAAAAAAGGGGGGGGGGGTTAAAAAAAATCAAAAAACAAGTCTTAACTCTCAAGTATAACAATACAGTAACAAAATTCTTTAGGAATCCCAATTGATGAGTTGTTGGTGAACTTGAACTCCAAACGTCTGACCACTGCTTATAATAGACAGATGGATCACTGTGCCTCCCTGGTTTGTCTCTTGTCATCCCTTAGGAAATGCTCTGCTGCCCTGGGTGTGAATGAATGCAGTTAATTCGTGTTGTTCCTGGCGAGATGCTCTGCATTTTGCTTTCTGGCTAGATGAGGGTCTATTAGCTGATTCTTCCTAGACAACGTTCTAAGCAGACTCTTCCAGGGCAGATTCTCTCTCTAGTTGAGTGTCTAGAGATGCTCACCATTCTGGCTCCCTCTGTAGTCTTGCTCTCAGACTGTTGATTAAATCTGGAATGCACAAGGGACACGCACCCTCGCAGGAGTCCTAAGACCATGGGGATGTCTGTTTCTTAGCACCGTGCTCCTTAATTCATGCCAGTGCAGGATGTTAAAGGAAATATCTTCTACCTCCCACAGTCCTGCACCCTGGCTTCAGCTGAGTGATCACGGCCGGGAAACTTCTTGTGTGAGTTGAACTATTCAAGCTGCCAAGAATTTTTAACTTGACAGGAAAGCCATTGCACCAGGAGCCCTTTGAAGCTAATTCTCACTGAAGCAGAGTCATGAGCTCAGGCTGCTGGGCCACTCTTCATGCACTGTCCGTGCCCTTTTGAGACTTGCTTTCTCTGATAGTCTTTTGATTCAGGAGTCCTCCACATACCTTCTCTGTAAGTCCCTGTGTCAGCTAAATTACCCAAAGTGCCGTTCTACTCCTTGCTGTGAACCTTGGCCTGAACCTGCTGTGAGAGTCAGCTAGGCTAAAGTCACCCAGGATAGCCTCTGAGAACCCTGGACTAAGAATTCACATCCCATTTACCTCGTTCTTATCCTCTCAGCCATACCTGGTCCCAGAGCATTTGGCTAGCTTTCCATCTTCAGCTGTTGCTAAGGCAACTACATCCCATTGATGCTAATGACTTCGCTGGGACACTGGAGCTGGTCCATGTTTCCTCTGTCCATGCTTCCTGCCCAAGCCTTTGATGCTAAACAGAAAACTTTTTCTAGCCAAACACACGTGGTCCTCTGAAGCAGGGAAAAGCTAGTCCTGACCCCACCCAGGGCCTGTGTGGCCCAATTTTTGATAGATTCACTAGCTAGTGAGCTCAGCATTCCTTACACATGGCCAGCTTGGTCCATTTCTCACTCTCCATCCATGCTAGCAAGCCCAGCATCCTCTCTGTGTGTTAGTTCCCTACAGGCTCCATCTCCTTTCTTCTCTCCCTCCTAACTCTATGGCTGACACTCTTCACACATTGATAAGTATATGGCCTCTGATCCCTGCCCCAGGGTCTGTTTTGAGAGGGATCACAGGCTAAGCTGCTATTTATGATGTCATTTTAATAGCAGGAACTTTGCACAGTCTATATACAGAGACCTCTAAGATATATTGAGAAAGGGACAAAGGATTGGCTTTATCCAGACTGGTAAGATAGAAACTTGTACCAGAGGCATCTATATTATCTGCCGCTTACAAAGATAAAAATGATGGGTCAGGTGAGATAGCTGAGTGTATAAGGATGCTTACTACCAAACTCGGTGTCGTGAGTTCAATCCCCTAAACCCACATAGCAGAAAGAGAGAATCTATTCCCACAGTTATCCCACGTGCATGTACTACCCCAAACATCTATAAAAGATTTTTAATACCAAGGCCAGCACTAGTATCTCTTATGACACCCAAAACCTCTTGTTCCTTCTAGAAGAGTGGCTCTCAACCTTCCTAGGACTTGGACACTTGGATACAGTTCCTCACATGGCAGTGACCCCCAACCAGAAAAAAAATTTGTTGCTGCTTCATTAACTGTAATTTTCTACTGTTAGGAATCATAATGTAAAAAACAAAACCCAAAAAAAAAAAAAAAAAAAAAAAGAGCTAGGCAGTAGTGGCACATGCCTTTAATCCCAGCACTTGGGAGGCAGAGGCAAGCGAATTTCTAAGTTCAAGGTCAGCCTAGTCTATAGAGTGAACTCTAGGGCAGCCAGGGCTCCACAGAGAAACCCTGTCTCAAAAAACAAACAAACAAACAAACAAACAAACTCTGTGTTTTCTGATGGTCTTAGGGAACCTTTGTGAAAGGGTTCTTGGACCCCTGGAGTTGAGAACTGCTGTTCTTGAATGCAACACAAAGGTGCCAGAGATGGGATCTGAGAGCCAGCTCTCATAAAAACACCCCATCCATCCTCAGCTGACCACCCCACCTTTGCCCTTTGCAAACCCGGCCTGGCGTATCTCTGCAACACCACGGGGAAGTATAAGTTACTAGATGTGTCTGAGGCCTCCTGGACCATGGAGAGCCACAGAAAGAGTGGATTCTTGTCCAGGTTATTGGATCTAGAGTTGCATTTAAGGAGAAAGGTTTAATGTAGTTTAACAACCACAGCTATGTCCGAGATCTCCTGGGAAGCAATCAGAGAATGTGCGTGTCGATGGTAAGGGAGTTCGGCTCACACAATGCTAAAAGTTGCCAACTCCAGGGTCTGCAGAGCTTTGGAGGCACAGTTGATTTTTTTTTCCTTCTAATTGGGACCTCTGCTGACCTGAGGTGATGTGGCAACTCAGGGGTTTGCAGTGAGGGCTGGGAGGCTGCAGACCTGGGGACTGGCATTCCAGAGTTCAAAGATCACCGCTCCCCTCCCCTCCCCTCAGACCAGAAAGAGCTGATGCAGCAAATAAGAGTCTGAAATCAGTTTGCCAGGGAGTTCTCCCCTGCTTCTCCTTCCCCCTTTCTAATTAGGAACTCAGCTGGCCTAAGGGGAGCTATCCCCCACCCGCAGTATGAACGGGATGTTCTTTATTCAAAGGTTTCAACTTTACATGTTTATCTCAGCTGAAAGCACCCAGCAGACATATCCTGGAAACATCACCCTGGTAAGAGATGGATTTCTCTTTTCTTCCAAAATCCGACCAAACGGAAGGGGAGAAAGTAAATAATCACAGACTAGATTTCACCGAGCATGGAGAACATATTTGTACCAGGGGGTGACTGCATGCAGACGACAGGGGAAGCTGGCACGCTATAGAAGACGGGGATGCTAGGGACTTTGTTATTAGTCATCAGACTGAAGTTTTGCGGTCTTGGGATGGAGAGAGGAGACAGGTGCCATCTGAGTGGCGTAGGACCCGCTAATCTGAGTCTGGGATTCCTGCAGGTGTAGGGCGTGGTTCTGCTGATCTCCTCTGTGTAAAGCCCCTTGTCGTGTGGGCGGCAGTACAGGCAGCTGACTGGCTCTCTTCCGGACTCTAAAACCTACATACGTCACCTGCTCTAATGTCATTCCTCTTCATGATCCATACATTTTCTGAGCCACTACAAGCATAAAAAAACAAAAGAAGGCATTGTTATTATTATTATTATTATTATTTATTAATATCCAGTAACTTGGCTCTTTGAAAAAAATTGAATTCTCATGTAGCCCAGGCTAGCCTCAAAGTCACTGTGTATCTGAAGATAACCCTGAACTTCTGATCTTCCTTCCTTTGCCTCCCCGAGGCTGGGGTCACTGATATCTCCCATCATTGCCTGGCTTAAACATTGCTGAATATAAACCCAGAGCCTCAGCCTTGGTTGACAAGCACTCCACCAACGGAGCCACCTACAAGACTCCACATCCCTTTTTTTTCTTGCTGAGGTGTGTTTATGTCCCAGGAAGCCACAGAACCTAGTCCCACAGTCTGTGGGGTGAGCGCGGGCGATAAAAATGTTTCGTATGTGTCAATCACACATGACCTCAGGTCTTCTCCTAGGAGACCCTCCTCTCGCATCCTCAGGAACCTTCTCAAGAAGCAAATCACAGGGTCCCCTTGGCAGAGCCTGGCTCTGCTTGGCCAGTGCAGAGAGACAGACCACTCTGCTTCATATCTACAGCCTCGTCTTCCTTTGAACTTGGTCAGCTGAGGAAGGTGGTCAGCTGTCACTGTTGCTGAGCCCTCCCCTTGCCTCAATTCCCAGATTTTCTCTCTTCCCTGATAGTCTCCATTTTTGGAATCACAACCCAGGGAATGATCCCTTTTGCTCTCTCCCCTCCCACCTCAGCCCATGCAGTGGCACGCTATGTATATTCTTTATGTGTCATCATCCCTCACTGTTGTACTTTAGCAATAGTAATTATTCCTTAGCCCTATGTGATAGCATATGCATATACACCAAGCTACTTGGGGTCAGGTTCATCACAAGTTCAAGGCCGTCCTAGACAACTAAGTAAGATTCAAAAAAAAAAAAAAAGGTTTTAAAAGGGCTGAAGGGTCAAGGCTTGTTCGGTAGGAAAAGATGTGTCACATCACCAGGTCACATCAGTCTGGTTCCGTAGGCCACACAGCAGGAGAGAACTGACTTCTGCAGGTGGTCTCTGACCTCCACAGGCTTATGGTGGTATGCTCGCCCCTCTACACACAAAATAACTCAATGAAAGGAAAAGATTATTTAGGGTAGTTCATAGCTGAAGAGGTGACTCAGCAGTTAAGAGAATTTGTTGTTCTTCAACGGGTCCTAAGCTTGGGTCCCAGCTCCTGTATGGCAGCTCACCATGGCCTTTAATGCCACCTCTGAGAAATCCGATGGTCTTGCCTTCTCTGGACTCTTTGGAAATCTGTACACATATGACATGCATACATACATACATACATACATATACATAAACAAATAGTTACATATACACAGAAACACAGACACATACACAGGTACACAGACACACACATAGACACACATTTACATACACAGAGAGAAATATACAAACAAACACAGAGAGACACATACACACAAAACACATACACATAACTACACAGACACACACATATAAAAGCATATAGCCACACATACATGAACATACAGACATATGTGCATATGTACACACAGATACATATGTACATACACACTCTCACACATGGACACACGAGACACACACATTCAGGCATACACACAGACATGTACACACATACACACAGGCATGCAAACAGATATACACACATGCATATGCACAAAGATACACACATAGATACACACTTACTTATACACAGACACACACAAGTACCACACACACACACACACATACAGAGACACACACAAGCACACATATATACATGCACATAGACACACACTTACATACAAACAGATACACAAGTACCATACACACACACACACGTACATATTCACACAGACACATACACACATACATATGCACACAAAGTAAAGTAAATCTTTTTTTTAAAGGGGGGGGGTGGTAAGGTACTTGCTTAGCATGTGTGAGGTCCTAGTTGTACCTTCAAGGTTCTGTCTCCAGGATGCTGTATGTGTGTGTGTGTGTGTGTGTGTGTGTGTGTGTGTGCACACATGAGCTTGTGCATATCTTCACAGTATGTCTTGGGCTTTCTGGGTGAGCATGCACACACACACACACACACACACACATCCAAGCTCACCCACTCACAGCACGGGGGGTAGGTAAGGACCCAAAGGTCCAACTCACTCATGTAGAGCTGGAGCTGAGATGCACATGGCTGTGGTTGCAGTATGCTGGGCTCTTACGTCCGTGCTTAAACACTTCCCCTTCAAAGGATAGATTTGATCTGTTTGCCTCATACCTTGGTTGACAGGACAGACTGGTCTGGCTCTGGCTCTCTTTCTTTCGAGGGCCTCTGGTTACCGCAGTACCAGGCTGGTGGGAAGGGACGCAGTGGGATTTTTCCAGTCTCCCTCCGAAGGCCACATTCATGCTGGATTGTGGAAACTGCCACAGATCCTATGCTCTCTATCATCGCAGCAGGAAGGAAAATTTAATTCACACCTACGGATGAGAGTCAGTTTATTTTGCTAAGTCATCAGGAGGCAATGAAAAGGGCAGGACCATATGCGTGTGGAAGCTAATTAAACGTTCTTACAGCCAGACCTCCTGAATCTCACCTAACAAGGTGGGCATGCCCTGGTCGTATTACCTGCAGTTCTCCTCCCTGCCACAGATGGCGGTGTGCACTCACCTTAAACAGCTCCGGTTTCACCTCCCCAAACCTCTTGGCTCCTTCAAGGCCTCTCTTCTAGCCCACAATCTCTTTGTCTTCCCTGTTCCTCATAGCAAACCTTCCGGTCTCCTTCCTGTACATTTAATGACTGGTCTGCCCTTCCCTGACTTCCCAGCCTCGGCTCAAATCACACTTAAGCTTTTATTTCGCTGTTTCTCTGTGGTCTAGTCATCACCCCCAGACCAGCTCAGACTAGCTCTGGGAAAGCTTCCCTACTCCCAGCCCCACCACCAGGATACCCCAACCTGAAGGGAACTCTAGGGACCCCAGAAGCTGGAGGAAACCCTGAGTCATATGATACCTGGGGGGTCCAAGTGACCACTCGGTAGAATTTGGATTCTAAATTCACAGCCATTTTCTTCAGAGAGTCCAGCATCTACTTCACAGTCCCCATGCTGCTTTCAGAGGAATGGGCACTGTGTGTGACTTTTCCAGAGGAGACATCCATCACTCAAGATAGAGCATAAGAAACAACCCCAGAAGTGGTTCTATCCCAGGTCTAGTGTTGTGACACGATGAGTTTCCTGGGGCTGCTCTTAGGAGCATGGGGGCCTACCAGTAAGCCCACCCAGTCATGGGTGGACAACCATGCAACTTGCAGGCAGCTCCACCAGAGACAGCCTCCTGCCTCCAGTGATTGTTCATAGCTTATATTCCTAGGCTTGTGAACTTCTGAGTAGCCTCCTCCCCCACCCTCTGTGTGTGTGTGTGTGTGTGTGTGTGTGTGTGTGTGTACATTCTTTGCATGGATGTTGGTGCACGTGGGAGCATGCTTGTGTACATATGGGCCTGTGCATATGAAAGTCTAAGGCCAGTGATCAGAAGTCAGGAAACATCCCTGATGTCTCTTCCATGGTATTCACAGAGACAGTGTCTCTCTGTCGAAAGCAGACCTCACCAATGTGGCAATCTTTCTAGCCAGCTTGCTCTGGGACACACACATCACCACCCCTTTTTGCATGGCTGGAATTAAAAGTTGTCACCATGCTTATCCAGCGAGTGCTTTAACCTCTGAGCCATCGTTTCAGGAGGGACTGTTGCAGTTCAGAAGAAATTTACAGCACAACAGGCTTGCCTTGAGCATTAGCCCATCCAAGTTGGGGGCTGAGGGATGAGGGGGTCTTAGTGGCAGCTTTGTGGTTCAGAGTGAGACACTGAGGCATCCAGGACAGGCCAGAGAAGACTGTAGTCTTAGAAATCATCAAAAGGAAGAGCACAATAAAAAAGACTCATCATTAGATAGAATAGAATAGACTATAGTCTAGTAGACACTAAGCTGGTATTAACTGATAACACGGCTTCTCCAAGGGATGGTTAAGGGGAAAGTTTGTATTCTAGATATGAGGGAGAGAGAACAGCCTGGGGCATCTGGAGGAGTCCAGGTCAGGGAGAGAAAGTGGTAGACCAAACATGGCCAGCTGACGGGATCTGACCAGGAAATGAGCAGGGGCAGAAGAGAGAGAGAGGAGGGTTGGGTAGAGAGCAAAAGATGAAGACAGAGTGAGGGACAGAGAGGGAAGGCCAAGAGAGCATAGCTGAAATAGCAGGGTTCTACGGAGAAAGGAGTAGCGGGAAGACGGGGCTCACGAGCTGGAGACATTGAGGGTAAAGGAAGGCCAGGATGCCAGCATGGACTCTGAAATATGTAACTGGTATGCGCCATTCTGCATGATCATGAGGTCACTATGCACTAGTTGATTCCACAGATCACCATTTGTCTCTTCTGCCAGTGAGAAGGGACATGGCCCCTTTGCTAGAGGGGACCTGGCTTCCCAAGTTCCTAAGGAACACTGGCTTTTGTCTAACCACCAGCCTTTGGGGAAACGGAGTTTCCTTTGGACCTGACACACACCTCATTGTGAGGCGGTTTGATGACAGAGAGAGGTGCCATAATCGTGTTTAACCTATCAGCTGCCTTTGGAACTGAACCCTAGGGAGATGAGACTTGATTCCTTGATCTCGTTCTCTAATAAGGAACACATGTCCATTGTAGAGAGCACAGACCTGGTGAGTTCTCCTTCTCCATCAGCTAAAGAATAGGAAGATGGGAAAACAGGACCGTGCAAGGTCCAGGTATCTAATGGCAAATGTTACAGGCTCCCTGGTAGATAAGGGGCCCCTAGATCTGGGAAAACCATGACATACTACGAGGTTTGCATTTGTTTTCGTTTGGCTTTAGAGCATCCCACCAGGTGATTCCCTCTTCCTGGTGATCTAAAGGTATGCCACCCTTCTATAGCAGGGATTGGGTCTCTGCCTCTGTTCACATTAATGAAAATGCATGAACTGTCTCCTGTTTGGAGTAAGGGTGGGCACCCCAACCTCTTCTGCTCTCTGCGGTGTGACAGGTGCAAAGAGATCCACTGCATGTGAGGAGACCTGGGGCGACCTTTCAGAGAACTTACTGCCGATAACAAAGAGCACAAGGCAATGCTGCCTATTGCTAGGGGGCAAAAAGCCATTAAAAACCTCAAGCTGGGGGTTTTATGTTCCCCCCCCCTCTCCCACCCTAGAGGCCTATGGCCTCATTAGTACCAACCCAAATCAGCGATGTATGATTTTCAAATAAAACAGAGCAAACCCTGCAGGCACGCATCTCTGCCATCCACACTGACTAGCAGAGAGTTTACAGTCAGACAGCACGAAAGGTTTTAACTTGACACCTGCGTCTGTCTGGTTTCTCTCTGCTTCAGCCTAATGGCGTGTCGGTAGTATTCAAGGCTGTGAAAAACAATTTTTTTTGCATTGACCACATAAATCCATCTGCACTGTACTTTGTGTGCAATTTAAGGGAAAAATGTTAAGAGTTATGAATTTTGTTCAATTCCTACCTTAAGCACTGACTCTGCAATCAAATCTACAGAGAAATGAAATTTTATTAGGATAATGAGTAGCAAATGGGGACTTACCAAATTAGGGAGGTTTATATTGAAAATGTGTTCCTTTTTTCCCCCCCTGGGTTTACAAAGCGTTTAGTAGAGGTCAATGATTTAATACACTGCCTGCTTTTATCATGAATTTTAATTATACAAATTATTGCTGACTATATTACCATGCTTAACATAATACAGAAGAAGCTTTTATGCTGTCTCTTCAGTCCGCACCTCAACAGAAATGGCATCATATGGTGTTGAACACACTCTTCCATAGTCTCCTGTCCTTTAATGTGCCCATCCCCACAAAACACCTGTTTTATGCCTTGCACCCCGTAATCTCAGCTCTGGGGATGGGGAGACAGGTGGATCCCTGGGGCTTGCAGGAGAAACATCCTAGCCGAAGCAGTGAGCTCTGGCTTCAGTGAGGGAGCCTTTCTCAAAATATGATGTGAGAGCCAGAGAGACTGCTCAGCGATGAAAAGTGCCTGCCACCAAGCCTGATGGCCCAGGTCCAATGAGAAACAATTTGTGACAATTGTCCTCTGACATCCATGTACACACAAAACCTATATCGAATGCTATGATTCTTATTTCAAGGAAGATGGATTCGTTCTGTGGCTTTTTATTTTGCAATGTGCTTTCTTTCTTTGTGTGTGTGTGTGTGTGTGTGTGTGTGTGTGTGTGTGTGTTGGTTTTGTAATTCCTAACCCAATCAGGTCTGGATTCATGGAGTCAGCTTCTTGCTGGCAGCTGTCCTGAGGTACACCCATTAGAATAGGCTAGTGGCACGGCCTTTCAGATCTTAGATTCTCACCCCTCTGACCTTTACACCAGGCTGGTGGTGACCCCAGGCTCAGGTTTTCCTGTCTCTTGGTGCCCTTGCCTCAACACCTGGTTTCCAAGACCAAGCCAGAAGGGAGACACGGAAGGGGAAAGACACAGAGACCCTGTTGCTTGCTCCGTCTTCATTCTGAAGAAGCTGAGGCTTAAATGTACATCATGAGGGCTGGAAAGATGCTTCAGTGGGTAAGGGCCCTGGCTGCTCTCACAGAGGATGGAGTTTGATTCTCAGCACCCATATGGTGGCTCACAAACTTTTTCCACTCCAGTTCCAAGGGATCACTCACCATCTTCTGGCCACTATGGGCACTGCATGCAGGTGCTGCAAAGACATACTTGCCAGTGAAACATCTATATGTATAAAATAAAAATAAAGAAATCTTCTTAATATGTATATACCTTACAAAAATAGTAGTAGGACTTCCATAATCTCTTTCTACATCTTCCTAAACATTAAGGTTATAATAATATTTTATGTTATGCTAATGTGATTAATTGATATAACCATACACACTGATACACAGGAAATACATACAGGTGATATGATATTTGCTTGTATATGTATTTATTTGAACCCCAACATGCCTCACCAACAACCCTTTGTGGTATGAAAGATACAGTTCAGTGTTATCTGTTGTCCCTAATAGCCCCATTTGTCCTTGCGATCTCTGTTTTTCAAGGACATTTTTCAATTTTTTCGAGGGTTTTTGGGGGGGGGGGTTGTTTGTTTTCTTTTCTTCTTTTTCAATCCTCCTGTCAAATATATATATGTGTATATATGTATATATGTATATATGTGTATATGTATATATGTGCATATGTGCATATGTGCATATGTGTATATGTGTATATGTGTATTTGTATATATGTATATATGTATGTATACATGTATATATGTGTATATGTGTATATGTGTATATGTATATATGTATATATATTCTTTATTTACATTTCAAATGTTTTCCCCTTTCCAGGTCTCCTCTACAGAACCCCCTCTATCCCATCCACCCTCCCCCTGCCTCTATGAGGGTACAACCGTACCCACTCACCCACTCCTGACTTCCTGCCCTGGCATTCCCCTACATTGGGGCATCGAACACCCTCAGGCCCAAGAGCCTCTTCTCTCACTGATGCCATGCCAACAAGGCCATTCTCTACCACATATGCAGTCTGAGGCATGGGTCCCTCCACGTGTACTCTTTGGTTGGTGGTTCAGTCCACAGGAGCTCTGGGGGTCTGGCCAGTTGACACTATTGCTCCCTCCATGGGGCTGCAAATCTCCTCAACTCCTTCAGTCTTTTCTCTAACTCCTCCACTGGGGACCCCGTGCTCACTCCAATGGTTGGTTGAGAGCATCCACCTCTGTATTTGTCAGGCTCTGGCAGAGCCTCTCAGGAAACAGCCATATCAGGCTCCTGTCAGCAAGCACTTCCTGGCATCCACAATAGTGTCCAGGTTTGGCGACTGTATATGGAATGGATCCCCAGTAGGAAAATCTTTGGATGGCTTTTCCTTCAGTCTCTCTCCACACTTTGTCTCCATATTTCCTCCCGTAAGTATTTTGTTCACCCTTATAAGAAGCTCTGAAGCATCCATACTTTGGACTTCCTTCTTCTTGAGCTTCATATGGTCTGTGAATTGTATCTTAGGCTAATATCCACTTATCAGTGAGTGTATATGGTGTATGATCTTTTGTGACTGGGTTACCTCACTCAGGATGATATTTTCAAGTTCCATCTATTTGCCTGCAATTGCCATGAAATCATTGTTTTTAATAGTTGAGTAGTACTCCATTGTGTAAATGTATCACATTTTCTGCATCCAATCCTCTGTTGAGGGACATCTGGGTTGTTTCCAGCTTCTGGCTATTATAAATATGGCTGCTATGAACATAGTGGAGCATGTGTCCTTATTACATGTTGGAGCATCTTTGGGGTATATGTCCATGAGTGGTATAGCTAGGTCCTCAGGTAGTACTATGTTCAATTTTCTGAGGAACTGCCAGACTGACTTCCAGAGTGGTTGTACCATCTTGCAGTTTTACCAGCAATAGAGGAGTGTTCCTCTTTCTCCACATCCTCCCCAGCATCTGCTGCCACGTGAGTTTTTTATCTTAGTCATTCTGACTGATGTAAGGTGGAATCTCAGGGTTGTTTTGATTTGCATTTCCCTGACGACTAAGGATGTTGAACATTTCTTTAGGTGCTTCTCAGCCATTTGGTATTCCTCAGTTGAGAATTCTCTGTTTAGCTCTGTTCCCTGTTTTGTAATAGGGTTATTTGGTTCTCTGGAGTCTAACTTCTTGAGTTCTTTGAATATATTGAATATTAGTCCTCTATTGGGTATGGGATTGGTAAAGATCTTTTTCCAATCTGTTGGTTTTGTTCAATTGACAGTGTCCTTTGCTTTACAGAAACTTTGCAATTTTATGAGGTCCTATTTGTCGATTCCTGATCTTAGAGAATAAGCCACTGGGGTTCTGTTCAGGAAAATTTCCCCTGTGCCCATGTGTTTGAGGCTTTTCCCCTAATTTCTTTTCTATTAGATTCGGTGTATCTGGCCTTATGTGAAGGTCCTTGATCCACTTGGACTTGAGCTTTGTACAGGGAGATAAGAATGAATCAATTTGCATTTTTCTACGTGTTGACTGCCCATTGAACCAGCACCATTTGTTGAAAATGCTGTCTTTTTTTCCACCAGGTGGTTTTAACTCCTTTGTCAAAAGTCAAGTGACCATAGGTGTGTGGGGTCATTTCTGGGTCTTCAATTCTTTTCCATTGATCTACCTGTCTGTACTGTACCAATACTATGCAGAGTTTTTGTTGTTGTTGTTGTTTTATCACTATTGCTCTGTAGTACAGCTTGAGGTCAGGGATAGTGATTCCCCCAGAAGTTATTTTATTATTGAGAAAAGTTTTTGATATCCTGGGTTTTTGTTATTCCATATGAATTTGAGAATTGCTCTTTCTAACTCTATGAAGAATTGAGTAGGAATTTTTATGGGGATTGGATTGAGTCTGTAGATTGCTTTCAGCAAGATGGCCATTTGTTCTATATTAATCTTGCCAATCCTCGAACATGGGAGATCTTTCCATCTTTTGAGGTCTTCTTCGATTTCTTTCTTTAGAGACTTCAAGTTCTTGTCATACAGATCTTTCACTTGTTTAGTTAGAGTCACACAAAAATATTTTGTATTTTTTGTGACTGTCATGAAGGGTGCCATTTCCCTAATTTCTTTCTCATCCCATTTATCCTTTGAGTATAGGAAGGCTACTGATTTGTTTGAGTTTTATATCCAGCTACTTTGCTGCAGTTGTTTATCAGCTGTAGAAGTTCTCTGGTGGAATTCTTGAGGTTGCTTAAATATATTTACATATCATCTACAAATGGTGATTATTTGACTTCTTCCTTTCCAATTTGTATCCCTTTGTTCTACCTAGAACTTCAAGTACTATATTGAATAGATATGGGGAGAGTGGGCAGCCTTGTCTACTCCCTGATTTTAATGGTATTGCTTCAAGTTTCTCTCCATTTAGTTTGATGTTGGCTACTAGTTTTCTGTATATTGCTTTTACTAAGTTTAGGTATTGGCCTTGAATTCCTGATCTTTCCAGGACTTTTAACATGAGGGGATGTTGAATTTTGTCAAATGCTCTCTCAGCATCTAATGAGATGATCATGTGGTGAATGATCATTTTGATGTGTTCCTGGATTCAGTTTCTGAGAATTTTATTGAGTATTTTTGCATCTATATTCATAAAGGAAATGGGTCTGAAGTTCTCTTTCTTTGTTGGGCCTTTGTGTGGTTTCGGTATCAATATAACTGTGGCATCATAGGATAAATTGGGTAGTGTTCCTTCTGTTTCTATTTTGTGGAATAGTTTGAAGGGTATTGGAAGTAGGTCTTCTTTGAAGGTCTGCTAGAATTCGGCACTAAACCCTGTAGTCCAGGGCCTTTTTTGGTTGGGAGACTTTTAATGACTGCTTCTATTTCTATAGGGGTTATGGTATTGTTTAGATGGTTTATCTGATCCTGATTTAACTTTAGTATTTGGTATCTGTCTAGAAAATTGTCCATTTCATCCAGATTTTCCAGTTTTGTTGAGTATAGGCTTTTGTAGTAGGATCTGATGATTTTTTTTAATCTCCCCAGTTTCTGTTGTTATATTTCCCTTTCATTTCTAATTTTGTTAATTTGGATACTGTCTCTGTGCCCTCTGGTGAGTCTGGCTAAGGGTTTATCTATCTTGTTGATTTTCTCAAAGAACCAGCTCCTGTTTTTGTTGATTGTTTGTATAGTTCTTTTTCTTTCTACCTGGTTGATTTCAGCCCTGAGTTTGATTATTTCCTACCATCAACTCTTTTTGGTTGTATTTGCTTCTTTTTGTTCTAGAGCTTTCAGGTGTGCTGTTAAGCTGCTGGTGTATGTATGCTCTCTTCAGTTTCTTTTTGGAGGCACTCAGAGCTATGAGTTTTCCTCTTAGCACTGCTTTCATTGTGTCCCATAAGTTTGGGTATGTTGTACCTTCATTTTCATTAAATTCTAAAAAGCCTTTAATTTCATTCTTGACCAAGTTAACATTGAGTAGGGTGTTGTTTAGCTTCCATGTATATGTGGGCTTTCTCTTGTTTTTGTTGTTATTGGAAGACCAGCCTTAGTCTATGGTGATCTCATAGGATGCATGATATTCAATCTTCTTGTATTCTGTTGGTGATTCTTGCATCTATGACTCCTGATCTCTTTCCTAGGTTTTCTATCTCCAGGGTTGTCAACCTTTATGATTTCTTCATTGTTTCTGTTTCCATTTTTAGACCCAGAATGGTTTTGTTCAATGTCTTCACTTGTTTGGTTGTATTTTCCTGTAATTCTTTAAGAGATTTTTGTGTTTCCTCTTTAAGGGCTTCTACCCATTTACTGTGTTCTCCTGTATTTCTTTAAGGGAGTTAGTTATGTCCTTCTTAAAGTCCTCTATCATCATTATTAGATGTGATTTTTAAATCAGAGTCTTGCTTTTCTGGTGTGTTGGGGTATCCAAGGCTCTCTGTGGTTCGAGAAATGGGTTCTGATGATGCCAAGTAGCCTTGGTTTCTGTTGCTTGTGTTCTTGCTCTTGCCTCTTGCCATTTGGTTATCTGTGGTGTTAGCTGGTCTTGCTGTCTCTGACTGTGGCTTGTCCCTCCTGCAAGCCTGTATGTCAGTACTCCTGGGAGACCAGCTCTCTCTGGGAGGAATTTGTGTATGGAGAGCTGTGGCACAGGTTCTCTGGGGCATAGATGGAAACTGGAAGGATCCTGTCCCCAGCTGTTCCTTGGTTCCTGTGTCCTGAGGACTCCAGGCAGGTCCCTCTGAGCAGAATTGATAGCCTTCCCTGTGCTCACAGGTGTGCCTGCACTCCTGGGAGACTAGCTCTCTCCCGGCAGTATTTGGGTATAGAGAGCTGTGGCACAGGATCAGCTCTGGGTGTAGACAGATACTGGAAATGAGCTTATTTTTATTGTTTTTAAATTTTGTATCTGTGGGAGTTTGCGTGTACATGAGTGCAGTACACATCGAGGCCAGAAGGGGGCACCTGATTTCACTGGAGATTGTGAGGCACCATGTAGGTGTTAGGAACCAAAACCTGATAGGCCATAAGATCAGCAACAATCCTTAGTCACTGAACTCTCTCATGTACCCTGGTTTGGTTTGGTTTGTTTGTTTGTTTGTTTCCTAAATGAGTACCACCAAGTTTTGTAGATGGCCCCTCATTTTAGCTTTGGTTAAATATACATTGCTATTCATTGTTTCCTTTCCTCGAGATAAGAACTAAGCACATGGCCTCTACACTCAACCACTTCCCTGTGTGTCCTGCATTGCTGTAACTATAAGCTCCATGTGACACGTGTTCCTAAGATTTACTCACCTTGAATGACTAAAATTTGTATATATCCAAATGCTCCTAATTTCCTTCTATGGGGGCCTGGCAGCTAGCAGCCAATTGGCTGGTACCTGTGTGTTTTAGACACTTCCTCTAAGATCACTCTGACGGTATTTGCTCTTCCATGATTGGCTCATTTCATACACCCCAAGGCTCCAAGCTTCATTGAGTTCCCACATGCAGCAGGATTTCCTTCCCGATGCCTAGATGCCCCACCCTTGGTTTATCCATTCGCCCAGTGGTGGGGTTCCATGCTGTTTCAGATCTTGGCTCCCATGACCAGTGTGAATGGAACATGGGGAAGTTAACCTTTTTTCCCCGGGTGTCGATTTCAATGATCTTGAATCAATTCCCAAGAGTTCTAGTTTTAATTTTTGAGGCATTCCCAAACTGTTTGGAGTAGTGGCTGCACACAGTTTGAAAAAAATCACAGCTGACTTCTTTACACCATGCCACCAATGGCTTGTTTTCACCTGTCCTTCTGACCCATTCCCATCCTTACTTCTGGTTCCCTTCCCATTTCTTCCACTCTTTCTTGCCCCTTTCCACTCCCTACTTCCCTTTCTTTCTTCTTTCTTCCCTTCCCCTCCTCACCCTTCTTTTCCCTTCCTACCTCTCCCTGCTTTCACCTCTTCACTTCATAACTTACCCATCCTAACTGAAGCGAGTTGGCTTCTCACCACGGCATTGATTTTTATTCCCTGGCCAGCAGTGATGAGCATCGTTCCATGTACCTGTTGGCTGCTTAGATGTCTTTTGTAGGCAGAATGTCTATTTAAATCTTCAGGAGATTTTTTAAAATTGGAAATTAGTGAGCTTCTATTTCTTGTCTGTTTTGACTATTGAACATCAGCAGTCCTGCATATATTTCATGAATTAATTTCATGTCAGTCCATAATTAGCAAATATCACTCACCGCTCACTCCCTCCCCACACACACACACACCTTTTATGGGCTACCCTAGTCACTCTATTGGTATGACTCTCTGCTGGGCAGGAGCTCTTTGGTTTGATGTAATCCCCTCATCTGCATTTTGCTACTGTTGGCTGGAGTTTTGGGGTCATATCCATGAAATCACCGTCTAGACCACTGTCATGGAGGTTTCTCCTTTGTGTTCTTCTGGGAATTACAGGGCTTCCAGTATTAGGTTAAGTCTTTAATCTATTTTGGGTTGATTTTTGTGTAAAGTATAAGATAAGAGCCCCAGTCCATTCTTCCTCGGGTACGTTTCCATGATTTTCAAAGTCATCTGGGACCACAGAGGGCTGTGAGTAGTCAGACCTATTTGAGAAAGAACAAAGCTCCTTTCCTGGTTATATGATTTGTCTGAAAGTGACACGAATTCACACAGGCCTGGCATAAAAGCTGACATACCAACAGAGAGCCTTGAGAGAAACTCCCACTTGTACACTGGACTTACCTTCCAGAAGGGTGCCCAAAACACACACCAAGCAAACAGAGGAATCTTAGGAAGCCCAGGCCTTCTCGCAGAATGTGGGTCCCCTGTCAGCTCTGCTGGTGTTTTTAGGTGTGCCACAAAAGGAATTAGCACTAACACATCCTGGCATCAATGATAAAAGCTTGTCATAAATGGCCAGCTTTCTCTATTGGGAGACTCCTGCTTCCCCAGTATCTTAAGGCTGCGCTCCTCTGGCTAGCCGCAGTCACCCCAGAGAGTGTAGCATCTCCTCCTGGCTCTCATCTAGAAGCCATCATTACAGAGTTTGCCTACAGTGACTGTCTCTGCCACTCCTCCTGCGCTCATTGATTCGAGTTGGCTGTTATATTCAATTATATCTTCACACTAGCTATGAATTCTCAGGGCTTTTTTTTAATGCTACAGATTAGAACTTATTGTTACCATCATTTCTTCATTCAAATTTCCGAGATAGATAGATAGATAGATAGATAGATAGATAGATAGATAGATAGATAGATAGATAGGTTTGTTCTGTTTTGTTTCAAGACCGAGATAGATTTTGTAGCCCAAGCTGGCTTGCTCATGTTGTCCTGACACTCAAGGTAATCCTCCTGCCTAAGTCGCTAGGGTTCTGAGATTATAACACCGGCCACCAAGCCTGTTTGCTTTGCCTGATTGTAACATTTCAAGTTGATTCCTGTGTTCCAGTCCATCTATTATTTGTTTGCTTCTTTATCAGTTTATTGATTTATTGGCTTGGCAGCATCGCAGGTGGTACCCAAGGCTTCACACTTGCTGGGAAAGCACTCAGTCATTCAGCTTAACTCCCAACCCACACCCACACCAATACCCACACCCACACCAATACCCACACCCACACCAATACCCACACCCACACCAATACCCAGCCTGTATTTTTTTTTTTTTTTTTTGGCATATCAGTTCCTGGCTTACCAAGTACCTGTCTGGCTCAGGCTGAAGCAACCTGATCCTTCAGGTCCTGTGGCACCTTTCAGTAGAGAATGTTATTTAGATTCTGAGTTCTGCATGCTCAGGGAACGCACTAGTTCTTATGTGCTTTTCAAAGGATTTGCTTTTATTGTTTTTAATTCCATGTAGGTGTATGTCTGCATGTGGGTTTGCGCACCTGAGTACAGGCGCCCAAAGAGGGCAGAAGCGTTAACTCCCCTAGTGCTGGAGTTACAGGAGGCTGTGATACAGTGCTAGGATCCAAATTTGGGTCCTTTGGAAGAGCATCAACTAATCTGACTTATAAAAAAAATACTGCAGCAACCCCCACCCCGAATCCTGACTCCCCCAATTGCCTACCTCTGACATGGGATCCCACCATGAGACTAAGGAAGGCTGAATAACACCCCCCCCAAGGGACTCAGGCAGTATAACCAGCACACAGGGATTCCACAGTGGAGTCACTTCTCGTGTATTCAGCCACACAACTTTGAACCTGTCTCTTTGGCCTCATATGTGGCAAACCACCCAACGCTCATTGTCCCAAGGTCTGGTGAACTATCAGCAGGTTGGGATGGGAGTCAAGGATACCAGTGGACAAAGTGTTTTCCACATCAGCATGAGGACCCAAGTTTGAGCCTCTGCACTACATAAAAAGCTGGGTGTATCACTGGGGAAGTGGAGACAGGTGGGCCTCAGTGGCCAACCACTCTAGCTGAATGTATGATCCCCAGGCCAATAAAAGAACCTTTTTCCCAAAGGAAGTTGTGGAGTCTGTGAGGCATGCCATCTGACCATCAACAGCCTCACATAATGGAGCCCTGAGATGTTTTCCATACTGCATTGAGCAATACACATGAAACTCTGACACCCACATGCAGCTTGGGTGCATGCTCTGCCTGGATTGGCTGGCAGCTATTTCTCCTGGATACTGATGGAACACCACTGTGCTGAGCTGGCATGGCTGAAACGCAGATCCTAACTTATCTTGTTTCCATTCCGTGTTCTCCTTAACGAAGCTAACACCAGAGAATGAAGTTCTCCCCAGAATGGGGCTCTGAGGAGGTAGGCCGGCACAGCCTCCTCTCTATCGGCTGCTCATTTAAAATAAATCTTTCTCGGTAGCAGGAAGAACATCATGGGCTTCAATAACATGTTTTTATAGCGTCTTGCACGAGTCTGTGGAAACGGGAGACTGGGGCAAGTGCCAAGTGAACTGGTGTCACTTCACCAATGTGGCTAAGGAAGAGCTGGGGTGGGAATCTCCTGGCCAATGTGGTTGTGGTAGAGGGAAGGAGGGGACACTTTGAAATGGGAAGAGAATCTCAAAAACAGAAGAAAATAGAGGTTGGAACTGGAGGGATGGCTCAGTGGTTAAGAGCACTCATTGCTCCTGCAGAGGACCCAAGCTCAATTTCTAACACCCACACCAGGTGGCTCACAACCATCTGTAACTCTAGCTCCAGGAGATCTGGTGCCTTCTCCTGGCCTCTGTGGGCACTGCGCTCATGTGCATATACCTCCCTATCCATATACATAATTAACATTATATAGTCTTTTAAGAAAATGAATGGCGACTTAGGGACAACACTCAAGGTTGACCTCTGCCCTCCTGGTTTCCAGGTGTATGTGTACATATAGGTGCACCCTTACACAGAAACATACATTCATACATATATACATACGTATATACATACACACATACACAATAGATAGTGTGTTTGTTGCTTGAATTGTTGAGTTCCTAAATGATTTAATGATTTGTAGTTCCTATGTAGTGGGGACTTTTTGTAAACAGAGCCTCTATGAAGAGGCACCACAAACCCTTTATCCTCTTGTATCCAGAAAGTCACACGATCTGCCACTAACATCTGTAGATACAAAGGAGACGGCCAGAAGTCTTAACCGACCTTTTGCCTTCACTGTCCTCACAAAGCAGTCATAGTTGAGATTTCTTCTCATCTAGCACCTGTGGGTTTGGGCCCACCTACCCAAGCACATCATATTCCACAATGCTTTGGAGGTCTTCCGAGTACATCTGACATCTCAGTAACTCAGAGCCAAGAATGTCACTTTCTCTCATTTTCTGATTCTTGTCCCTGATTCCACTTTCACCTGCAACCCACCTACATGTCTCTCTGATGATCCCAAGTCTGAACTCAAACATCCCCCAGGGCTGCATACATTCTTTCCTTATTGCCAAGTTTTGCACGAGGTTCATAGGTAGGTCACCAACCATTCTGGTTCACAGGCTCTTGCTCGTGGCTGTTGGTTATAAGTTTCCCAGCTGAGCCTCTGTCCACCCAGGTCCTTGGCATCTACAAACACCTTTCCTTTTTGGGACATGCGTATATGCACCCTTCCTACAACAAACTTCACTCTGGACTTTGGGAGATCCTGGCTGTGCCTCAACCCTGCTTCCTGCTGACCTTGGGGTCTTTTGAGCTTTTGACAGTTCAAAGCTTTTGCCTGGAGTAGAACTGGGGAGGTGGGCACTCCCTGTACTGTGTAGTTATTTCCTCTGAATGTAAACATCCCATGATAGGAGGAGATGAGAAGCAACAGGAGCCTCATTGTCTTAGTTAGGGTTTTATTGCTGTGAAGAGACACTATGGCCAAAGCAACTCTTATTAGGACATTTCATTGGGGCTGGTTTACAGGGTCAGAAGTTCAGTTCATTATCATCAAAGTGGGAGCATGGCAGCTGCCCAGCAGAGGTGGGGCTAGAGGAGCTGAGAGTTCTACATCTTTGTCTAAAGGCAGGCAGGAGAATACTGACTCCCAGACAGCTAGAGTGAGGGTATTAAAGCCCACATGCACAATGACACACTTCCTCTAACAAGGCCACACCTCCAAATAGTGCCACTCCCTGGGCCAAGCATATTCAAACCACCACACTCATGAAACTAACTAGGAACTCAAACAGACTCAAAGAATCAGGAAACACAGATTGTAATACATAATTTCTAGGGCAGGCAGAGACTCTTTGATGGAGCTGCCTATAACATGCCCAAGGAATTCCACTAGTATAGCTTTTGGTCACCCATGCTAGGAGGTGGGGTGAGGAGGTTCCATGATGCAGCTGTCTTTGAGTCACCCATGTCCCCATAAGTAACCCCATTGGCTCATCTATCTAGGTTTCCATGGAATTGTTTCTTTGGCCTGCCGCTGTCCTCTCTATATAGGGTGAATGGAAACAGACTCCCAAGGAAAAGCCAGCAATACTTCTTCAGTCCCCTACTCCAACTTTACCTGTGGCTGTGTTTACTGTCCCTTGGCATTCTACTTAAGATAGTCTCCTGCTATGGCTGACTCTCCATAGTCCCCAGTG
The DNA here is from genome assembly GCF_000001635.26 of Mus musculus. Lineage (NCBI taxonomy): Eukaryota > Metazoa > Chordata > Mammalia > Rodentia > Muridae > Mus > Mus musculus. The sequence goes on along the minus strand of NC_000071.6, from coordinate 127,932,036 downwards.
TTTGACTCAGTTGTCTAACCCTGTTCTGTAGGTCCTATAACTCCAACTGTATCCTAGGCTGAGTTTTGGAGAATAAGTAAGGCTAGGCTTCCTGCATAGATGGGAGCTTGAGGGGTCACTGTCACAAAATGGCAAAGTGAGAAAAAGAGGGACAGAGCAAGGTGTACCCAGGTTCAGCTGAACCCTCAATACACCGGATGTCATTTCTGAGTTGAACCCCCTAAGGCACTACCAGTGACTTTCTGATCTCCCTACCTATCAGGCATTGGCAAGGATAGTTTAGGGTCACATAAACATCCTGATGATACCAGGAGAGCCACTTCCACTGGCTAGTGGCAATTCCTGAGAGATGGGTAATCCACATTCCTATTGTAATTCTTTCCTCTGGAAGACATGGACAAACATTTATTTTCCCCAGACAGAACACCAACAGTCAGCATTCCTATGTAGACAAGGTTGGGAAGCCAATGAGGTTGTTGGGCTGCAAGCATGGGTCAAAAGCCTATCACTGGTTAAGTCCTACCTCATTATAATGACCTCATGGGAGCTGCTTCATGGAGACTCACCCTCTTCACTTCATATATAATATATATAAATACATGTACATACACACACAAACATATTTTTTATCATAGTTGTGGGGCCATGCTTATCTCTGTTCTATGATGGGACAGTCTATTATTTACTCTTATCAATGCTATGACAAAGTGCCTGATATAAGCAAGGAAAGGAAGGTTTTCTGGCTCACAGTTTAAAGGTACAGCCCATCATGATGGGGAAGGCATGACCACAGGGAACAAGGTGGCTGGTCACATGGCACCCACAGTCAGGAAGCAGAGAGAGATGGATGCTCAGCTCACTGTCTCCTTTTAATTCAGTCTAGGACCATGGAATTATGCCATTCACATTTAGTGTAGATCCTCCCACCTCAGTTAACTCTATAGAAGTTCTATCACAGACATTCCCAGAGGTGGATATTCTAGGTGATTCCTGATCCTGTCAAGTTCACAGTCAATGCTTTTAGCTGTCCAGAAGCCATTGATAAACCTGGGTACCTGAAAGGGAGGCTGGAAATGAAAAAGGATGGGCAGGCGAGAGAAGAATGAAGCCAAGACTAAGGTTTCTAATCAAGGCTCAAAGTTTAATATTTAGCACTGTGTTTATATAGGGAGAGCCCACAGACCCATCCTTTGTTTCGGCTGGATTATGTTGCAAAGCAAGCTCAACAGGCAGTCTGCTTCTGTAGGAAATTGCAGGTGTAGCAAGGCAGAAGACTCCACCTAGGTCGGCAGAAGACCAACTGTGGCAAACACTTAAGTTCTACTTAGCTTGCTCAAGGTTGGGGGAAGGGCACAAATACTAACCATCACAAGTGATTACATCACCCAGGAAGAAATGGGGATACCGTGAGACCTCTCAGTGCATGGCGACTGGGTAGAGGGAATGTCACAGCCCCATTTTTCTGACAATGTGAATTAAGTGCCATTGTCTATCACATAGGTGTTGAGAAGATCTTGTCTGTCCTCAGAGAGGACAGATCTTAGATCACCCACATGATCCCAAAGAAGTTAGGGCAAAGGTCACCCTATCATCACCATTCAGGACCCCAGGAAGTGGATGTCCATGTACACAGCAGCTGCTCCATTAACCATGTTAGTAGGAGCCCCAGTTTCTACCGCGGAGCAAATAGCATGCTTTCTGCATGGCACACCAGGGGAAAAAATAGAATGATCTGTTTTTCCCTTCCTGGATATGCCGAATTAATCCTGCATCATGGATCCATATAAACACAGTCACTCTGCTTTAAGGTGCATCTGCAATCGTAAGCCAGCTTCCCATGTTCCCAGGGTAGATTCATGGGAACTACGCAGATCAAAGCTTTTGCGTGACTACAAACCACTTATCTGTAGTGCCTCTCATCCCTCATCCCGTATCTACGTGCAAATCAGAGAGCTCAGGGCACGGAGAAAAAGAATCGATAAGAGGATGCTCACCATTCCTGTCTCCACTGTACGTTCCTCTCAACTCTTCAGTCAGAGGCCTTAATTAGAGCGTTAAATACTATAGTTTCCTTTTTGGAGCCAGCAGGGTTTTTCTTTGCCGTGAAATGAGTGATTCAATTACGTCCTCCTAATTGATAGAGTGTAATTAACATTGTCTCCAGGCTAATTTTCATTTATGCCGCCATTCCTCATAAACCGAACATCACTCTCAGCAGAAGTCAACTTGTCGTTTTTTTTATGAGCCTCGTTTGCACTTTAGCACCGGGAAAATTAATTCAAGCCGCATGAATGGACGTAACTTCAGAGAAGATGGACTTATCTGGATGGCTGTCTTTGATAAAGTCACGTCGATTAGAAGCAAATCGCACATGACCACGTGAAAATGAGATCATCAATGGGGGATGCTTGGCCGTCATGGGCCCACCTAAGTCAGGAGGCAGTTCTGGGGGAAAGTGGAAACAGGATGTTCTCGTGGTTCCTCAGTTTTGTTTGATTATTTTATTTATTTGTTTTTGTTTGTGTTTTTCTGTAGAGAGGAAATTGTCTGTGTTTAGGAAGGGTGGAGGTCCCCATGAGTGAATGCCCTTTGAGAACTTTAATTCCTTGTCAATCTGTTATTTAGAACGTTCATCAGGGCCAGCAAGATGGCTCAGCAGGTAACAGAGCTTTCTGTCAAGCATAAATGACCTGAGTTTGAGCCCCCAGAGCCCACATGGTGGAAGGAGAGAACCAGATCCCACAAGTGGTCCTCTGACTTCCACTTGAGCACATGCCCACACCGATGAATACAGAAATTATAACTAAATATAACTTTTAAAAAGCTCCCCATCTAAGAACAGCATAAGCATTGGATCCCCACCCCACTCCACCCCCAAATCAAATTAGGGCCAGCAAGATTGTGAGGCAATTGCTGTAAACCCTGACAACCTAAGTTCACTCCCTAAGACCAATGGGTGTAGAGAGAGAAAAGTCACTTTTGCACGTTGTCTTCTGACCTCCACATTCATGCCATGGTATGTGGATATGCGCACATGAATAAACACAATACAAATGTTTAATGAAGTCAAAGACACCAGATATTATAGCATGTAGCTAGGGTCCAGGGAGACAGCTTAGATGGTAAAGTACCTTACAAGTGTGAGACTCTAATTTCATTCCAGGGAATCGATAAAATACTTGGATCTGGTACTGTGTGCTTCTAACCCTGTTACCGGGACAGCACATGTGGGATCCCAGAGATCACTGGCTGGCCAGCTTAGCTTACTCAGTCTGTCCCAGGTCGATGAGAGACCCTGTCAGAAAGGAAAGCGGGCAATGTCTAAGGAATAACAGCTGAAGTGCTCTTCTTGTCTCTATTACACACACACACACACACACACACACACATGCATGAAAAGAGAGAGAGATTAGAGAATTGTCAGAGCCTCTTGCTAAGCATTATACAGCCTGTTTTCTATGTCTTCTTATTCTTTCAAAAAAAAAGAGTTTTATATATTTTAAAGAAGTTTTATTTTGTGCCTATTGGTGCTTTGCTTGTCCGTGCCCCATGCTTGCAGTACCCACAGGGGATAGAAGAGGGAGCTGGATCCCCTGGAACTAGAGCTACAGACAGTTGTGAACCTCTATGTGGGTGCTTGGAACTAAACTCAGGTCCTCTGCCAGAGCATCCAGGGCTCTTAGCAACTGAGCCATCTCTCTATTTTTTTCAATTCTAAGTTTAAATGTCAGCAATGGCTTCTCAAGTGTCACTAGGAGCTGACTTTCCACCATCTCCTGAGTAAAATGCCCCTATTTCTAAAGCTTCTATGAAACTGGACACTACTTTCTCTCTGAGTACCCATTGCTTCCCCAGTTCCCAGGGAGCTGCGCTTGATGGGCCAGTGTTCCACGGGACACTGGGGACAGACCATTACCCACAAGTTTTCTGCTTCCTGGGGGTCCTTCTTAAGCACTCCTAGATGATGGTGACACCTCTTTTTAAATAAAAACACAGTCTCCTGTCCCCTGGGTCACAGATATTGTGTTTGGATTACACAAGGGTGTTGTATTTAGCTTTTAATTAAATTTCATGGCTAGGTTTTTAACACTGGCTATTTAATAAAAGTTCTGGATTTCCGGGCTCTTGTCAAACTAGAAATTGCTGCACAGGTTAAGACCCTGCTTGGGAACAGATGGCTGAAGCCTCTGCGGGTGGGGTGGTGTGGGGTTGCAGATCTCTCCTATCCAGACTGGTATCTCTTACCTAGATCCTGGTGTGTGCCTGTGTGGCCTCCCATGTCAATAGCACAGAGAAAGTGACAAGTCATCAACGCAGCCAAATATTCAGCCACAAATTAATGTATAGGATACATGCCCCATTTTCTGTTAACCCCTTAACACATGTGTGCATGCATGTGTGAATGTTGACACATATCTGTGAGCCTGTAGCCACATGCCCGTGGAGGCAGGAGCGCAGCCTCAGCTGTCACTCTTCGGCTCCCTTCCAACTTGGTTTTGAGACACATTCTCTCACTGACTTAGACTCTGTTAAGGAGGCTAGGCTGGCTGGCCAGTGAGCCCTGAGATCCCCCTGTCTCTGCATCCAACACATTGAGATTACAAGCACACAATACGAAGTGTAGATGCTAGGAGATCAAGCTAGGTCCTCAGTTATCCACTGAGCCCTTTCCCTAGCCCAGTATGAGTTTCCTAAGTGGTTTTATTTTTTCTTTTGTTTTGTTTATGTTTATTTTATAAAACAAATACATTTTTTCTTAAGTTCCTAGAGAGCAACTGTTCACTTATTTTTCATTATTCATATTAATGAAAGATGCAGCAGGGACAAGAAGAGAAAAGGATCCGGAGATATTTTAATTAATAAGATATACATGAATCACAATGGCTAATTCACGGTATTAAATCCTAATTGCCACTTATAAAGTCACTGTTTCGTGACATACTTTAAAATCTCATTATAAAATCTACATGACTTTTTTTTTCTAAAGCTAAGTTCTCTTAATTCCTCCTAGAGGCAAAGCCCTTAGTAGCTCTTCATAACGGAGAGGACCCTTGGAAAAGCATGGACTCCTGTTTCCTAAAGAAGAAACCAGAGGCAGTGGAGTGGCCACTTGACCTGGGGCAGCCAAGAGCTGTGTCTTTTTCTGAAGCCAAGTGCAGCTATGACTCAGAAGAAAGACTGGCTAAGGCAGTGCAGGAGAGCATCCAAGGTCATTGCCATTGACTTACCCCTCCCCTTCTTTAGTTAACACTCTGCTCCGGTGACCTTAGATACACAAGCAGGGAAAATGCAGCATGACCTGGGAAGGCCTGGTGGGACATATGCATGCATCATTCTCCAACCAAGAGGCAACCATATCTATATATCTATATATCTATATACGTATGTGTGTGCATGTGTATATATGTATGTGTGTATATGTATATATGTGTGTGTATATATGTATGTTTGTATGTGTATATATATGTGTGTGTGTGAGGGTGTGTGTTTGTGTGTGTGTGTGTGTGTGTGTGTGTGCGCATGTCTAGGCACTCTACTACTAAGCTAAATCCCCAGCCCTCTTTTATTTTTTTTTTCAAATTTTTTCAAATTTAAATTTTTAGGTCTTTAGGTTATCACACAAGAATATTATATTTATATCATTTCTACTTGTCTCTCCCTCTTTAATACCTGTTATGTCCCCCCTCCTCAAATTCATGATCTCTTCTTTAATTATTATTGTTAAATGCACATGCACACATGCACACGCACATGTGCGCGCGCGCACACACACACACATAACCTGCTTAGCTCATTCAATGTTGCTCGCATGTCTGTGTGTTGAGGTATGACCTCTTAGGACTGGATAACATTTCACGGGACTCCTCCTCAGGAAAATCACATTTCCCTTCCCTAGGTATCTATTGATTACCTGGAGTTCTTCATCTAGGGACACTGGTATGCCCCCTGGTGTTGTCCTTGTGCTGGTCTTACTTAGGCAGCCATTGGAAAAAGCCATGGGAGAAAAATCTGCTCAGCAAGAGAGGCAGTAAGTAACCCTGCCCAGTTGTAAAGCCTTTAAAACACATCATGACCAGCCTAGCGAGCTCCCCATTGGATCAACTGTGGCACTTTTATCTCAGGGGTAACCAACAGCTGTCTAAGTTTAAGTTCTGCTCAGTCAGAGGGAATCCTTCTCCAGTACTATACACATGGCCAAATATGCATAGCTGCCAAGGTCATGGACTCTGGAGGAGAAAGAAGCTACTACTGCCATTAAAAATTAACATAATTTTAAACTGTATTCTAAATACTTATTCTTATACCTCCAGACAAATGTAGCATTTTCCCTTTTTCTTCCCTTTCGTTCCTCCTTTCTTTCTTTCTTCCTTCCTCCCTCCCTCCCTCTCTCTCTCTCTCTCTCTCTCTCTTTCTCTCTCTCTCTCTCTCTCTCTCTCTCTCTCTCTCTTTCTCTCTCTCTCTCTCTCTCTCTCTCTCTCTCTCTCTCTCTTTCTTCCCCTCTCTCTTCCTTTCTTTCTTTCTTTCCTTTCTTCCTTCTTTTTTTCAGATAGGATTTAACTAAGTTACTCAGGCTAGCTTTGAATACACCTTGCAGCCTACACAGACTTTTACCTTGCTGTCCTCCTGCCTCAGCGCTCTGAATAGCTGGGATTACTGGCTTGTACCACCAGGCTCAGCCACATTTTTTAATATTACATGATGACAGTAAGAAAACAGACACACAGTACTAGCAATGAAGAACTATATTCAATATTAAATTTGTTTATAGCATTCAAATTCAATCTCGTTTAAAAGAGCAGTTTTTAATGAGAAGTCTGAGCTCACATGCCTGAACACGACGTTTAGCTCTTCGGTGGTGTGCCTGAAATGGCTACATCAAATCTCTGTAAATGTTCTTTTCAAATCCTTGATAGCATTGATAAATAGGCGGGGAAGGGTTTTTTAAATCATTTTTTTTACAAGCATTCAAAACTACCACTGGAATTGTGTCCTTTTCTATCCTTGACAAATGGGGTGTTGAAATTTCATGTGCTAACAGGCAAGGTTTGTAATAAAACAGAAATACTTCATATCTCACTTTTCAAAATAATGGTAAGAAGCTTAAATGGATGCAAGTATCTTACATACGGATCTTGTGGTGGGGGAGGGTAAATCTTAAATAGATACATGGGTGGCTACAGAGATGGCCCACTACTGCTTTCTCAGAGGACCCAAGTTTCGAACTCAACCCCCATATAGGGTATCTAACAATCACCTCTAAGGTATCTGATGCCCCCTTCTTGCATCCATGGGCAACAGGGCTCATGGGACACACCCTAACACACATGTGCAAGGGCACGCACACATACTCACATACAATTAAATATAAAAATAGAAACAAAATTGTTGAAAAAGATGCATGAGCATACACAAACAAACCACTACAGCCAAAAATAAAATAAAATAAAGGAAGTAAGACTTGTTTCCAAAGCCCCCCATCTTCTCCCTGCTTCACCTCGCTCTAACATACTGAAGTGTACAGGTTTTCATGGTGGACCCCTCTCAGAGTCTGTAGACTGCTGGTTTAGAATCACTACCCTCTAGACCAAATTAGCATCTCTTCCTGTAAGACTTGGCACTCCGTTGAGTCATTTTCTTGCTTTGAAGTCTCCATCAGTGGGACACTGACAGCCTTGCAGCCAGTCACAGAGGACACCTGCCACTGACGCCCCGGAGATAGAGATGCTGTTCCAGTGAATAGCAATGGCTTTGATTTTGCATAATGAAGCATGGACTCTCCAGAGGGTGCTGTTGAATGGAGAACAATACATCATTTGGGCCTCACAGTTAAATCTCAGGGCAGTGTGTTAGATAAACAAATGACATGCCATTATGCTTTAAAAGTTGGTAAGAAACTAGGGACTTTGTTAGTGTGCTCTCTTAGACAATAATCACTTGGGAACTGTTGAAAAACCCGATCAGGAAAAATGGTCTGTGATTTGTGTTCGCTCCTCCTTTCCTCTGGTGTTCGGGGAAGAGTCAAAAAGCCTCCTCCACAGGGTGGTGGCATGCCTGGAGCTGATAAATATATCACGAGCCTGCACAAATTTATCTAAGAAGCAGATTTTGATAGCTCGCCGAGATCCGGGTCAGTGGATAATCCCACACAAACATCAGATCTTAAAGCTATTGACAAAAGAAGGGACACAAATAACCAGCAAATTCCATAAATCCCTGGCTTGTAAGTAGCTCTCTTTTCATGGATTTATCATAAGCGCCCTTGAAATCTATCTGAAAAACGGTTCCGCAAGCGTGTTTGATAGTATAGTGTTTAGAATCCCTGATAAAAGTCCCCCTCCCCAAGGCTGCTATGCAACAAAATTGTGCTTTGGATAGCAAATAGTTTCTCTTTGTGGTAACAATACCAGGAGAAATTCCACATGGCACAAGTGGCCAATGGGATGCATTTATATCATTCTCTTGAGAGGACACATCTTTGAAATTTTCTTCCAGGGGCCGGGAAGTGGCATGCATCGTCTGGGCTGAATGAGGATGGGATCTGACCATCGACCGCTGGTGTTACCAGAAGACAAATCCTGTTTCCTAAAGAAAATTGTGTGTCTGAAGAGGAGGGAGGGGGCAGGGTGTGCAGTAAGAGCCAGGCTTCCTGATGAGCAAGGCCAGCTTGAAGCTGGGGATAAGCAGGCCCCATCCCTCCCCAACTCTCAAGTCACATTTACTCTTTTAGAGCTCACCTGGCTCTCTAATAAGATGATCACAAAGGTGTGCCCCCTCCCTCCAATAAAGCGACCCTATTCGCATGTCTTTGTAGGACTCACTCTTGCAGTTTCAAATAGCTGTTCCTCTAGAGTCCGTAAGATCCTTACTGTCTTATGAGGGTTTCGGTTGCTGTGATGAAACTCCATGTGCAAAAGCAAGCTGGACAGGAAAGGGTTTATTTCCACTGTTACATTGTTACATCTGTACACTGTTACAGTGTTACAGCATTGTCCATCACTAAGAGAGTCAGGAGGAAACTAAGGGTGGATACCTGGAGGCAAGAACTGAGGAAGAGGAGATGGAGGAACACTGCTTCCTAGCTTGCTCCCTGTGGCTTATTCAGCTTTTTTTTCTGATGCAACTCAGGCCTGCCCGCCCAGGGGTGGCACCCCCACACACTCACACACAGGGTGGGACAAGTTGACATAAAACTATCCAGCACATTCACCCGCAAGTCAGGCTTTCGCATCTCACCTGGGAGAGACCAAAAAACAGATGCTGGACCAGCATGCACAAATGGTACCGCATTGACTTGACCTCAGGGTCTTCCTCCCCTGACGTGGAGCATTTGAGCTACCCCTCACCCCCACGCTGCCCCCCCCCAAGCCTAGAGTGATTTACCTTGTATATCTCAGCTCCAGGAGAGGACTGGGAGTTCTCTGAGCATATAAATTACGTTTCAAGTCACTTTCAGGGTGAGAAGGTGACAAGGAACCGTGCCAATGGTGGGCAGTAAGGAATATATTCCTGCTTTAGCTCTATGGCCTAGATTTATATTTATAAATAAGCCACCTCGAGTTTTGGCTGTGTTCTATTGCTGTTTCCGCAATAAACTTAATGGTCTAAGGGGACTTTATCCTACCTTTACTACTACTGTTGCATAGAGCAAGCTACCAACAGATGTGTTATAAGGTAAACAGTTCCAGGGGACCCTTTTATTATTATTATTATTATTATTATTATTAAGTATTTATTTATAAGTAAGTGTGCCTGTGTGAGTTTATATGAACCATGTGCATGCTGGTACCTGCAGAGGCCAAAAGAGGGTATCAGGTCCCCTGAAGCTAGTTCCAGGTGTTTGTAACCTGCCATATGGATGCTGGTAGCCACACAGAGGTCTTCTACAAGAGCAGCTGTTAATGTGCTTTCAAACATCAGGCCGTCTCTCCGGCCACCCTCCACTCTTTTTTAACTTTTGAAATAGATTCTCAGTATGTGGTCCATACTCACCTTGAACTCAAAACAATCCTCCTCCCTCAGCCTTGTAGATACTAGGACTATTAGCACACAAGCTCAAAGCACCTCCTTGTAGGAGAAAAGGTCAAATGTCTTTTTAAGGTAGTATCCATGCACTAACCTGGCAGTCCCTAACACTGCAATACTTTACTACAGTTCTCTGTGTTGTGGTGTCATCCCCCACTCATAAAATTATCATCATTGCTACTTCATAACTGTAATTTGCTACCGTTATGAATCATAATGAAAATACCTATATTTTCTGACAGTCTTAGGTGACCCCTGTGAAAAAGTCATTCAACTGCCCCCCGCCCCAGGGTCGAGACCCACAGGTTGAGAACCACCGCACTAATCCATACTTGCTTCTTGCCCTATCTGAGATATACCAGACCTCAGCATCTGGATGCAGAGCATCTCTGAGAGGATTGGGCACTGCCTCTCTTCCCATCCGTTTGAAAGGCCAGCAGCATCTTGCTTCCTTGCCGTGCTGGGGATGGGACCCAGAGCTTGTACAGGATAGGGATGCGTGATAACCCTGAGCTGCATCCCAGCAGAGCCAGCAGCTTTGGGAGAGAAGAGTCTATGCGGGGTGAGAAGGCAGAGAAGGAATATTCTCCCAGCTGCTTTTAGACACTGGTTCACAGTCCACCCTCCACAGCCATGGGACTCACGCCAGAGGGAAGAGGGGTTTTCAGTTGTGGTAAAGACAGGGCTGAGTTTAAGTTTAGGATGCTTTTTCCATAACAACAACCTACAGAGCTCTGTCTCCGGGGTGGGGGTGGGGGGGATCGAGTTTGTTAAGCATCTCACGAGAGCACGCTGGAAAATCTGTAGTTTGAGATTATGACCTTCATTAATCATGTTTCCAGTGAATTCATCTAATGAGGCCTGCCTGTGATCCTCCAGAATTGCACTCAAGCCTTATTCTTGGCCCCGATGTGCAGGTCAGCCCCAGCAGGAATTCTAGGACCCAGCACATATGTGAACTTCCTGGAAATCTACTGAAACCGTTTCCACTGAGCAGGTCAAGGGTCAGCCTGGGTGCGCCATTGCCAGCCAGTCCCAGGGAAATGGGCCCTGCATGGTCCAGAGCCATACGTGATGTTAACAAAGTTGTCGTCTGGCCTGGGTGATTATTCCTTCCCCGTATCATCATTCACGAGATGGGGTACGCCCTGGCACTCAGCCACCTCTGTTGTATGACGCTTTTCTTCCCATAGCGTCTATCTCTGTTCATCTCAAATGTAGAGGGCACTGATCAGTCAAACAAATGATTCCATGTGTGGCTTGGGGAACCAAAGAACTTATTGGGGTAACCTACAAAAGCATTGGTAGGGGGTTACTTATAGGGACGTGAGTGTTTAATGGGTACCTCCACAACTAAAGAGTCTCCCCCCATGCCCTCAGTTGTTAACAGCTTATATGCCCTAGGGAAGACACAGAGCTGTATTAGCCTGGTGTGCACCTCTCCTGCAAAGGAACATTAGTGAGCCTGGACTTTTGAGGGTGTCATGCACGTAATCACAGTTAATGGCAAGAGCCATGCCATACCCATACTCAGAGGACTGAAAGTGCAGCGGACCCCATTTCACCAAAACATCCCCCCCACCCCAGTATGTCCTTCACAGGAAATGGGAAAGGGTTCTGGTCATTCTGGTCCTGCTTTTAGCTTTTAGTTACAAAGCTGGAGATTAGTCGTCTGTAAATCCCATTAAAGGGAACTGGCCTCCCCCTACAGTAGCTTGTCTGAGAATCTTTTCCTTGCCCCTAACATCACTCCATCCCAGGAAAACAACCCCTGATCTTTCCTTTCAAATTAGCTTCACAAGACTTACTTAAAAGCTAAATGCTTCGGGGAGAATGCACTCCAAAAGACAGAAATCTTTATGTGCCTGTATGTGCTACATTTAGAAAACACTGGTTTTGTTTTTTGAGTGTTTTGTTTTATTTTGTTTTGTTTTGTTTTGTTTCGACTCTGCACTCTGAAGTGAAGTCTTTTGAGGCCATAGTCACAGAGAGCCACCACCAATGGCAAACACACCTCTACCTAGCAAAAATCAGAGCCCGTGGGCATCTCTGCGAGATTGTTAAGTCATTTCTTACTTAACAATATGCAAGTTCAACTCTGTCACAACTGTAATTGTCTGTGATGAGTCCCAGAGGGATGATAATATTTAGACATGTGACCACATTGGGAGATGAACAATAGTTTGAAAGGGTTTCAGCCTTCTGCTGATGGAAGATTTTTAGGAGACTAGGTGCACAGAGAAAGAGAAACAAAACTATCTGTCCTTTGTGTTGGTAACTTGACAACATGCATGCTCCACACGTCCCCTAAACACAAACTTGTATCCTCACCAAGCATGAGATTTGGCCATGAAAGATGTAATAATACAACACCCCCCACCCCCAAAGGCCAGCTTGAGACCCTGCAAACACGCAACTCCATTCTACCTGTCCCTTGTTGGAGCTTGTGGAGGTAATAGCATCAGAGATGGCACACACAGAGGTGTGAGTTTTCAAGGAAAAGTGTGATGAGGCCTCTACCACCTGCCTAAAGATGTAGGGGGCTCCAGGATACACTGAGGGATTGCATTTTCCAGAAGTCCTCTTTGACTCCTGAGTCTTGACGGTGTAAACACACATGGTACCCAGTGTGCTGAAGGGTTTCCATGACAACCAGATCAGCCTATGGGCCTAGGTGTCTGGTTTGGATACAGCTCTTCAGCTTTAGTTAGAAGGACCTGCTCCTGACAACACTTTCCTTCCTAGCAGAGATGCTGAGGATAAAGCAATTGCTGGTGAGGTGGTAAGACAGAATGATGCTGAGCACTGCTATCTGCATACTGGAAACTGGATCCATTGATGGATTTGACCCTTAACAGATGATGACCCTGAATAATCCAGCGCTTATCAGATTTCAAGGAGACCCTTCTTTTTAGCCTGGGGTCTTTTCCAAAGTGGCTTGATGGATTGTCCTGGTTGGAGTTTACTGTCCTTGTCACTGCTTTATCAGACACAGCCCCTGCCCTCAAGCTCACAACAACAGTGCTTTTCCTTCAGAACCCTCAATCATATCTCCATCTATCACTGAGCGGCAGTACCCAAAGCCCTGTTGTCACAGTGCCTTTACTAACAAGACGCTAGCTCTGCATCCAGCATGCACAATTAGACCAGCCTCTGTTCCAAGAGATGCTACAATGAACTCAGATGGAATTGTGAAGCACGGGGGGCCCCAAGACGGTGGGTCTGAGAGGGGAGGGCTGCAGCAGAGCAGACCCTAAAGCAGACAACAGAAATTAAAGCTGAATATTTCATATTAAATATGGAGGTCTCTGGAATGACCTTTCTCTGCTCTTCACTGCCCTATTTTAACCGGTCCACTGCTCAATTTGTAGTTTCGCATCTATGTTCTCTAGCTGTGCCTCATGACCAGCAGATGGGTTCATTCCTTCTATAGTCCATTCATTCATTCCATAATCCATCCACCCATCTGTTCAATAATAACATTGAACAAGCATTATTCTAAATCAGAGAAAAGCAGAGCCGAGACTGTTGAGATGCCCCACTCATGTGAGTGACAGCTGACCTGGGACAATAGAAAGGAGGGTGGAGAGTAGAGAGGATGGACTGATTCTTTCTCCATTGGAGAAAAGAGGACAAAATGTCATACTAAATACAGAAAAGCACATAAAGATTTCGATACAAAGGACCCATTTAGACTGGGTCGACCGAAAGTTCTCTAAAGTGACAGCATGTGACCTGAGGCCTGAGTGAAGGAAAGAGCGAAGGATGCAGAGGTCAGAAAGCAGCTTAATAATAAAAGGGTCTGTGGCTATAGCTCTGTTAGTCGAGTGCTTGCCAAGCACGCAGGCATCCCTGGGTTTGACCCCTTGCATTACATGAGACTAGGTGTGTCAGTGTGTGGTATAATCCCAGCCCTGGGAAGGTAAAAGCAGAAGCGTCAAGGTCAAGGTTATCTTTGGGTATAGACAGAGGATTGGAGGCCAGCTGGGGTAGATGAGACCTTGTCTCGGGAAACAGTGATGGTGAGGAGGAAGAAAAGGAGAAGAAAGGAGAACGGAGGGAGGATGTAAAATGGGGGGAGCTGGAAATGCCAGCACCATTCAGTGTAAATGACAGGTGAATCAGCTGATGTCAGAGTGGGATAATGAGAGGAACACTGCGACAGCACATGATCAAAGGTGAAGGGGCTGGACCTTAGAACTCCCATGACCTTGAGCTTAGTTATATAGTGTGTCCACAGCCATGGAAGGTTTCATCCAGGAAGTAGGGATAGGTTGAAGAGCTTTAGGGTGCTGGATGAGCATCAAGAGGAACAAAAGGTCCCAGATGGAGAGGCAGAGCTGAGCTTGGAGGTGGCTCATAGAGTTGGGTTTTCATGAGCCTTAGGTTCTAATTGTAGAGCAGGAGTCAACTACAGGGTAGTTGGGTCCATGGTACCTTAGGAGGTCCATCTTGGTGTCCAATGGGTGATCTGAATGTGAGGAGGGGGAGGCTAGAATTGGAGAATCCTAGGAACTGAAGGAGGAGGAGATCCATTTTAGACTTACTGAATAGATGGTCAGCTTTAATATGGATGGAGTTTTTAGTGAGAAGACACAGAAGAGGAGGGAAAGGAGGAAGGGGAAGCAAAGGAGGGGAAGAGGAGAGAGGAAAAGAAATTGGAGAGCAGAGGTGAGATGCTCTCGGGAAATGGACTTGACCTCTTAGGACACCACCAACCAGGTATGCTTTCCAGGTCCCAGGAAAGAAGTAAAGAGATACCTGAATTAGGTCTATCAAGTAGATTATGATGAATAGGTATGAAGAAGGATGTGAGGATCAGCTGAGGCGACCTCTCCGCTGTCCGTTCTGAGGAGGTGATGTCCTGGCCAGAGAGATACATACACAGTGGGATACTGGTCAGCATCCATGCCCTGTAGAGAAAGGATCTCTCTCTACCTATAGTGACATTCCAGGCAATGTCTCCATGCCTTGTGTCTGTTGCTAGAGGCCCCCATCGGCCAGCACCAAGTGAAGAGACAAGCAGAGGCAAGGACGCTCTGTACTGCTCCAGCCTCTGTCACAGAGCAGGATGAGGAGTAGTGTGGTCTGCAAGCAGAGATACCCAGACCATGATCATGACCTTTGATCTGGGGCTGAACTCCCAACACATACACTTTTAACACCATCCTCCTACACACTGACCCATGAGGGGACCAGCAAAACCTGTGGTCAGTGGCTGTCAACTTAGGCACTCCAGGGACACCATGAGACAGTTGTATTTTGTTGTGACCGTATTGCCTTTCCCAAAAGGATGAATTATTTATAAATATGCAAAACTTAAGAGATAACTCATAAAAAATGAAGATCTGGGTTTCTCTAAAGAGGTCAGACTGGCCTGAGCCGATGTCTACTCTGGACCATGGCTGTGTCTCTGAACTGAGCCACCTGTCTTCCAGGCTCAGCAGACCCTTGAATGTGGGGCCCTGCCCAGACCTTTCCAGTGACCAAGACTCAGTGGGTGAGCAGGAAGCCAATAACATATCTATTACGGTAATGATTTCATACACAAGACCAAGACAGCGGATGGATCCAGCTAAGAGCCATCAGCGAAGTCATTTGCTATGCCTCTGTGTGTACTGATAATTTCAAAGATAATCACTTATTCAATTAAGGGCTTTTGTCTTGATCAAGGGTATTACCATAAGAAATGAGCCAATATTCTGCCTTTCAGCAAATAGTACAAGAGCAGCTGGGACAGGCTGGGAGACATGAACTAGGTATCAGAGATGCAAAGTTTCTGTAAAAGACTCCATGAGAGACCGACTCATCTGCAGCTGTGCCTGAGCTAAGACTCACCCTCACCTGCCTAGAATTCTCACCTCTCCCCTACACCACCTATATCTCTCTCTGCTGTCAGTGAAATTTTTCCTGCACCCTCTTATGGTTCAAGTGTGGGCTTCCTCTGAGGAAGGATGGGTCAATAGGTTAAGAGCACAGGCTACGCTTGCAGAGGACACGAGTTCAGTTCCCAGCACCCCCACTGGAAGGCTCATGACTGCCTGCAACTCCATTTCCAGGTGGCTGATTAGAGTTTCCATTGCTGTGAAAAGACACCCCGACCAAGGCAACTCTCATAAAGGACAGCATTTAGTTGGGGCTGGCTTACCAGCTCAAAGGTTCAGTCCATTATCATCAAGGTAGGAAGCATGGCAGCATCCAGACAGGCATGGCCCTGGAGGAGCTAAAAGTTCTACATCTTGTTCTGAAGTCAAAACAGGAGAAAACTAGCTCCCACATGACTAGGAGGAGGGTCTCAAATCCCACCCCCAAAAGTGACACACTTCTTCCAACAAGGCCACACCTCCTAATAGTGCCACTCCCTGGGGCAAGCATATTCAAACCACCACACCAGGTAACTTAGCAACCTCATGGGCCTGGCACACATAACTCTAACCTCAGCCTTTAGGTAGTAGAGGCAGGAGGATTTTATGCATGAGGCATGAGGCTAGTCTGGGCTAAATAATGACTTCAAGCATTGCTACAGTAGCATGGCAAGCCCCTCTCCCTCTCCCTCTCCCTCTCCCTCTCCCTCTCCCTCTCCCTCTCCCTCTCCCTCTCCCTCTCCCTCTCCCTCTCCCTCTCCCTCTCCCTCTCCCTCTCCCTCTGTCTCTCTCAGAAACAAAACAAAACAATAAAACCAACAAATAAAAGCAATACCTTCCACCCAGGAACCCTTTCCTCTAGCTGAAGCCATATGTCTGCAAGCATTGTTAAGTAAATGTATTCCAGGCCTTTGCTCAGTGTGTCCAGAGGACTCAAATTCTTCCCTCCCACCCTCATGCCATGCTTCTGGAAAACTACAGATGCCATGCACACCCTGTGATCCTACTTATGACTCCTAGCACTTAGCGCTGTCGGAAGTTTTCTGTAACTTCATCTGTTGCTTATGTTCTGTCCCTTCATTGTGTGCTGTTTATAAAAGTAGGCAATTCACATTGGTGGTCCTTTAGGCTTGGAGAGCACTTGATGCACACTGGGCATCCAAAACTATTAAATGTACTTCTCTCAATGGGATTCCATAAGTCAATGTATACCTCGAATGGTTTATTCATAAATTTGAGACTGAGGAAGTTTTAGACTGGGCCCTTTCTGGTTTTAAAAATCTATTATCATTGTGTGTGTGTGTGTGTGTGTGTGTGTGTGTCTGTGTATATGTGTGTATGTGTGTATGTAGATGTGTGTATTTGTGTGTATGTAGGTGTGTGTGTGAGACAATGATGCATGTGTCATGTGTGCCACAGCATGTGTGTGAAGGTCAGAGAACAATTTAATGGTGGTGCTTCTTTCCTTCCATTGTATGGCCACAGAAAATCAAACGCAGATGGTCAGGCTTGCATGAAGAATACCTCTACCCACTGAGCCATCTCACCAGCCCCCACCTCTGTGTTTTACAGAAATGATCAAGTCCAGTCCCATAGCCACGGATGTGTGTGCTCGATGCTCCCCTGAGTGTGAGGAAGAGTAACGATACCCAGCTAGAGCATCGTAGCAGTGGTTCACATCTGTGCACATCTGTGCTCTCCACTTCACACAGACTCTCCTTTAATCCGTAAAGCAGCCCCGTAAGTTAAGTGGCACCTAGCCAGGCTTCGCAAATGAGAGCACAGAGGCGAAGGGAATTGGAACAGCTTGCCCAAGTTCAGCCAGACAGAAAGGACCAAGTCAGTAATCCACGCATGCGTGTCTGGTTTTAGGAACAAATATGTTGTCTTTAGATAGGGACTGGGAGCGGATTACAAGTCTCACTTTTAATCACTGTGGCAGCTGAGACTGCTTTTGTGGCAACAGAAAGGTGACCTCACTCAACTGAAGACTTGTGTTTAAGACATACCCAGCTTCAGGAACCACTGGATCCAGGGGCCTGAAGGATGCTGTTGAAATCTGCTTTCTCTCCACTTCTCAAACTGGCTCTGTGCTCAGCCAGCCTCTCCTCTTATGGTGTTAAGATGTCCAGTAGAGATCAAGACCACCTCCCCCTAGATTCAAATGCAGTTGGAATTCCTAGAGACCTTTGTTTCCTTATATCTGTGAGAGTGCCTGCTCCATGCATAAATTAATCTCAGTGGCCAGCATCTCCAAATACAAAAGAGTGCTGATTTGCCAGGCATGAGTCACATGCTCCCAATCAAACCAACTCAAAAGGTAAGGAGGGATATTTGCCTCAGTGGCAAATCTGTATATGTTTAGGATGGAAGGAAGGAAGCAATGATGGATGGATGGATGGATGGATGGATGGATGGATGGATGGATGGATGGAAGGAAGGAAAGGAAGGAAGGAAGGAAGGAAGGAAGGAAGGAAGGAAGGAAGGAAGGAAGGAAGGAAGAGAGGGAGAGAGCAAAAATGAAGAAAAAAAAAGAAACAAAGAAAGAAACAGAGAAAGTGAGAGAGGAAGAGAGAGAAATAACAGTTGCTACCTATATCAGGTGTCTTACAACCACCTGTAACTCCAGCTCTAGGCTCCACAGGCACTCAGGCTCATGTGCACATATTGCCACATGCACTCAAACACACACACACACACACACACACACACACACACACACACACACACACACACATACATGCATGAGAGCCAGAAGGAGATGGACTGATTGTAGAAAACCAGAGTCTTGAAGATGTGTCCCTTGAAATCATAGTTTGGTCCATTACTTCTACCTTGCTGGGCAAAAGGAAGGAAGGAAGGCAAAGGTGAAGGTGAAGAAAGAAAGAAAAGAGTGAGAGAGCAAGAGAAAGAGAGAGAAGGAGGGAGGAAGAAAGGCAAAGAGAAAGGGAGGGGAGGGAGCAGGGAAGGAGGAAGAAAGAAAGAGAGGAGGGAGGGAAAGAGGGAGAGAGGAAAAGGAAGGGACTGCCCCTTGACTCCCTTGATAGTACCCATTCCAGATATGGACAGAGGGTCCTGGATCTCTGACATGTCCTGTTACGGGGGGAAAAAATATCATGTTCTAAATACCCATGTGTCTTTTCGCGTCCCAAACTGTGTTGAGCTCTTCGAAGGCTTAATCTCATTTAATCCTTGCACCAAATCTATATTTTAGATACTCTTGTTTATCCCTATTTGATTACAGAGGGATCTTGGGCTTAGGGGAGATAAATACAACTTGCCAATGACCTAGTAAATGGCAAGCTGGGGATTAAACCCAGGCATGCATCTCCATCCTCCTACTGAACAGCTCTGCATCGAGACTGGCACCAGGTAGAACAGGCTCCAATCACCAAATCCTTCCTCTTTCAACAGCCTCCTGATGTTTGGCTTTCCCTCCCCCCCACACCCCCAGCTTCCTCTGGAATCGAGGCCCTGGCTGGGAACTGCTGAGTCTCTAGGCTGCCCACTTTCCACAGGAAAGACAAACAACTGTGTCTCAAGACATTGTCTCTCTGCGCTTCTGAGGAAAAAAAGTCCATACCTCTACATCTGATGGCTTCTGATGCCCATTGACTTCCTATCCATTTATCTCTTATCTCTATTAACATATAACACTTCTACAAAATAATGCAATCCACCATGGCATAGTCATATATGAATACAGTATACTTGTGATGATGAAGCTTAGCCCTGAGCCCCCTGCCCTTTTCCTCTAATGTCCTCTTCAATTTCCAGTGCCCACCTCCTTCCTATCTTACTATTTCCATCCTGGCCCATCATGAGCTGAGTTGCCTTACCAAGCTTTCCCTACCACTAGAAGCCATGAGCAAAAGTGAGCCCTTCATCCTTTAAGTTACTCTGTCGGGCATTTTGTCATAGTCAGGGAAAGGCCACCATGGGGAGAGTAAGTTGATCTGGCTATCCCTATAAGTGTTGCTCAAGTGGGCATTTTCAAGTTTCCACCAAACTAGAAGCCTGAATCCCACAGTAGACATAGTAGAGGAAACCCTGCTCCCCAACAAGGCTTCTCTTCAGCTTGGCAAGACTAGAAAGGGTGAATTCAGGCCAGCCAGTTTGAATTCTCTTCTGTGAAGTGTCCCAAGTCTGGTTGGAGTGAATATAAATCTCAGGCATCAGGCACACTTGATCTAGAAATATTTTCTTGTTTCTCTCGGTAACTCAACCTAATTACTTTTCCTAGACCCCATTTTTTATGGATGGACAGGGTAATTAACTCCAGTCTCCCTCTGTTTGTTTCTGAGGTCAGCGACAAGGTCTTGGGAATGAGCTCATAGCTCTCAGTCAAGGGTGAGGTGATTCCCTCAGGCCTCAGCCCCATTAGGTAACTGAAAGGTGGCCTCTGCCTTGACCTCAGGCACATTTTTGGTTCCCAGCAAGGCTGAAGGACCTAGACTCTTCCAGGGAGCGAGCCAGGATTTTGTCCATCTGCCTTTACTGCCAGTTGCTTCCTGAAATGTTTAGAATTCTCTTAAGTGTGTTTATGGAGCCAGAGATGCGTGTATCCTTCTGTTTCCTTCTCCAGGGGAATTCTTCCTCTGTCTCAAAATCTGCATCCAGTCTCCTGGTTCTGGACTAGACATCTGTTTATATGGGTTTCATAATTTCAGGTATGAGCTCTGAACAGCTACCAATCCCTGCACACAGTGATTGAATGTTTTCATGACCTGATGTGTTCCCTAAGTTGATAGCAACTCAATGGCCCCAACAAACCCGAGGACTCAGGGACTCAAACAGAACACAGACTCACTATTTGCTATTAATCTTGAAAGATTAGAGTACCGAGAAGATGCAGGGGCTCAGGTTTCCTCTGTCTGTGGCTCAGCACCTTATAAATAAATGGCCTAAGAATCACCGTGTCCAAGGTCCAACCAGCAGAGGTAGAAACAGATCAAGTGTAGTCACACTTGCTCTTTTAAAAACATAGTTCCAGGAAAGTCACATGATCCAGTGAGGGCCTGGTTTTTGTCACATGGCCAAACTCAGCAGCAAGGGAAGCTGGGAAACATCATCCAGCCTTGTGTCTTGGGGGTGGGGGGGGGGGGAAGGGAGCGGAGAATCAAGGTGAGGAGAATAGTCTTTTTCTAAGATAGTCTTTGTCGAAATGCTGATTCCTAGTTCTTTGCTACGTGCTGTTCCTCTAGACTAATTAGTGCTTCAGAAAAAAATAAGAAAATGTTTTATAGTTATTAGGTGCAAAATAAGAGAGAATAAAGAAGATCTATGAGCAAACAGGAACACCTTAGAGTTTTTTGTTTTTTTAACCAGCCCTAATCCATGCAAGAAATTCCATGGCTAGCCCAGAAACTGGAGAATGATAAGGACCAAGCATATTAATGAGAGCCTTCCTGTTTCCTCCTTCCTTTAGCCTTTGAAAACTCAGTGAGTTCCAGTGTTAGCATTTGATTTCTGTGCAGGCCTGTTCCCAGTAAACCAGGGACACTGAAATTTATAGGCAATTAGGCAGACTTCCTAAACAAATTTTGATTCTTACATGATTCAGTGCCTGCTGACATAACTGCCTCCTAAGTAAGATATTCCTCCTCCACACAAGAAAATCCTGGGGAGGCGTTCTAGGTTGATTTCTGTTGCCACAGCAAATACTTGGACAAAAAGCACCTCAGGGAAGAAAGGGTTTATTTGACTGACAGTCTCGGGTTACAGTCTGTTATGGTGGGAAATTCAAGGCAGGAACTTAAATTGCTATGTTCACAGTTAAAAAGAGAGAGAGAGAGAGAGAGAGAATATATGCACAGACCCTTCATTGTTTGCTCTCAGCCAGCCTTCTTGTCTTGTATTCTATTCAGGAACTTCTGCCCAGGGAATAGTGCCACCCATAATGGACTGAGTCTTCCTACATCAGTCATCAATCAAGACAATCCCCCTAGATATGCCCAAGAGTTAACCTGATCTAGATAGTTCCTCATCGAGGGTCTTCCCAGGTGATTCTTGGTAGTGTCAACTTGGCAGTTAAAACTAACCAACAAAGGAGATAATGGAATAACTTGGTGTCTTTCTGTAGTCTCCCGGTCTGTGGTATAGGTAACATGAGTATAGCCCAGAAGATAGGAGTTAGCCTCCAGTCAGACTGTATTCTTATCTGCTGAGAGCATCAACATCTTCCTCAGGGTCAGCTATTATTGCTAGCCCATCTATGTCCCTCCCACATACACTTGAGCTGCAGCTAAATAACATTAAGCAAGTCCATTTGAAAAGATACAGGGTGACTCACAGCATCAGAGATTTTCAGAACATCAGGGAAACGTGTCAAAAGAGAGAGAGAGAGAGAGAGAGAGAGAGAGAGAGAGAGAGAGAGAGAGAGAGAGAGAGAGAACAAACCAGTTAAGTGACAGCAGAAAACAGATAGCATCCTTGAATTAGGACAAGGACAGTAATGATGGGACCTGGTAGTTAGGGGGAAAAGCAGCGGACAGCTCATGGGAAGGACTCGGCATAAAGAAGCCTGCTTGATGCTGATAGAGATGGTTAATCGAAGGAATGCGCCAACCTGAAGAACCCATTTAGGGGTATACTGAGGAGGCTGAACACCCTACATGGAGGCACCAGGGAAGACCTTAAAAGTAGCAGACCAGATGCCAAACATCCAGCCACATTCTCTTCCCTCCATGCTATCTTCTCTGCCTCTTTTCATTATCTGGATCCAACCAAACACTAATTGTGCAAGGTACTCTATGTGGTCCAGACCACATCAACCAGCAAAATCTCAAATGAAGGATGTTTCATGGAAGAAGGAAGGAGAAAACGAGGCAGCTTAGGAGGCTAGGCATCCAGGTCACAAAGAACACTCATGGCTGTCACCATCATGCCTCCACTGTCCAGTTCCCTCCTCATCTGGACCTCCCATGTGGAAGAAGATAGAACATTTGATGGTCTATCCACATAATCACAGTGGATGGTGGTAAAGCCAACAGGATTTTGTCCAAGCCTACAAGATACCTGAATGAGAGGCTCTTTGGTGTAAGAGTCAAGGCAGGTTGGGTAAGTGTTCTGGGGTATGGAGTATGGAGAAGTAGTACTATAGTCAGGATGCATTCTCATCTTCTGAGGGCAAGGATGTCCAGTGCAGGGTCAGCCCATGCATGTCCCTCACTCTCTTGGGAAATGTGGACTGCTGTTAAGTCATGCTAAGTTACACCACAGAAATAATCAGAGTGCTAACTATCGGCAAGTGTTAATTGTAAACGTGGAAATTTTGTTGATTGACTTGGGTTCCTATTCAGTATTCCCAAATATCACAGAGCACCCAGCAACCAGGCACTGGAAAACCCACAGCTGATTTCATCTTAGTTTTCTGAGCTCTGCCCTCACATCCTGGTACCATAAAGAGATTTGGTTCTATTTTGATGACTCTCCAAAAATCAATCTTAAAACAAGAATTCTCATAATGAAAACCCACCTCTGCTCTGTGTTATTCATTCCCTGACTCATTGTGTGAGACTAAATAGCAATTTATTGGGTCTTCTGCAGCATTTCAAGTGAGTCTTATGCCGTGGTACCCAGAGAGTCTGCATTGGTTCAGAAAGTGAATTCATTACTCGTCTCCATCTTACTTGGAGGATGGGTTTTTAGAAGGACAAATGCCCACACCATGTTGTAATTCTGAGAATACACAGAGCCCCATCCTGGTGGCTCAGTTAATTAGTGAGAGGGGCAGCAGGTCACGCCAAGTTCATTATCACCAAGTTGACGGGCAGATCATCTCCCTATGACCCTCCTTCAGCATCACGAGAACAAATATAGTTTCTTTCAGCAAACATATTCCGAGTAATACAGATTCCTCGGTGATAATTCTTAACCTCAAAATGCAAGGTCAAAAGTGTGTAGAGTTATGTGACATTTCAATTTCATGAGAGAGCCCTTTGCCCCCTCTTTTGGCAGGAAAAGATTTAAGCAGTCAGCTTCATGACATCAAGAGAGGGTACAAGTTTAGATCTAGCTCGGATTGTGTGTTTATGGCATATAAATAACATCTGTGCCGTTGGACTCAGCTACTTCCCTGGATTGTACTGTTGTTGCTTCTAAATCCCTGAATGTCCACTTTTTTTGGAGTGTCCCACTACATAAGGACCACTCTTGGGGTTGGGAGATGTAGCTCAATTGCTTGAGAGCTTGCCTAGCATGCACGAAGCCCTAGGTTCTGCCCAGCATCTCAGAAAAAAAAAACTAGGCATGGTGTCGTATACCTGTAATCACAGCATTCTGGAGCTAGAGGCAGGGGGATCAGAAGTTCAAGGGCATCAACCACAATATAGCAAGTTAGCCCAACCTAGTTGAGACCCAGTATCAACAAAATATAGCCAATCTTATGGGCAGGTAGCTTCCCTTGGGGGGATTATTGTGCACCAGGCAAAGTTAAGACATATGGGTGAGTCATTTTCTGTTTCTATGTAGCTAACTCCTCACTTTGGCTTAAGATGGTGTTGAGAGATACCCAGTTGTATAAGAGGATGCATCATGCAGTGATCTTTGGGTATGGAACTTTTCCTATACATGAAGCAATAGCCTTCCCAGGTAGGTATAGTGTCTATCATTAATTCTCCATCCGTGTGCATCCTACAGAGTGACTTGCATTAAAATTGGGTTTCCTGTCTCTGTGGAGATAGAATAAGGAACTTGGGCACAACATCCCAGGAGGGGTGGCAGTTGCAGATGAGGCTTTTGTGGTCATGCAAATGTTAGAAAATGTCACTTAGCTGTCAAGTTCAGAGCATGAATTATTTTACTCTCCTCAAGGCAGGTGGAACACTAGGCACAGAGAATTCTATAAGCCAGGGCTGTGGGGATTGCTATTTGGTCCAGACCTCCTTTATAAATGTCATCATTTAAAAATAGACTCCTGGGGTTGGAGAGATGGCTCAGTGGGGAAGAGCAGTTGCTGCTCTTGCAGGGGACTTGGGGTCAATTCCCATTCCCACAGGGTGGTTCACAACTATCTGTAACTCCAGTTTCAGGGGGGAATTTCATGCCTTCTCCTGGCCCCCATCAGTACTGCATGCAGACGGCCCATAGACATGCATGCAGACAAAACCAACATAAAAATAATATAAATCTTAAAAATAAAAATAGATCCTGACACCAACTGCCATCAGAAGGTCCACTCATTTCTGCTCCGAGGCCTGAAATACAGGCAACCTGAAACCTCCTCTTTGAGGTTAACCATACCCACAGCAAACCGAACAGTGAAAAGAGGAAAATATGTGGGCTGGCTTCTAAATTCTTCTTTATAGCAATTTACTAACATGCATATTTGGAAGATGAAATCAAATGAGCTGCTGTGCAGAAGGCTTCAGATCCATCCTTTTGATCAAGGATGAGAAAATCGTTGTCTAGCTTGTGTGGGGTTTCTATCTTTGATAGCAGCCTAATGAGAAGAAAGATATAGCTCAGAAGGTGATAGAATATATTCACATTCAGTTCCAGCAAATCAACGGGGCTGGTGAGGGGCTGGACAGTGGTGCTGTTGGCTTGGGGCTCCCTGATGCCGTGTGCGATGTTGGGTAGAAATACCTCCACCTGCCAATGTGCGCCCCTCTCTTGGTGGCCTCCTTGATACCTACCCTCATGGTTACTCTCGGTTTCATTTATTCTGTTCTGATTTCCTTAATGAATTCTGTTCTTTGATGAATCCATATATGTATGCACTGTGCTTTGGTT
Source organism: Mus musculus (assembly GCF_000001635.26). NCBI lineage: Eukaryota > Metazoa > Chordata > Mammalia > Rodentia > Muridae > Mus > Mus musculus. The sequence continues at coordinate 127,906,414 of NC_000071.6, read as the reverse complement.
CCTCTTCCTCTTATCTCCCTCCCACCCCACCAGCCACCCTCCTTCCTTACAAATCTCCTCTCTTTATTTACTAGCCTTTGTGTGATTTAGTGTCACATGGCATGTAAGTAGAACCATCTGGGTTTGGAAGGCTCTATCAAAGTCCAGTGGACTCCCCAGTGAGCATGTAACTAGTCAATATACCCTCCCCCATCTCCCAGAATCTTTTAAGTGTCAGTAGATAGGCAACAAGTGGTAAGAGCCTCATGAGCCCCTTCTCTGTCCATAGCAGACTGGTAGATGCCAGAAGGTGCAGCTGCTCTGATGCCATGATTGCAGGGGCTGTGCCATACTTAAAGAGATAACATTTCAAAGCTGTTCTTCCTGTCTTCCAGCTCCTGTGTTCTTTCCAACCCCTTACTATGTCAAAGGGAGAGCCACCACAATTGCTTTGGGGGCTGTTATGGCAGCATCTCCTCCTGCCTGCCCGCCCCCCACCTCCACACACACAGGAAACTCCATTCTCCTCCTACGTTAGTGTAGAAGATGAGTGCATACCTGGTGTTTGGTGACTCAAGATGGCTCCACTGTGATGAGTCCAGGCACCAGCAGTATCTACTCTGCAGATTTTCGATTGGACAACTTATCCTTGGACTTGCTGACTGAGATGAGACATGAAAAGCCTGTGGGGACCATTGTATCCAGTGAGATGGGTTTTCTGGGGAGACCACAGGATGAAATGGGCACTGCTTTTAAATTCAGATAAATGACATCACATCAGAACTACACCCCAGAGTGACAGTCACTCCAATGTTTCAACAGAAACCATACTTGTGGATTTAATGGGAAATGGCTTGATTTTTTTTTTAAATGCTCATAAGTAATTCTTCTTTTCTCTAAAGTGTGAGCATGGCAGACCTGACATCCCTGCTGCTGGGCTTCATGTTACAATGTCTATTTTCTTCTCCTTCTTCCATCTTGCCTCATTTTGAATTGGGGACCTCCCCCACACAATGTCATAATCATCCCACAGCCTCATAGAAATAAGGAGGGAAAGTTATTTATTTCCTGAGTGACATCTGAAGTTTGGTAAGAATATTCTAATATACCAAAGAATATTCTCAGCACAGAGACATTTATAGCAGCCTGACTCAAAGTCAACAAATTGTAGATGCAAAAAGATATTCCTCGATGGTGAATACATAAACTATGGTATATCTAGCCAATGGAATAATATGTAGCACTAAAAAAGGAATAAGCTCTCTAGCCATGACTGTATATTGAAGGCATGGTGCTGAGGGCAAGAAGCCAGTCTGAAAAGGCCATATGCTATGATATTCCAACTACATGACACTGTGTAAAGGATGAGGCCATGAAGGCATAAAAACAAGGATTGGGAGGAAATCAGTAGGTGGAGTGAAATAGGTTTTAGGATGTTATAGTTTTTCAGTAAGATACCTTGATGGAATTCTATGATGTGGTCCATTTGTCAGACACACAGACACTGGCAGGATGGACAGTGAGCCTTAGCACCAACTATGAGCTTCCATAATAGGAATGAGTCACAACAGACTTTGGGATTGGGATGGGTTGGTATGTGTATCCATGTGTGCGGGTACACGTGTATGTACACTGAATTCGTCCAAAGACAATATTAGTTAATAATAGTGAAGGTGTTAATAGTGACTTCCAATCTGAAGCAAGCTATGTGCCACATCTAAAATGGGAGGCTCAGGACTTTACTAAGGAACAACACCATGTTTGATGAGCACAGACCACTCTCAATGGGCATTTGAATTGATGGTTAAGAAGCCTCATTCTGTCCTTCTGGATGGAGTGGAGGCCTCATGTGTTCCCAGAAGCAGCAGAACAAAAGCCTGCTTCTTAACAACCAGCATGAAGGTCTCCTATGGTTGTACTTTGGGCACAGAAAGCAGACTTGGCTGATGCAGCCTCTTGGTTTTTCTTCTCTTCTAGTTCCGCTCCTGCATCCAATTTCTCCATCCTTACCTCTAGACTGAGGAAGCCTCATGCAACAAGTACCCTCTGACTCGTGGTACACATGGGTCACTTTCCTTGTCTTCCATCCCTGTCTCTGCCTCCTCCTAGCTCTCTAACACTTGGCAAAGGAACTTTTCCTTTACAAGAGAGTGTTCTGATTCCAAGCTGAAACCTGAGTCAGCTTCCCCTTTTGTTTATGCAAGAAAACAAAACCAATCAAAATTCGGACATCCAAATGGTTAATTAACATCCCAAGGTGTGCCATTAATAGAAGCAATTACCTAAGAGATGCGTTCCATCTGCTGTTAGATAAACCCATAAAAAATTTAATCAAGAACAATTTGCTATTTCATATCGGGCCTTTTATATCCCTCGCTCATACGAAAGGAAAGCCCATTAAAGAATCTAATTTACTTCACATTATACTCACCTTTACAAGAATTGAAATCAAATCTTGGCAGGTATTAGTTTAAAACCTGGAGAATTAAGAATGGAGAAACAGCCTGGGGTCAGGAAGGCAAGACGTCGAAGGTCAGACTCTGAGGTCTTCTCATCTGCTTGGCAACCATGTACTTATTTAGCTGATGCAATGCTTAGCCAGACTGTAGCACGAGGGTCCCCTGGCATTTGACCTGAGAGCTCCCGATCCCTCCCCACGCTGACACGATGTCCTCCTGCATATGCAGTGTATGCAAATTCATGCAAATTACACTCCACTTAACAATGGCAAGGTAGTACAGACAATATTGAACTGGTTCAAAACCCTGTTCTAATTATAGATAGAAGTCCTCATCTATAAGAGGAATCAGATATGCAACAGGTAGCTACAATAAAGGGAAGGGGTTTTAATGCACAAGAATAGACGACATCTTTGCTGACATCATTTCTAGAAGGATGGAAGAGTACTTGAATATATATATATATATATATATATATATATATATATATATATACATATTCATTTGTGTGTGAGGTGTACATGGTTTGCTTTGCTCTATTGGAGTGAAGGGATAACCCCTTCGTTGTTCAGTAGCTGATTCATTGGTTGGTTTTCAGTTAGGTTTTATTTTTGTGGTGCCAAGTTTCAAATTTATTAAAGACTTGTGCATGTCAGGCAGGTGAGCCACCTTCTTACATGCTCTATTTCGTTTTCTTTGGAGGGAAGGTGGATTAAATTTTTTTGTATTTTGAAATAGAAGCTCACTCTGTAGCCCAGAGTGGCCTAGAGCTCACAATGTAGCCAAGGCTAGGCTCAGTCTCATGGTGCTCTCCGTGCCAGCCTTCCGAGTGCTGGGATTATAGATGTGAGCTGCCATCCTGGGCTCCCTACCACGACTTGTTAGCAGTTATAAAGGTAAGTTTAGATGGTACAGCAAAAATATGGCATCTATTACCAATTCTTCCATGAACAAAAAAAGGGGCAGATAGCCCTCTGACTGAGTTTGCAGACCCCAGATTAGACATCTATTCCTCTCCACATGATGAGACAGGAGCCATCTTGCTCTGTCTTCAGAGCCTCGTTCCTATGATTCAATGATGCCTAGATAATCATCCAATGACTACAGAACTAATTGATGAACCTCTTTAAAATTAAAACATCTAGGTCAACTGCTGGAAAATAAAGGGAACAGTATAGCTTTTATAAAGAGAAGGGGAAAAGAAACCAAGAGCGGATTTTTGTTTTCACCCAAAGTTTTAAAAGGCGAGACAGCGAAGAAATAAAATACTTCAGAAATCGTCCACAAGGAGAAAGCAAAAACACATAAAAACACATCAGGCATGAGCTGAGATGCACAAATCTGACAAGCAGTAGAAGATGACTAAGTTCTTAAAACACACATGCTGTGGGGGAGGGGCCCTATGAACCCCACGAGGAGAACACAGGTTAAAAGGAAAGGACTCCAAAAGATTGGAAGAAAGGGCTTGGAAATTATGTAGGAAAGGAATCCTAGCCAAAGGGAAGCTGGTGTGGATGCATCACAGCCATATGAAGTAGACTTTAGTGCTAACGTCTACATCAAGATAAAGAGGTCACCGTCCCACTGCCAAGCTCTCCTCCCGCAGACGAGCATCCTCTAGACTCCATGTGCATAAATATTTAACCAAAAGCAATACGCTTCGCAAACTTCTCTTTCCTTGAAAAATCACTTCATTAGGCAGAAAGGAAAGTTAAGCTACAGAGCTGGCTGGTAAGCGAGGCCACAAAAGCTTATTCTTGTGAAACCTAAGAGAGTTCAACATCCATGCAAAATTATCTCCTGATTGACGGACTCTGGGTCTCGGTAAAACTCCCGGAAGACACTCGGAGTGCACCTCACTTAATATCCCCTTAGCTAATGGTCCAGGGGCAGTGGGTGGGTCAAAAGTCTTCAACGTGCCAGGCTGTAGGGGCTCGAGCATTTTTATATCAGCTTAAATGGGTTTAGGCTCCCTGTTTTTTATAGTCATCCGGTGACTAAGGGTCTCACTAATTTGCCCAGATTGTTCCGGAGCTCACTATATAGCCCAGTCTGGGCTTGAACTCACAATGATGTCATGACACGCATGTTCTGTCCACTGGGTTAATATGTCTTGGATCATGTGCCCCAAGTAATTGGACAGGAGTTGAAGGCAAAAATCAATACAAAGCATATGTGCCCTTGAACTGCTAGGAGCATGGGATCTGGTGAGGAGAATGGCTTTCAATTATAAGATTACCGAAATGACTATAGAATAGTCTCTATGCTGAGTGCCACAAATGAAGTAGAAGAGCCAGAGAGTTTCGGGGGGGGGCGGGGGGCAGGTTGGCCCACTGAAGCAAGCCTGAAGAAAGTCCTCTCAGAAGTGGAGAGACACGTGTTCATGCAGGTACTTGTGCGTGCATGTGAGGGCCAGATGCCAGCCTTGATTGTTAGTCCTTGGGAACCAACCATCTTATGTTACTCTTTTAATAATTTAAGAATAATTTAATTTAATAATAAATTAAATGGTGATTTAATAATGAAACAATATTTTAATAACTCTTGGAGAATTTGATACAGAGCTTTTTGAATATACCTTCCCCCAAGAACTCATCTATGACCACCCTCTTGTACCTTTCCACTCAACTTCAAGATTTTGAGTTTTTTTTTTCTTTCCCCATTGAATCCAGGTAGTTTGGGAGTGGGCTCTGCCCTGGCATGTGGTGACCAACCAGAAGGGCACATCATTAAAAAAAATTGACTCTCCCTCTCTCAGTGGCAACGAAACACCTATTGCTCCTCCATGACCACCCCATTCCCATGTTGGAATTTGTCTGGCTTTAACAGGAGCAGGTCTTGTGGATGCTGTAACAATTGCTGTGAGTTCATCTCTGCAACTGCCCTACAGTGTCTCTCACTCAGGTTGGCATAGTGACTCACATGGAAATCCGGTACCCAGAAGGTGGAGCTAGAGAATCCTCAGAGCAAGCTAGCTCGCCAGCCTAGCCATAGTGGCATGCTAAGAGCTTAAGCGAGAGACCCTGCCTCAAATAACAAAATGGAGAGTGATCCAGGAAGATCCCCACTATCTTCTTCTACACACAGGCACATGCATATATGCACATACATACAAACATGCCATGCCATACACACACATATACACTCAAAATATTTTTAAAGTTTAAAACAGAAACCAGAAATTGAACATTAAATGTACAGATCAACAAAATCCCAGCTTCTCAACTTTAAAGAGTTCTACGTGGCAGAACAAAACATCTTAAAAAAAAAAAAAAAGATAATGACAGGTAAATTTAACATTCGAAATTGCAAAGTACTTTCATGGCTTTTAGATCACAGAAAAAAAGAGATTATTCTCCACGTGGATTCCAGTTACTTCCCCCATTCTTCTGCTCTCCGGTACTATGGTTTGTGAACAATCTCCAGTCTAAGCTGATGCATTTAGAGGACTATTCTGAGTCTCTTAATTCATTCAACAAAGTTCTTCTGAGAATTGACTGTATTCCAGGGACCTGGGCCTGTCTATGGTGCAGCATTTACCTGGGTATCATGACAATTGCTACCCTGGGGAGGGGATTCAAACCAATTTACTTCAGCTCAAGACTAGCATTGAACAAACGAAAATTATCAACAGAATGGGAAATGGAAGGTATCCATGGCGACGTGGAGGGAAAGCAAGGAGTCACTTCATATCTTTAAAAAGTAAATAAATAAATAATAAATAGATGCTGGAAACGAGCCAGAGAATTCAGAAAACACGGTTTTAACAGTGTTTCTGTGTGAGTATCAGGGTTGCCACCAGCTTCTGGGTGTTCCCATGAATCCACTAAATGTTCCACAATAAGCCTGATTCATCTTTTATCCCCAAGGCAAGAAAATAGCTGCTCGTTTATTTAGCCTGGGAAGGCAGCAGCATCACTTGCCAACCTAACTACCAGGTCTCCCTTTTCTTTGCTAAAAGAAAACTACATTGGCTCAGTGGGTAAAGCAGAGTGCGGGCCATGCAAGTCTGGGGACCTGAATTTAATCCCCCGAATCTACACAAAAAGTCAGGCATGGTGGCACAGGCTTTGCAACCCCAGCACTGGGGAGTCAGAGAAAGGAGAATCCCTGGGGCTCCGCTGCTAGACAGCCTAGACTACTTGGAGAGTTCCAGGCCAGTAAAGAACCCTGTACCCCCAACACCCACCCCCAAAAAAGAGGGGAGGTACCTGAGGGGCAATACGTAAGGTTGGTCTTTGTTCTCTATGTACACTCTTGCCTATCTATACACACCAAAGAAAGTGGAGGCAGGAAGAGGAAAAGGAAGGAAGGAAGGGAGGAAGAAAGGGAGGGAGGGAGGGAGGGAGGGAAGGTAGGGAAGGTGGGAGGGAGGGAGGGAAGAAGCACAGAAGGAAGGAAGGAAGGAAGAGAAAGATAGAGACAGAGAGATAGGTTAAGAACCAATTTTGTTCTATAATTGGGAGGAAATGTGTTCAAAAAACCTAGAGCCAGACTCATGAGACCATAAAGAGCCCCTGGAAGCTCTGCGTGTTAGAGCAAATGTCTATAACCTGGGATGGCTCCAGAAAACATCTTGGTTCTTGTTGCAACTGAAGTCTGGGTCAGCGTGTCAGCAGGACGGTGCTTGCTGTCTGGAGGCCAGTGGCAGATGTTAGGTTTCCATTGCTGTGAAGAGACACCATAACCACAGCATCTCTTATAAGGAAAAACATTTCACTGGAGCCGGCTTACAGGTTCAGAGCTTTTGTCCATTATCATCATAGCAGGAAGCATGTTAGCACGCAGGCAGATATCATGTTGGAGAAGGAGCCGAGAGTTCTACATCTGGTTTAGCGGGCAGCAGAAGACAGCGTGAGCCAGCTGCTGGGCTTGGCTTGAGCTTCTGAAACCTCAAAGCCCACCTCCAGTGACTTCCTGCAACAAGGCCACCTGTCCTAATCCTTTCAAATAATGCCACTCCCTCGGAGCCTATGGGGGTCCTTTTAATTCAAACCACCACACCTGACTTCAGGATTCTTACCCCCTTCAGGATTCCCTGGCATAGAAGATGCACCACTCAGATCACCCAGAATGCTCTTTGTTCTCTGAACAAATAGCCCTTTCCTTATACAGGAGCAGCTATTCGATTAGAGCCTTGATTACTTCTAGAGAGACTATAATTCCAAGTAGGACAGATTCACAGGCACTGGACTATAAGCTTCACATATCTTTAGGAGAGAAAACAAAGTAGGACTCATAACATGGGTATTATCAAGGCTGGTGATGTTGCAACCGTCTCAAAGGCCTCTTGACAAATTCAAGGCCACGCCGTGCATCAGAGAGGTGGGTGGGGAACCTGCAGATAAGAAACGAAACCAGGGTCACAAAGATCCCTGGTGACTCCAGCATGCAGCCAGGTCTGCAGACCCAACCAGAGGCTTCTTGGATCAGAGAGCTGGTGATCTGGAGTGAACCCCTGCTGTTTGTTTTGGCCAACTAAAAGTCTATTGAACAACTCTTCCCTAGGGTTCACCCCAACCCAGGCTCTGGTTTTCTCATTCAGGTCTTCCTGAACAAAGGGCAGGTAATGATGCTGGTTAAGATTGGCCACATTTGAGAGTCTGGGGTCTAGGTCAGCTGAAATCATATCTCTCTGTACTTGGTAAATAGTGGTAAGTGTAGGTTTGGGCATATGGTGCTGTTTAGGGCAGCCAAGTAGTATCTGCAAAGAATCTTGCCATGAACTGCAGGGTTTAAGAGGGTGTCTTGGTTAGGGTTTTGCTGCTGGAAGAGATATCATGACCAAATCAACTCTTATAAGGACAACATTGAATTGGGGCTGGTTTACAGGTTCAGAGGTTCCACCTATTATCATTAAGGTGGGGTTATAGCAGCATCCAGGCAGGCCTGGTGCAGGAGGAGCTGAGAGTCCTTTATCTTCATCTGAAGGCCACTAGGAGAAGATTGACTCCCAAGTGGTTAGGAGAAGCCCATCCCACAGTGGCACACTCCCTCCAAGGCTGCACACACTCCAACAAGACCGCACCTCCTAATGGCGCCACTCCCTGGGCCAAGCATATTCAAACCACCACTGAAGGAATATAATGCTGCTCTCTTCCTTTCTCTGCACAGGGATGCTCATTTCTTGCCAAACAACAGTGGCTCCATAGAAGCTTTGCCTACCGAGAAGAACTTTTCTATTTTATACTAAATGCTGCATGTGCCAATTGCTATCATTAAATAATTTTCTCTCGACAGAAGGCAGATTCAAGCAGGAAACCCCCTTGATTTTCCAGTCTTTATGGTTCTATAAAGATGTGTCTGGAACTTCACCTGCCATTTTGTCATCTTGAGGTGTTAAAAACCAGGCAGGATTCCAATGATACTGGAGACAAAGAAAAAAATGGTTCCCAGAACCCTGAAGTGTTGTGCATTGGCTAACAGGTCACCTCTTCCTTTGGATTTCATGCTTTGTATCGATACATCTAACATGATCTAACTGTGAAAATTTGGTTTGCATTTTGCTCTTTATAGTCACCAGACTTGGAAACAGTTATAGAAAGTACTTTCCAGAGAGAAAGAACTTTTCCCATGAAAAGTTCTAGACATTCGGTGAAGGGCAGTAGAAGGATGGTGTTTTGGTTTGTATATGCTTGGCCCAGGGTGTGGCACTATTAGGAGGTATGGTCTTGTTGGAGTAGGTGTGGCCTTGTTGAGTAGGTGTGTCGATGTGGGTGTGGGTAGGAGACCCTCATCCTAGCTGCCTGGAAGCCAGTCTTCTGGCAGCCTTCCATGAAGATGTAGAACTCTCAGCTCTCCACCACCACGTACCACACATGCCTGGATGCTGCCATGGTCCCACCTTGATGATAATGGATTGAACCCCTGAACCTGTAAGCCAGCCCCAGTTAAATGTTGTCCTTTATAAGAGTGGCCTTGGTCATGGTGTCTGTTCACAGCAGTAAAACCCCAACTAAGACAGATAATTTTATATGGGAAAACAAATATGAAACTGAGAAAAATTGAACAAACCTATTGAGAAAGTAGTACTGAGAGAACCAGATGTCTCTATGCAAAATAATGAACCTAGGCATCCACCTCCCACCACACACCAATTCAGCTAAACATGCGGATTAAGATGACACACGACAGGGAGCCGGAGGATGCTTTGCTGGATTCATTAACCATCCTAGGGTCAATAGCCAGAATATCCAACTGTACCCAGAATGGTAACACAAAAATAAACAAAAATGGGCAAAGGAGCAGATACTTCCTTGGAGACACAAACTATGATATACAAGCATGCGAATATATTTATCATTAATCACTAGAGAGAAGCAACAAAACCACACCAACGTTGGGAGCAGTGGGACACACCTATTAACCCATCACCCTGGAGGCAGAAGTAGGCTGATTTCTCTGATCCTCAGGCCAGCCTGGTCTATATAGCAAAGTTCCCAGGAAGCCAGGGCTATACAGCAAGAGCCTGTCTAAAGAAACAAACAAGCAAAAAGCATTAATAAACACACACACACACACTGTCTTCTGTCTTAGTTAGGGTTTTACTAGAGTGGACAGACACCATGATAAAGGCAACTCTATAAGGATAATATTTAATGTAGGCTGACTTACCAGTTCAGAGGTTCAGTCCATTATGATCAAGGCAGGAAAAATGGCAGTATCCAAGCAGGCATGGCGCAGGAGTAGCTGAGAATTCTACATCTTTATCTGAAGGCTGCTAGAAGACTGGCTTCCAGGCAGCTAGGGTGAAAGTCTTAAAGCCCGCACCCACAGTGACATACTTCCTCCACCAAGGCCACACCTACTCGAAGAAGGCCACACCTCCTAATAGTGCCACTCCCTGGGGCAAGCGAATTCAAACCACCTTAGCATCTCACTTCATAGCCATCACAATGTGGGAGGAGTGGGAAACAGAAAATAAAACAGGGAGACACTGAATACTTGTGCAGTGTGAGACTCTCTCATTGTACAGCTTCCATGGAATATATAACTGTTCTTCAAAAATTAAAAGAACCATCGTATATCCTGAATATACAGTTGAAATAGTAGAAAACACTGTCTCAAAGAAATATTTATGCTTCCCTGGTCTTTGGAGCTCATTCATATTGACAGGTGACGACTTTAGTAAACAATGAGCAAATTGTGATATGTCCTCCATACAATGGGATATTATACAGCCTTTAAAGGAAGGAGGTTTGAGCCCCTGTTGCAGTGCAAATAAACCTTGAGACTCTTATACTAAGTGAAATGAGAGTGTTAGTTGCACAAAGCACAAAGCTTGCATTATTTCCAAGTCCATGGGCATCTAGAACAGTTAAGCTCCTGGGAAGGAAAAGTAGAGCTGAGGTCACCAAGGGAAAATCCAAGTTACTGCTTAAGGGATGTAAAATTTTAGTCTTAGAAGGTAGATGTCTTCTAATGATTGGTTCTCAACAGTATAAGTATACTTCACACACTATACATTTGAAAATATGTTTGCATTGCATGTATCTTATGGTAATTAAAAATTTTAATCACTACTCTTAATGAACACAGTTGCAAAAGTTCTTGGGAAAATTCTGGCAAATGGAAGCTAATGATAACAAGAAAGATGATTCATCATGGCCTACTGGGATTCATTCCAGGAATGCAAGGAAAGCTGGTTCACAAAAAAGAATAGTACTCAGAACTAGAAAAGAAAGAGTTGTTGATACACACGGGGACTGAGGTGAATTTTAAAATAGTTCTTATTGGTGAAAATGGTGCTTTCTAAAATTTTTCTAGTTATATCAGAATCCCAAGCATTCAAACTAATCTAATGACAGAAAGTATATCATCAGAGCAGACTAAGATATCACTCAACCAAGGGCCACAAGGAAAACATTGTAGCTGACTGATATGCTAATTAAATTGGCTGTGCTGATGTTTCCATTAGTCTTCATATAAATACTTAAATTACATGTGTTAAATATGAGTGGTGTATATATATATATATGTGATATAGCTTGATATATTTATACAGATATGTGTAAAATAGACCCACGACTAACTTCATACTTAATGGTGAAAGGCTAAATTAAAAAATCTGTAAGATATTGAACTAAAACTTGAAAAGACAAATAAATGTCTTAGTACCAATATAGTTCTATTGTAATGAAGAGACCCTATGACCAAGGTAACTCTTATTTTAAAAAATCACTCATTAGGGTCTTGCATAGAGTTTCAGAGGGTTAGTCCATTATTATGGAGGGGAGTGTGGCAGCAGGCACACAGGCATGGTGCTAGAGCAGTAACTAATCCATCCTGAGCCATAGGCAAAGAGGCAGAGGAGTGCAACTGAGCCTGGCATGAGCTTTTGAAACCTCCAAGCCCATTCCCAGTGACACACTTCCTCCCACAAAGCCATGCTTACTAATCCTTCTCAGACACCTTACTGGGGACTCTATGGTGGCCAACCTCATTCAAACAGCCACAATATTTCTCCAAAGAAGATATGAAATGTGGCTAACAAATATGGGAAAAGTGTTTCAATACCATGAATCATTGGTGAGGGGCAAGTCAAAACCACAAGAAGAACCCACCTTAGATCCATTCACAAGAAAAAGAAATCAGGAAAGAAAGGAAACAACCTCTGCTTACCAACATAGTGACTTTGTGTGTGAAGAAGACAACACATCTCAGTGCTGGGACTTAGATAAGTTTAGAAATATGGCAGGGCTCAAAATTAATAGTGAGTTATCTGGAAAAAAGAGACGAGGGAAGAGGAGGAGGAAGAAGAAAAAGGAGGAAAAGAAGAGAAAAGAGGAGGAGAAGGAGGAAGGAGGAGAAGAGGAGAAGGAGGGAGGAGGAGAAAAAGGAGGGAGGAGGAGGCAGAGGAGGAGGAAGGAAGGAGAATGAGAAAAAGGAGGAAGGAAATAGGAGGAGGAGGAAGGAGGAGGGACAGGAAGAAGAAGGAGGCAAAGAAGAAGAAGAAGGGGAGGGAGGAAGAGGAGGAAGAGTCTACTCCAACTTGCAAAAGCATCCAAAGCAAAATAGTTTTGGATAAACTTAACCAAGGAGATGTAAATTTTGTGCACTGAAAATTTTATGATGGTAATGAAAAAGATTAAATTAACACAAAGAAATGAAGTACCCCATGCTCGAGGATTAGAGAATCTATCATAGTCAAAATGTCCTTGTCCCCCAAAGCAATCTACAGGTGTGCAGCAACTCTTTCAGAATTCCAACAGTGCTTCCCCCAAACGTGTACAGCAAACCTAAAAAGCCATATGGAACCTAAGCTGAACCCAGGACACCAGAGCAAGCTTGAATATAAAGAACAACACCAAAGACCTCGAATCCCCTGACATTTGTAGATTCCTAAATTAGGTCATCTTTAGCTGATGCAACATTTTCTCCCTTTAAAGAAGCAAAGTCATATGCCCACATGAGGGTTTACACCTGAGTTTCTAAATCAGCGCTTCCTAGAACAAATATGGTGGGGCAGCCCAAATGCCAGTAAGTGATTGATTATACAAATAGCCTGTGATGTGTGCACAAGATTAAGCCATACTAAGCAAAGAGAGTCATCCTTAAATCCATCATGTTAGGATCTAGAGAGTTGGCTCAATCATTAGGAGCACTGCCTGTTCTTTTTTTTTTTTTAATCTTTATATATCTTTATCTTTTTTAAAAATTGGGTATTTATTTCATTTACATTTTCAATGCTATCCCAAAAGTCCCACACACACTCCCCCGCCCACTCCCCTACCCACCAACTCCCACTTCTTGGCCCTGGCATTCCCCTGTACTGAGGCATATAATGGGCCTCTCTTTCCACTGATGGCCGACTAGGCCATCTTCTGATTCATATGCAGCTAGAGACACGAGCTCTCGGGTGGGGGTATTGGTTAGTTCATATTGTTGTTCCACCTATAGGATTGCAGATCCCTTCAGCTCCTTGGGTACTTTCTCTAGCTCTTTCATTGGGGGCCCTGTGATCCATCCAATAGCTGACTGTGAGCATCCACTTCTGTGTTTGCAAGGCCCCAGCATAGTCTCACAAGAGACAGCCATATCTGAGTCCTTTCAGCAAAATCTTGCTAGTGTATGCAATGGTGTCAGTGTTTGGAAGCTGATTATGGGATGGATCCCCGGATATGGCAGTCTCTAGATGGTCCATCCTTTCATCTCAGCTCCAAACTTTGTCTCTGTAACTCCTTCCATGGGTGTTTTGTTCCCAATTCTGAGGACCTGGGTTCACTTCCCAGCACCCACACATCAGCTCACAACCATCCAATCCAGTTCCAGGGGATCCAATTCCCTCCTCTGGCTTCCATGAGCAACTGCATTCCCCATGCACATACACACAGAAAGAGACACATACACATAAGTTTAAAAAAATTAAAATTTAAAATATTATGCTAAGAGAAAGAAACTAGTTAGAAAAGACTGTATGTTCTAGAAGTGTGTGTGTTTGTGTGTGCATGCACGCGCGTGCATGTGCATGTGTAAAACCATCAAAAATATGAACCTACTCTGAAAAAGAAATACAGAAGAAAAAAGAAATTAAAGAAGAATTAACTACAAAAGAATATGAGCCAACTTTGACATGAAGGATGCTCCCCAAACTGGATTGTGGTCATTACTGTGCAATTGCATACATTTAGTAGAAGGCATTGAACTGTGCTTTTTAAATGGGTGCATTTGTTGCGTGCAAATCATAGCTAAAAGGATCTGTCAGGTAGCTAAGATATAGCCCAGCCAAGGCTGGGACCAGGCGGTAGCAGGGTTTCTTCTGCAAGATCAGGTGGGAAGGGCATAAATCCAAGTTTTAATTTGACCAGAATTTGTATTTAAGGTATGCAAGAAAGCCCACTGTGTTGCCCTTAATGAAGTGCCTCAATGTGACTTCAGTGAGCACTTAATGTGTGTCTAATGAGATTCTTTGGCCAGCTAATTATTAAGCATGTTTAATGGGGTTTAACAATTGCATACGGATGCATAGAGCTTTCTGCATAGATTTTTTCCCTTATCAAAATACCCTTAAGATAATGGATTTAACCCACATAGATTGTCTTTAAGAAGAAAAAATCATTAGAATCCCCTGCAATAATGGGCCTTATATTTCTAACAGTTATTAAAAACCTATCCTATTATCATATGTAAGTCATTACTATTGACATTACACATGGATTTTGTGATTCCAGGTGACTGTAATATTTTAAAGAGATTTAAGCAAAACGGGAAATCTTATGAAACCTACTTTATTTTAGAAAAGAAACAAGGAGAAAAAGCTTAGCTCTGTGTTCAGGGCAGACAGGAACAAGCCTGCAGGTCATTATAAATCAAATTTTACAGAAATGTAGCCGTTTGGAGGCAAAGCCTAAGTCAAGACGAGATTTATCTTTTCAAGCAACGCAGACAGGGCATTAGTGTAAATTCTCTTGATAGGAGCCTGAGTAAATTAGATTTACAGCTGAGCCTCTGACAGGCAAGGACTGGAGTCCCCCACTTGCCCGCTTGATTCTAAGAAAACTGTGACTGGCAGATAGTGTCTCTTCACACCAGTGCCCCGGTCACTCCTTTTCAAACCTCCATAGATCTGCACACGAGCAGACTTCTTCGGCATCTCCACTCTCTTTCTTTAACTTCCGTGCTTTGATTTTCTTAGCATCCTTCCTGTGTGGCATCATAGACACTGTGGAGCATATCCCTGGCTCCTTGCCATCCTCTGGAATCATATGGAATTTTATAAACCCTTTTGAAGTGGCCTAACTCTTCAATTATCTTCTGCCAGAGGCCAACGGAGAGTTTCATTCCTGACCCTCTGTCTGGTTGCATACCTCATCCAGTGTGTGAGGAAAGAAAGTTGTCTTTATAGACCTCGTTCACGACAAGGGTCAGTCTGAAAGGTGTGATGGCTTTTCACATTCAATTTATTTATTTATTTATTTATTTTGATCTTGCTGTTTTGTCTAGAACCTTCTCTCTACATAAAGGGTCAAGTTGTAGTTCTTATTACATGGAAACTGCTGTTTTTATTTGAATCTCCTATTCCTTGAAAACAGAGACTTGATTATATAAAAAATAATATTAACAGGCTGGAGAAATGGCTCGGTGCTTAAGAGCACTTGCTGCTCTTGCAGAGGACAATATGATCTGCTCTCACCTAGCACCCACATTGGGTTGTTCATAACCACCTGTAACTCCAGCTCCATGGGATCCAGCGCCTCCTTCTGGCCTCCATGGGTACCTGATCCCACATGCACATAGTACCCAGAGAGACATACACACACGTGAATAAAAATGAAATCTAAACAAAGCAACTTATCTATTTCGACCCATTCTCTGTTTCCCTTTATTTCAGAGTTTCTTCTCCTGCACACAGATTCAATTCTGCTCTCACTTAAAAAAAAAATGTGTCCAGTAACGAGATAGGAATATGGGAACATACAAACTCTAGGGTAGAACATGTGTTTGTTTGTTTGCTTGCTTGCTTGCTTGCTTGAATTTACTTCATTCTTCCTATTCTTTCCTCCCTCTTGTTTCCCCCTCCCTCCTTATATTCATGGTATTCTATATTATTGAATATGCTGAGTTAATTTGGTGTTGCTCATACGTGGATGCATTCACTTGGAATTAAATACCCTATCACGGGGCTCATTCCTGAGGAAGACTGGCTCTTCCTCTCTTAGTAGTCATTATTTGCTCGTAGCTCTTCGGTTAGGCATGGGGCATTGTGCTATTTGTCACATTCATAGTGTCATGTCAGCTAGTGTTGCTATTACCCTCTATGTTGACTGATCTAGTTTGGACCATGTTTGTGAATAATATGTTTACAGGCCTAAAAGGGTCTAATGGGGTCATCTTTGAAGGTTGCCATCCTGCTGGATTGCAGTCCATAATGGTCAATTCAAAATCTAAATCTGGGGCTAAGGTCCAATCTTCCTGGGTGATTTCAGCATGTCATTATACTTGAGGACTATTACAAAAATATGAAACGTGATTGCTGTCTGGGTCTTCCCCAGCCCAAGAGATTCTAATGTCGCAGACAGAAATGAGATGCCACCTGTCTGGTCTCTAACCTCAGGAGGTCCCAGAATCTCAGAAAGATACAGTGATTTGGCTTTGATGTGCTCGTGGTTTCTCATATAATGACAAAGCTCTGGGATGAAGCTGGAGTCATCACCTCAGCCTGTTAGACTCCAGCAAACCTGTAGTCTGGGGTAACTGAATCCATGACCTTGGGCTATCCAGCTGAGAGGATCAACCATCAATGCTTTGTTGAATGGATATGGCTTGCAGGCCTTCTGTGGAGTCCAGATTAATTGGACAAAAAATAAAAATAAAAGCAGCAAGAGAATGTGGTGAGGTCCCACTGAAGGGAGACCTTGATACTGATGCTCCTGTACTGAGCCAAAGTATGATGGAGTGTGATCACTGTAAATATGTGTCTCGTTGTGCATGCCATGCCTTTTGCGTTTGATGCGATTCTTATTGTAGTTAGAAAATGTGGGCACCTGCAGCCATCTACCAGGAGCTACAGGTGGTATAGTTTGCAACACGGGCCAAAGTACCATGGGAATAAATCCAAGGCAAGGATTTTCTGTTGGAAATGGGAGTTGATTAGAACTGACTTCCAGATGGATTCAAGAAACATGAGTTAAGTAACGGCACATCCCTCAGTCTGACAGGCCAGGATGGCTTGACCATCCTGCCTGGATTCAACAGTAGCAGTGAAGCAGGAGCTGGAAACACAGGTCCACAATGCCCTTATACCAGCCTGGGGGGAGGGGAGCAGGGTCTCTTTGCAGAGACCTTCATTCGGGTGAAGTCAGGCTTCTTAATTTCCCTGCAGAAAATAACTTGAAGATGAGCCAGCATGAGGCAGAGTTGGAGTTTATTAAGATTGTGTGTGTGCCGAGTTCATATGCACAGCTGCCCTGCTGTGTCTGAAAATACTATTTCCTTGTAGTTATCCACTGTCTCTGCCTCTTACTATCTTTCTGCTCCCTCTTCTGCAATGATGCCTGATCCTGGGGAGGAAAGGATACTGTGATGGTTTGTATATGCTTAGCCCAGGGAGTGGTACTATTAGGAAGCCTTGTTGGAGTAGGTGTATCACTGTGGGCGGGGGCTTTAAGACCCTCGTCCTAGCTGCCTGAAAGTCAGTCTTCCTCTAGCAGCCTTCAAGTGAAGATATAGAACTCTCAGCTCTGCCTACACCATGCCTGCCTGGATGCTGCCATGTTCCCACCTTGATGATAAGGGACTGAACCTCTGAACCTGTAAGCCAGCCTTAATTAAATGTTGTCCTTTATAAGACTTGCCTTGGTCATGGTGTCTGTTCACAGCAGTAAAACCCTAAGACAGGTACAATATAGACATCACATTTAGGACTGAGAATCCTGCAGTCTCTGTCTCTGCAACTTGACCAGCTGTTGGTCTCTGAGTTAAACACCATCTATTGCAAAGAGTAGCTTCTCTGATGAGGGTTGATAAATCCATTAATCTTTGCTCTAACCATGGTTTAATTCTGTGTCCATTGAGCCGAATAATAAAAGTAGTTTCTCCCCTAGGGCAGACAACCTGTTTAGCCACAGATCCCTGGCTTCAGTACCATAGCCAGAAATGGTTTTCAGCTTGTGGAACA
Organism: Mus musculus; assembly: GCF_000001635.26. NCBI lineage: Eukaryota > Metazoa > Chordata > Mammalia > Rodentia > Muridae > Mus > Mus musculus. The sequence continues at coordinate 127,888,360 of NC_000071.6, read as the reverse complement.
TGGCTTAAATCTAATTGGAACATGATTGGTTACTCCCATGACATTCATACCACTTAACACTCTTATTTAAGATTTCTTTCTATAAGGAACACCTTTGTGTCAGCTGGCTTTACAGCATGTGTTAATCCAACTGGAATTCTTGACTCTCAGCTCCTGAGAGGGTCCAACCAGATTCTGGGGTGAGGAGCTCTGTTCAATTCCCATGGCCCCTTAATCTTTCCTGTCTTTCTATCTTACTTTTAAGCTTGGCTATGGATGTAGCAGACAATGATACAATAATGATATTTTTAAAAGCATGATCTGGAAAGAGTAAATATTATGGAGCAAGTCAACCAGACCTGGGATTTTCAAGTGTTTCTCTGTAACGTGGCTGCACCTGTTGTGGTGGCTTGATTGACAGTTTAGGATGGACTGCAGGGGAGTGGCTGGATCTGTGGAGCATGGTGGCAATGAGAGGGGGTCAGCATGACACTCTTGATGGGTAAATCTGGCAGAAGCAAGAGAAAATGAGTGATGATTCCAATGTTTGGGGCTTTCTCAGGAAAGTAACTGTGGGTACCACTTTCTTCATCTGCCATGCTGACAGAGAGGTGGTTTCAAGAGAAGCATTTGAACCTGGAAAGTCTGAGACACCACAGCCATGATGCAACTGAGGCAGTGAAATATAGCACTAGGGTTCACAGGAGATATGCAAGTAGCAACCCAATCCTGCATCTCGATGACTCGCAACTAGCCTTCACATCTGTGTCGTCGGGCTGGCTTACATGCTCCTCCTAGCTCTTGTCTCCCACAGCAAGGTCACCCAGCCAACCCACAAACTGGGAAGCATGGAGAGTATGCATATCTATAATTAGGACAGCTGAGAGGGAGAGCAGCTTCCAGTGCTGGTGACAAGTCTCTGCCTGAACTGGGTGTTCTACCTTCTTAGCATCTTGTTCAGAGAACTGAAGAAGCTCACACAGGTAGCAAAGCTGGTTAGGAACTTCATTCACGAGCAAAGTGATAATGCTGGTTGAAAATTCTGGGAGAGAGTAGTGGGGCTAACTGAGCTTGAGTGCTGATGACTCCCTGGGTTTAGCTCCCAGCATCTTCATATGAGCCCAAAAGAAGGAATCAGTTGCTAGCGATGGGGTATAGGTGATGCTTTAGTTTTGATTGACAGGCCTGAATTATATAAGCCTTTATTCACTGACTATGTCTCTCCCCATGATGCATCTGACTCTATGTATACCCAATCATCAAATGCCAAATATGGCAAGTAGGGAATTTTCCCCAAAAGTTTACACAGAGGACATACTTTATCTTGCTGTGTGAGCATCCAAAATTGGGTCAAACTCAATTGGCCTACTGCATCTAAATTCCCAGATGTGTTTGAATCGAAACCATTAGTTCCTGAAGCATAGAGCCACTTGCTGCATTGCTTGGAGTGGGGACTTGCATGAAATGTGATACAGGTAGAGGAGTCCTAGGTCAGTAAGTCCATTGATAGGAAAGGGCTATAAGCGTAGCTTAAATGGAGCCATCTTGGATGGCTAAATTTTACATGTGTTTTATTTTTGTTACTTCTTGCGTTGTGACGAAATTCCATGATCAAGGCAATGTATACATGAAAAAGTTTACTTGGGCTTACAGTACCAGAGGGAGAGTTCATAATGGTGAGAGAGACCTGGCAGCCAGCAGCTGCAACAAGCTGAAAGCTCACAGGGTGAAGCAATAAGACCCCAAAGCCCTCTCCCTTTTCTCCACTAAGGCTCCGCCTCCTAGAAGTTCCATAACTTCCCCCACCAAACAGTGCCACCTTCTGGGTGATGTTCAAATAACACGTGCCTGTGAGGGGCACTCTCAAACTATTATGGATTGCCTGCCTCAAAAATGTAGATTATGAATGGGAGTCTAAAGAGTGCTTTCCTTTTCTTCAAGATCCAAGACCTTCATCTGACTTTCACTTTTTCTGGCGCAAGGACAGAGGTAGTCCAGGTTCAGAAAGTAGCAAAGAATATTGGCTTCTCCCACACAGAAACCCCAGCCCAAAGAAGGGAAAGATGGCTGCCCACATGTCCTCTTGGCGAGTGGCCCAGGCTACCTCATGGCTGCTTCAGCCCTGAATTGATTTAGCTGCGTCTCCCAAAGTAATCTTCATAGCATCCTCCCTCCTTCAATTAGTGTAGGCTGCAGACATGCAAATTCATTTTTACATTAGCTTAAGAAAAACATAATTAAGAAGTTGTGTCTGCTGAAGGGGGGAAAAGAGAACATAATGTCTTCAGGGGCCAAACAGAAGGTGACTTTTGCACTCCGCACTGTTGGGATTAGCCACGCCTCGGCACTCCCATTAACATAGATGATCAGGTCTTGGCTCTCGCCCCCCTCGTGGGGCTTGCTGAAATCCTTAGGGCTTGCAGGTCCCAAAAAAGGATGCAGGTCTCAACAAAGCCCACTTTCAAAACAGCTCCCTTTTGCAAAGCACAGCCTTGGAGCAGCCCTTTGATGTTTATTAATTCTGTCTGCCCTTCCCAAACCAATTGAATTAATTCCTTAGTCTCATGAACCGTAAAACTGATACGCTTCTCCGGGCATACGGAAAATTCTGTCGCCTTTGACAATTTGACATGCATTTTTCTGTAGCAATTGAGAAGTGGATGAGAGCCCTGCTTGGTTAAAGTCTGCAAGCAGAGCTTCCCCCTGGCTTCAAAGAGTAAGACTTCACGCCATCGGGGAGGACCTATCAACACAGATTAAGTACTCCTGCCATGTTTTGTAGCGCTGCCGTTCGCAGGCTGTAAGTAGAAACTTCCTTTAAGAACCATTGTCAACATCCACAGCCATCAGTCCGTGATCTGTGTCAGCATGCTTAACAGCAGTTAGTCATATTGTTAGTTTCCTTATGAATCGCTGCATTTAATGTTTCCGACTTAAAAGTGCTTAAAAATAAGACCAGGCTACAGAGATGGTTCAGCAGGTAAGAGTTCTTGTTGCTCTTACAGAGGGCCAGAGTTTTCAGTTCCCAGCACCCCCACATGGCAGCTCAGAGCCGGCTGTAACTGCAGCCTCAGGGGTCTGATGCCCTCTTCTGGCCTCCAAGGGTACCATAGTCATATGCCCATGGCGCCGGCACTGGCTCATTTTCCCCCCTCCCCCGCCTCCCACTCCCCCCTTCTCTCTCTCTCTCTCTCTCTCTCTCTCTCTCTCTCTCTCTCTCACACACACACACACACACACATATACATGAATGAAAAATGTTTTAAACAGAAAGAGATAAAGTAAGCAGAGTTCTTATTCTCTTATCTTTTGTGTTTCTTACAGACTTCAGCTTTCACTGTATTGGGTTTGGGTATGGTTTGTTTCCTGGTACATAACTCATGTGGTACTATTCTAGAAGCTTCTAAAACAGGATGCCAGACTCAAGACATCCTGGAAAATCTTGAATTCTCCCCATGTGAAAAAGGATGGGGCTCATGGAGAGCAGCTGCTTTCCTACGCGAGTCAAAGTCTGGCTTTCTAAATCCCAGCACATCAGCATGGGTGCCTCGATGTTGGCACATTTCTCAGTTTTCAAGCCTGCGATGTTGCTGGTTAGATTTTGTCAATAAGCTACAGTCATCCAGGAAGAGGGAGCCTCAGTTGAGGGATTGCCTCCATCAGATTGACCTGTGGGCCAGTCAGTAGAGCATTTCCTTGATTGATGGTGAAGTAAGAGGGTCCAACCCATCATGGACCTGGGGCAGGTGATCTTGGGTTCTATATGAAAGCAGACTGAACAAGCCATGGGAAGCAAGCCAATAAGTAGCACTCCTCCATGGCTTCTGCATCAGCTCCTGCCTCCAGGTCCCTGCCTTGCTTGAGTTCCTGTCCTGACTTCTTCATGATGGACTGTGCAAACTATGGGTGCTGTAAGCTAGAATAAACCCTTTCCTCCCCAAGTTGCTTTTGGTCATAATGTTCTATAATAGCAACAGAAAGCAAACTAAGAGAGTGGTCCATTGAAAAGGAATTCGGTCTGAAAGGGTCAAGGAAACATGTCTATGGGCCATATTCAGTCAACAGAATATATGTTCTTCATAAACTGAGTTTGCCAGCATTTGGGGTGGGTAAACCTCTTAAGTTTGTGTGTCAGCAGTCAGTCTGCTCTGTGTTTCAAAGCTCAGTGAAGTCAAGATGGGCAAGAAATATATCCATGACACAATGGGGAGGAACCTGCTGGCATCAGGCTACATGGATCCAGCCAGACACGCAGGACCACCCACGGTATGATTCAGTTCATGGGACATAGTCTAAAAGGAGAAATTCATGACTGGGAATTAGGTGAGGTTTGAGGCTGAAGGTGGGGATATGTGAGGATAACAAAAAGACACATAGTTTCTTTGGGATTGGGTAAAAATTATTTTAAATTTGTGGCAATGTTGCACAGCTCTGTGAATAGGTTAAAAGCCAAGAAACTATTCATTTTAAATGAGTGAACTCTATGGAATGTGAATTCTGCATCAAATAACTGTCCCCATATTTCTTTGTGGAGCTTAAATTGGCAGAACCCCAAATTCAGGGGTATCATATTGGAAACCAGGAAAAACACCTTGGTGAAGCACAGCTCGGAAAGTCAAATTCATATCGACCCCCTAAGAGCCTCCAGGCAGATGGGCAATGCTTTTTCTATTTGCTTGTTTGACACTGGGTTGGTTTTTTTTTTTTTTTTTTTTTTGAAGACAGGATCTCATGTAGCCCAGGTTGACCTTGAATCCCTCTGTAGCCAAAGATAGCCCTGAACTCCTGATCCTCCTGCCTCTACCTTCCAAGTGCTGGGATTACAAGCTTGAACTAACTGACCAGGTTGCTGTGTTTCTGTTTTTTGGGTTGTTTTTCGATTGTTTGTTTTTTTGATATCCTGTTCATTCCTCCCACCATGTTTTGGGGCTAAGGACTCCTTGGTACCTACTAAAAATTAAGAAAGAAGGAATCTGTCATTTATGCAGTGTCCAGGGAAACCTAACCAGCTTTAGCCTCACTCATACAGTCGGAGGAGCACCGGGACTTCCGGGTTCCTTGCTGATTCCTCTTTATACAGCTGTAATCTTGAAGATGAAATTGGCTTAAAGGCTTAAGCTCCTTAACTTGATTTTGTCTTGCTTGTGAAAGGGAATGCGCATGCCCATTTGCCCATTGTGTGGGAAGAGGCTAATCCTGACTAATACAAGCAAGCACCCAGGTTCAAACCACAAACTAATGAGCGAGGGGGCGAGGCAGTGGGCGGGGCGGGATGGGGGAAGCGAGAGACCCCTTTTTTTTTTTTTTTTTTTTTTTTTTTTTTTTTTTTTTTTTTTTCCATTTTTTATTAGGTATTTCGCTCATTTACATTTGCAATGCTATACCAAAAGTCCCCCATAGCCACCCACCCCTTCTCCCCTACCCACCCACTCCCCTTTTATGGCCCTGGCGTTCCCCTGTACTGGGGCATATAAAGTTTGCGTGTCCAATGGGCCTCTCTTTCCAGTGATGGCCGACTAGGCCATCTTTTGATGCATATGCAGCTAGAGTCAAGAGCTCCGGGGTACTGGTTAGTTCATAATGTTGTTCCACCTATAGGGTTGCAGATCCCTTTAGCTTCTTTGGTACTTTCTCTAGCTCCTTCATTGGGGGCCATGTGATCCATCCAATAGCCGACTGTGAGCATCCACTTCTATGTTTGCTAGGCCCAGGCATACTCTGACAAGAGACAGCTATATCAGGGTCCTTTCAGCATAATCTTGCTAGTGTATGCAATGGTGTCCGCATTTGGAAGCTGATTATGGGATGGATCCCCGGATATGGTAGTGTCTACATGGTCCATCCTTTTATCTCAACTCCAAACTTTGTCTCTGTAACTCCTTCCAAGGGTGTTTTGCTCCCACTTCTAAGGAGGGGCATAGTGTTCACACTTCAGTCTTCATTTTTCTTGAGTTTCATGTGTTTAGGAAATTGTATCTTATATCTTGGGTATCTTAGGTTTTGGGCTAATATCCACTTATCAGTGAGTACATATTGTGTGAGTTCCTTTGTGAATGTGTTACCTCACTCAGGATGATGCCCTCCAGGTCCATCAATTTGGCCAGGAATTTCATAAATTCATTCTTTTTAATAGCTGAGTAGTACTCCATTGTGTAGATGTACCACATCTTCTGTATCCATTCCTCTGTTGAGGGGCATCTGGGTTCCTTCCAGCTTCTGGCTATTATAAATAAGGCTGCTATGAACATAGTGGAGCATGTGTCCTTCTTACCAGTTGGGGCATCTTCTGGATATATGCCCAGGAGAGGTATTGCTGGATCCTCCGGTAGTACTATATCCAGTTTTCTGAGGAACCGCCAGACTGATCTCCAGAGTGGTTGTACAAGCCTGCAATCCCACCAACAATGGAGGAGTGTTCCTCTTTCTCCACATCCTCGCCAGCATCTGCTGTCACCTGAATTTTTGATCTTAGCCATTCTGACTGGTGTGAGGTGGAATCTCAGGGTTGTTTTGATTTGCATTTCCCTGATGATTAAGGATGTTGAGCATTTTTTCAGGTGCTTCTCTGCCATTCGGTATTCCTCAGGTGAGAATTCTTTGTTCAGTTCTGAGCCCCATTTTTTAATGGGGTGATTTGATTTTCTGAAGTCCACCTTCTTGAGTTCTTTATATATGTTGGATATTAGTCCCCTATCTGATTTAGGATAGGTAAAGATCCTTTCCCAATCTGTTGGTGGTCTTTTTGTCCTATTGACGGTGTCTTTTGCCTTGCAGAAACTTTGGAGTTTCATTAGGTCCCATTTGTCAATTCTCGATCTTACAGAGCAAGCCATTGCTGTTCTGTTCAGGAATCTTTCCCCTGTACCCATATCTTCAAGGCTTTTCCCCACTTTCTCCTCTATAAGTTTCAGTGTCTCTGGTTTTATGTGAAGTTCCTTGATCCACTTAGATTTGACCTTAGTACAAGGAGATAAGTATGGATCGATTCGCATTCTTCTACATGATAACAACCAGTTGTGCCAGCACCAATTGTTGAAAATGCTGTCTTTCTTCCACTGGATGGTTTTAGCTCCCTTGTCGAAGATCAAGTGACCATAGGTGTGTGGGTTCATTTCTGGGTCTTCAATTCTATTCCATTGGTCTACTTGTCTGTCTCTATACCAGTACCATGCAGTTTTTATCACAATTGCCCTGTAGTAAAGCTTTAGGTCAGGCATGGTGATTCCACCAGAGGTTCTTTTATCCTTGAGAAGAGTTTTTGCTATCCTAGGTTTTTTGTTATTCCAGATGAATTTGCAAATTGCTCCTTCTAATTCGTTGAAGAATTGAGTTGGAATTTTGATGGGGATTGCATTGAATCTGTAGATTGCTTTTGGCAAGATAGCCATTTTTACAATGTTGATCCTGCCAATCCATGAGCATGGGAGATCTTTCCATCTTCTGAGATCTTCTTTAATTTCTTTCTTCAGAGACTTGAAATTTTTATCATACAGATCTTTTACTTCCTTAGTTAGAGTCACGCCGAGATATTTTATATTATTTGTGACTATTGAGAACGGTGTTGTTTCCCTAATTTCTTTCTCAGCCTGTTTATTCTTTGTGTAGAGAAAGGCCATTGACTTGTTTGAGTTAATTTTATATCCAGCTACTTCACCAAAGCTGTTTATCAGGTTTAGGAGTTCTCTGGTGGAATTTTTAGGGTCACTTATATATACTATCATATCATCTGCAAAAAGTGATATTTTGACTTCCTCTTTTCCAATTTGTATCCCCTTGATCTCCTTTTGTTGTCGAATTGCTCTGGCTAATACTTCAAGTACTATGTTGAAAAGGTAGGGAGAAAGTGGGCAGCCTTGTCTAGTCCCTGATTTTAGTGGGATTGCTTCCAGCTTCTCTCCATTTACTTTGATGTTGGCTACTGGTTTGCTGTAGATTGCTTTTATTATGTTTAGGTATGGGCCTTGAATTCCTGATCTTTCCAAAACTTTTATCATGAATGGGTGTTGGATCTTGTCAAATGCTTTTTCTGCATCTAACGAGATGATCATGTGGTTTTTGTCTTTGAGTTTGTTTATATAATGGATTACATTGATGGATTTTCGTATATTAAACCATCCCTGCATCCCTGGAATAAAACCTACTTGGTCAGGATGGATGATTTCTTTAATGTGTTCTTGGATTCGGTTAGCGAGAATTTTATTAAGGATTTTTGCATCGATATTCATAAGAGAAATTGGTCTGAAGTTCTCTATCTTTGTTGGATCTTTCTGTGGTTTAGGTATCAGAGTAATAGTGGCTTCATAAAATGAGTTGGGTAGAGTACCTTCTACTTCTATCTTGTGAAATAGTTTGTGCAGAACTGGAATTAGATCTTCTTTGAAGGTCTGATAGAACTCTGCACTAAACCCATCTGGTCCTGGGCTTTTTTTGGTTGGGAGACTATTAATAACTGCTTCTATTTCTTTAGGGGATATGGGACTGTTTAGAAGGTCAACTTGATCCTGATTCAACTTTGGTACCTGGTATCTGTCCAGAAATTTGTCCATTTCATCCAGGTTTTCCAGTTTTGTTGAGTATAAGCTTTTGTAGAAGGATCTGATGGTGTTTTGGATTTCTTCAGGATCTGTTGTTATGTCTCCCTTTTCATTTCTGATTTTGTTGATTAGGATTTTGTCCCTTTGCCCTCTAGTGAGTCTAGCTAAGGGTTTATCTATCTTGTTGATTTTCTCAAAGAACCAACTCCTCGTTTGGTTAATTCTTTGAATAGTTCTTCTTGTTTCCACTTGGTTAATTTCACCCCTGAGTTTGATTATTTCCTGCCGTCTACTCCTCTTGGGTGAATTTGCTTCCTTTTTTTCTAGAGCTTTTAGATGTGTTGTCAAGCTGCTAGTATGTGCTCTCTCCCGTTTCTTCTTGGAGGTACTCAGAGCTATGAGTTTCCCTCTTAGAAATGCTTTCATTGTGTCCCAAAGGTTTGGGTACGTTGTGGCTTCATTTTCATTAAACTCTAAAAAGTCTTTAATTTCTTTCTTTATTCCTTCCTTGACCAAGGTATCATTGAGAAGAGTGTTGTTCAGTTTCCACGTGAATGTTGGCTTTCCATTCTTAATGTTGTTATTGAAGATCAGTCTTAGGCCATGGTGGTCTGATAGGATACATGGGACAATTTCAATATTTTTGTATCTGTTGAGGCTTATTTTGTGACCAATTATATGGTCAATTTTGGAGCAGGTCCCGTGAGGTGCTGAGAAGAAGGTATATCCTTTTGTTTTAGGATTAAATATTCTGTAGATATCTGTCAGGTCCATTTGTTTCATAACTTCTGTTAGTTTCACTGTGTCCCTGTTTAGTTTCTGTTTCCACGATCTGTCCATTGATGAAAGTGGTGTGTTGAGGTCTCCCACTATTATTGTGTGAGGTGCAATGTGTGCTTTGAGCTTTACTAAAGTGTCTTTAATGAATGTGGCTGCCCTTGCATTTGGAGCGTAGATATTCAGAATTGAGAGTTCCTCTTGGAGGATTTTACCTTTGATGAGTATGAAGTGTCCCTCCTTGTCTTTTTTGATAACTTTGGGTTGGAAGTCGATTTTATCCGATATTAGAATGGCTACTCCAGCCTGTTTCTTCAGACCATTTGCTTGGAAAATTGTTTTCCAGCCTTTCACTCTGAGGTAGTGTCTGTCTTTTTCCCTGAGATGGGTTTCCTGTAAGCAGCAGAATGTTGGGTCCTGTTTGTGTAGCCAGTCTGTTAGTCTATGTCTTTTTATTGGGGAATTGAGTCCATTGATATTAAGAGATATTAAGGAAAGGTAATTGTTGCTTCCTGTTATTTTTGTTGTTAAAGTTGGCATTCTGTTCTTGTGGTTGTCTTCTTTTAGGTTTGTTGATGGATTATCTTCTTGTTTTTTCTAGGGCGTGGTTCCCGTCCTTGTATTGTTTTTTTTCTGTTATTATCCTTTGAAGGGCTGGATTCGTGGAGAGATAATGGGTGAATTTAGTTTTGTCGTGGAATACTTTGGTTTCTCCATCTATGGTAATTGAGAGTTTGGCTGGGTATAGTAGCCTGGGCTGGCATTTATGTTCTCTTAGTGTCTGTATAACATCTGACCAGGCTCTTCTGGCTTTCATAGTCTCTGGTGAAAAATCTGGTGTAATTCTGATAGGCTTGCCTTTATATGTTACTTGACCTTTTTCCCTTACTGCTTTTAGTATTCTATCTTTATTTAGTGCATTTGGTGTTCTGATTATTATGTGTCGGGAGGAATTTCTTTTCTGGTCCAGTCTATTTGGAGTTCTGTAGGCTTCTTGTATGTTCATGGGCATCTCTTTCTTTAGATTTGGGAAGTTTTCTTCAATAATTTTGTTGAAGATGTTTGCTGGTCCTTTGAGTTGAAAATCTTCATTCTCATCCACTCCTATTATCCGTAGGTTTGGTCTTCTCATTGTGTCCTGGATTTCCTGGATGTTTTGAGTTAGGATCTTTTTGCATTTTCCATTTTCTTTGATTGTTGTGCCGATGTTCTCTATGGAGTCTTCTGCACCTGAGATTCTCTCTTCCATCTCTTGTATTCTGTTGCTGATGCTGGCATCTATGGTTCCAGATTTCTTTCCTAGGGTTTCTATCTCCAGCGTCGCCTCACTTTGGGTTTTCTTTATTGTGTCTACTTCCCTTTTTAGGTCTAGTATGGTTTTGTTCATTTCCATCACCTGTTTGGATGTGTTTTCCTGTTTTTCTATAAGGACTTCTACCTGTTTGGTTGTGTTTTCCTGTTTTTCTTTAAGGACTTGTAACTCTTTAGCAGTGTTTTCCTGTTTTTCTTTAAGGACTTGTAACTCTTTAGCAGTGTTCTCCTGTATTTCTTTAAGTGAGTTGTTGAATTCCTTCTTTATGTCCTCTACCATCATCATGAGATATGCTTTTAAATCCAGGTCTACCTTTTCAGGTGTGTTAGGGTGTCCTGGATTGGGCGAAGTGGGCGTTCTGGGTTCTGATGATGGTGAGTGGTCCTGGCTTCTGTTAGTAGGATTCTTACGTTTACCTTTCGCCATCTGGCAATCTCTGGAGTTAGTTGTTATAGTTGTCTTTGTTAAAAGATTGTTCCTCTGTTGATTTTGTTACCCTCTATCAGCAGGCGTGGGAGACAAGCTCTCTTCTCTGAGTTTCAGTGGTCAGAGCAGTCTCTGTAGGCAAGCTCTCCTCTCTCAGGGAAGGTGTACAGTTATCTGGTGTTTGGACCTCCTCCTGGCTGAAGGTGAAGGCCCAAAACAGAATCTTTCCCAGAAGCTGTGTTGCTTTGGCCAGGAAGGTGGCCAGTTGTCTGGAGTCGAAGATGTCGCAGCCTCAGAAGCTCTGTGGCTCTTGCCGGGAAGGTGGCTGGTTGTCTGGAGCTGAGGATGGTGCCGCCCCAGAATCTCTGCGACTCTCTCGCCCGTCCCAGAAACGGCTGGCACTCTGTATTCCACACGGTCACCCGTGCAGCCTGCCCTCCGCGGAGTCCCGGAGCCAAGAAGGCTCCCGCCGGCGCCTGTGCCACAAACCTCTCAGGCCAGGCAGACCCCCGTGCTCTCACCAGGAAGGTGGCCGGCTGTCTGGAGCTGAAGATGGCGCCGCCCAGAAGCTCTGCGACTCTCTCGCCCGTCCCAGAAACAGCTGGCACTCTGTATTCCACACGGTCACCCGTGCAGCCTGCCCTCCGCGGAGTCCCGGAGCCAAGAAGGCTCCCGCCGGCGCCTGTGCCACAAACCTCTCAGGCCAGGTAGACCCCCGTGCTCTCACCAGGAAGGTGGCCGGCTGTCTGGAGCTGAAGATGGCGCCGCCCAGAAGCTCTGCGACTCTCTTGCCCGTCCCAGAAACAGCTGGCACTCTGTATTCCACACGGTCACCCGTGCAGCCTGCCCTCCGCGGAGTCCCGGAGCCAAGAAGGCTCCCGCCGGCGCCTGTGCCACAAACCTCTCAGGCCAGGCAGACCCCGTGCTCTCACCAGGAAGGTGGCCGGCTGTCTGGAGCTAAAGATGGCGCCGCCCAGAAGCTCTGCGACTCTCTCGCCCGTCCCAGAAACAGCTGGCACTCTGTATTCCACACGGTCACCCGTGCAGCCTGCCCTCCGCGGAGTCCCGGAGCCAAGAAGGCTCCCGCCGGCGCCTGTGCCACAAACCTCTCAGGCCAGGCAGACCCCGTGCTCTCACCAGGAAGGTGGCCGGCTGTCTGGAGCTAAAGATGGCGCCGCCCAGAAGCTCTGCGACTCTCTCGCCCGTCCCAGAAACAGCTGGCACTCTGTATTCCACACGGTCACCCGTGCAGCCTGCCCTCCGCGGAGTCCCGGAGCCAAGAAGGCTCCCGCCGGCGCCTGTGCCACAAACCTCTCAGGCCAGGCAGACCCCGTGCTCTCACCAGGAAGGTGGCCGGCTGTCTGGAGCTAAAGATGGCGCCGCCCAGAAGCTCTGCGACTCTCTTGCCCGTCCCAGAAACAGCTGGCACTCTGTATTCCACACGGTCACCCGTGCAGCCTGCCCTCCGCGGAGTCCCGGAGCCAAGAAGGCTCCCGCCGGCGCCTGTGCCACAAACCTCTCAGGCCAGGCAGACCCCGTGCTCTCACCAGGAAGGTGGCCGGCTGTCTGGAGCTGAAGATGGCGCCGCCCAGAAGCTCTGCGACTCTCTCGCCCGTCCCAGAAACAGCTGGCACTCTGTATTCCACACGGTCACCCGTGCAGCCTGCCCTCCGCGGAGTCCCGGAGCCAAGAAGGCTCCCGCCGGCGCCTGTGCCACAAACCTCTCAGGCCAGGTAGACCCCCGTGCTCTCACCAGGAAGGTGGCCGGCTGTCTGGAGCTGAAGATGGCGCCGCCCAGAAGCTCTGCGACTCTCTTGCCCGTCCCAGAAACAGCTGGCACTCTGTATTCCACACGGTCACCCGTGCAGCCTGCCCTCCGCGGAGTCCCGGAGCCAAGAAGGCTCCCGCCGGCGCCTGTGCCACAAACCTCTCAGGCCAGGCAGACCCCGTGCTCTCACCAGGAAGGTGGCCGGCTGTCTGGAGCTAAAGATGGCGCCGCCCAGAAGCTCTGCGACTCTCTCGCCCGTCCCAGAAACAGCTGGCACTCTGTATTCCACACGGTCACCCGTGCAGCCTGCCCTCCGCGGAGTCCCGGAGCCAAGAAGGCTCCCGCCGGCGCCTGTGCCACAAACCTCTCAGGCCAGGTAGACCCCCGTGCTCTCACCAGGAAGGTGGCCGGCTGTCTGGAGCTGAAGATGGCGCCGCCCAGAAGCTCTGCGACTCTCTTGCCCGTCCCAGAAACAGCTGGCACTCTGTATTCCACACGGTCACCCGTGCAGCCTGCCCTCCGCGGAGTCCCGGAGCCAAGAAGGCTCCCGCCGGCGCCTGTGCCACAAACCTCTCAGGCCAGGCAGACCCCGTGCTCTCACCAGGAAGGTGGCCGGCTGTCTGAGAGACCCCTTTTGGTACCCCTTTGAGCTTTCTTGGCAGAGTCAAGGTTCCTTTTATTACCTTCATTTTGCTTCTCCTGTAGCAGCTGATACAGTAAATAAAAATAAAAATAAAAATACATGCTTGACCACACCCGCGAGGACCCCAGAAGTGCATGAGCTAGCAGTTTAGCAAGCTCTCTAAGCTCAGCCCACGGCAGTGACATGGTGCCCCTGGGTTCTCCCCTAAGCCAGAAATTCCTTCTTGAGGGACTTCAGTAGGACTGTCTAATCAGCTTAAGGAGTTAATTAAACAGCTGTCACTCCTCTGCGTAATTCCAAAACTAGATGATAAGTAAGATTTGAAATTAGTTATGCAAAACCAAGACTTTGCTGTGGTGGTGTTGGGAGACTGGCCAGACAGGCTGGAATAAAGGCAGCCGGAGTCCCTGAGAGCAGAGGATGCTGGGAGACCCAGAGAGTCCAGAGGAAACGTCTGCTGAGGCTAGACAGATAGAAAAGAGTTCTGAGCACCTCTCTCTTTGTGAAACAGGAGCACAGTCTACCAGGGAGAGTCTCGTGGTGGCACCTGTGAGTCTCTCTGTACATGCGTTTTTCTTCCTGTTTTCGTAGGAGGTAGGCCACACAGCAAAGTCAGGATTTCATACAAAGTCATTAGCTCTCAGCTCCTCTGCGGAAATCCAGACATGGGCAAACTGTCCTCATGTCGAAGAGGTCACAATTGGCTGGAGCTACAACCGTCCCCTTTGAATTGGGTGTGAGAGTCTCCTTACCAAGTGACATGGTCACCTCCATTCCCCGGGTACAGTTGGATCCTGGCTCAGACACTGCCACGGGCAAACTGTTTAAGAGAATTCTAGTCCCGTGAGATGTTCAGGCTGGGACCATGCTTGAGGCTCTGGGAACTCCATAGAGAGGCCAGGAGTGGAAGCAGTTGAGGCAGTTATCCATTTATACCCTCCTGGAAAAAAAAAAAAAAAACTATTGTGGTTTTGATGGACATAAAAGAGGCCAGGAGGTGATATCTTTGTTTCATTCAGCCATCTTCACTGCGGACCCCTAACGCTTAGGACACTGAAGCAGCACTTCAAGTACCCAAGCATGGCTGGGGAGCCTGGGCAGTTCCAACTTGAGTATATGATGCTGCAGTAACACACAGCTAAGCTAACTCACACAAACCCCAGGGTACCCATGCCGTGCAGCCTGCAGGGCTCAAAGCCTCCAGCTGTTCACTGCTGATGAGACTCTATCTGTCCCTCGTTGAGTAACTAGTCCATGGCTTGGGGACTGTGTTCGTGAGGGAACTGCATCCTTTTATCCTAAACTTGGCATCTATCTGAGCAGTGGCCATGGTTGCTGAGAGCCAACGAGAGGGCAGGGAGCTCCCGTTCCTATCCTGCTCTAACTCCTGACTGAGCATGAGTCCCCCTGGATGTTGTGATAGATTTTATCTTCCCCTATTCCATCACTCCCTCTCCCTCCTCCTCTGTGGTTTTCCTTCCCTACTTTATCTCTCTAGCCTTTTCCTTTCGCCAAGAACATACTGGATCCCTGTAAGTCATTGCATACATTATGATACAGTTAATAATACCTAACCTTATTGAAAAGTTAATAACATCAATCACTCTTAAGAGCTGAGCTCATTAATTCACCCTGTTCCAATGGATGCTGTCTGGAAGCCCGATTCCCAGGCTGATGCGAGCAAGGTGCAGAGATTTGGTGACTTACAAAAGGCATTCGTTCAGGAAAGAGCAAAGTAGGAACCTGGACGCTGCACAGACATATGAACAGACTACACTGGACCATCCTTGACTTTTGGAATAAGGACACTTAGCTCTCAAGAGCTCATGTTACCTCAGTCAAGGTTACTTTGATCATAAAGCCACAAACTGGGGGTCTCTCTCTCCATCCCTGCTCCCAGAAGGCAGGTATGGCTGAAAGTCTAGAAGTCCAGTAGAACAGTCGAAAACAATAAAGACCAGCATGCTTTGGGGTATCACGAGTCATCATATCCTAAGGACCTTTACATACAGAATTCTCAGTTTGACCAGGTGACTGGAGGTGTTTACAAGCTTTATGCTACAGATGCGGAAACAGAGGCACAAAGCTGCCACTAATTTGCAAAGTCACAGAGATAGCAGGAGCAGGAAATATGGCCCCTACAAGCTGTGGAGTGAGCATGTGGCAGGCAGAAGGACAGCCAAGCGCTCTTATCCCTCAAGGTGAACGGGGCCTTGAGAGCCATTAAACCTGCCCACCAAGCACACCAGTTACTCATCTTCATTTCTGCCCTAGATATGGCTATGTGGCTCCTGCCCAGGGCCTCTTGTCAGGTACATCGAGGTGGCGGCTCAGACTTCTTACAGAGACCTCATTGGTCTCATATCTGGTGGATTACTGTTGGGCTTCTGCTGAGTCTGCCATGCAGATCCCTCTGCATGTGACTCAGGATTTCTCCTGGCCCTAGCAGCTAAGTCCCAAGAGTAAATATCCCTGGGAAAAAGCCGGATAAACCCACAATGCCTTGTATTGGCTCACCTCAGGCGTCACCCAGCTTCCTAGACTCCAGCCACGTGTCCCTGTAGCCAGGTGGCATTGAGGGAGAAACACTAGACTCAACCTCCTTGTAGCAATGCCAAAGAACTATTCAGGAATCAATACATCACCTCATTTCCCCCTTAGCTTTACTAGGTTTTAATTGACAAGAAAGTGCTCTACAGTGAGCAGGAGGGTGTTTTGGTTACACTCTGAAATGATTGCCATCATCGGAGTAGATAATAGAGCCGACAGCTCACATAGTTTGTTTGATATTGTTATTGGAATTAGAGCTTTAAGCCTGACTCAACTGGCAAGTTTCAAGCGTCTAGAACATTCTCACCAACCACAGCCATCCAGGGCATAACCATCTCCAAGTTGAAATTTATAGGCTCCTCTCTTTCTGATCTTCTCAATACCTAATTAAAGCAGTCTCCTTGAGATACTGGGTTTATCCAGTAAAGAGACCCAACCAAGAATACGTAAGGTGACTAAGGACAGAGAACCAAACGCAGTAGAAACATCTCATGTACCATACCACCATTTGGTACTTGTGATGATTAATTCCAAATTGCAACTTGACACAACCCCAGTCACCTAAAAGTCTGAATAAAAGACTATATGTAGATGAGGTTGCTCAGTATGTACGTCTGGGCAGGACTGATTTTTTTTCCTAGTTAAGTTGATAAAGGTGAGAAGACCCAGCCCACTATGGGCAGTACGACTCCCTACGTGTGGGTCTGGGTCTGAGCACTCACTAAGCATATGTGTGTGCGTGCGCGCGCGCACGTGCGCGTGTGTGTGTGTGTGTGTGTGTGTGTGTGTGTGTGTGTGTGTGTGTGTGTGTATTCTCTCCCTGCTCTTGACTGTGGATGTGATGTAACCATCTCTCTTAAGAGCCTGCCACTATGATGGACTATGACCAGAAATTGTGAGCCAAAATGAACACTTCCACCCCTAGGTTTCTTTTCACAGAGCATTTTATTACAGCAACAACAATGAAACTAGAATGGTGGACTGGATCTAAAAATCATTCCATTGAAACCGGGTTATATAGTGCACTATTTCAACACATAGAAAAATGTTCATAACATGGGCAGGAGAGTTGCTATTGAAGGCACAGAAATGGGCGTGGGGAAGGGAGTGCACGTAGAACATCTTTTCATGAAGTATTGAGTAGGTGTGATATTTTTAACAGTGAACATGTGCGGCTTTGATAAAACAGTTAAATTCACATTAATAAAAAGGGAAACAAATATAGCCAGGTGTGTCTTGGTGACACAGAGAAGCCAGCCTAAGTGGGCAAGCTGCTTTGCTTTTCAAACTACCATTGTTCCCCATTAAGTGGAGCAATGATCTTATTTCAGGGTGACTGGTAAAGGGCAGGATTCTCTGCGTTAGGCTACTGCCACTAAACCCAGGCACCCATGCACCCGATGGAGCAGAGAGTGGTTTGTAAATCTGTACGTGTCCCGGGCATCAGACTGAGTGATGCTCCCCGCTGGCGAGAAGAGGCACGGGGCTTATTTATGGCCCTGCAGTCTTATTGCTAATTAGATCTACTCTATCTCTGTGGTCATCTAATAACTCTCTTGCGTTTAATGTGGTATCCATGAAAAGCTCCCAACTCATCACCCTGACAATGTTTGCTGTTTTTTGTTTGTGTGTGTGTGTGTGAGTCCAGGGTGGTAAGAGCTTCAGAAAGCAAAGAAAAGGCAAGGACAGGGTGGTGAGTGATCACCAAGCTTGTGAGGTTATCGATCTTTGACGGGAAATGGAGAGCTTTAAGAAATCAACCACACCCAGGAAGAACATCCCTCAGAGATTGCTGGGTCACCAAAATGACTTAGGACCTGGGACAGTGCCCAGGATCCTGGGACAGGTTCATCACCCACTGCATGGAGCAAATTCTGAGGTTAAATATTGCATCAGTCAGAAGAGACCGGCTTATGTGGTGATAACAAGTCACTTCCAAATCATGCCCTAGGAGGACAAGAAAAACCTGCTTACTTGTCCTCCTTCCTCCCCATGTCAGGAGGAGGCTCCTCTCCACACAGCCTCGCGCGCGCGCGGGCGATCCTGGGAGGTTGTCTAGAACCTTATTCTTCAACCTTGTGCATTTGCCACGTTAAACCCTTTGATAATTTCATATATGTATAAAATGTATCTTGATCGTACCCAGCCCCACCCCAATTCCTCTCCCTCCCCCCAGTAGGTACCCACCCATCCACCTTTTAAAAATAACCCTCCATGTCCAATGAAGGCTGTTTGTGTTCATGAATGTGGGACACTCTACCAGTGGCCACACTCCTGGTGAAAAATGGCTCCCCCCCGCCCGGGACTCATCAACTACCAATAATTCCTCAGCTAGGAATGGGGCCTCACGGTCCCCTTCCCTGTTTATGCTGGAATGTCATCTGGCTTGGTCTTGTGCAGGCAACTTTATGTAGCTCCTGGGAGGGAGTTGATGTGTTCATCGGCCATGTCTTGGCCTGAGGACAGAACTCCACAGCTCTTCTCTGCATCCTCTGGCTCTTGCATTCTTCCTTCTTCTCTCCCCAGTATTCCTGGAGCCTTATAGGGGATCGATATTGATGTCCCATTTAGGGCTGAGCATTCACAGTCTCCCATCCCCAGCACTTTGAACAGTTCAGATCTCTGTGTTGACTGTTACCCACTGCCAACAGAAGCCTCCTTCACCAAGGGTAAGGAGGTTGACAACAGCCCTGATCACCATTTTGCCAGCAAAGTGGAGTCAGGGAGACAACTATCATTTCTCAAAGCTGATAAGAATGTACATAACCCCAAAGGAAGCTCTCACTATAAAATGGAGCTACCAAGTGGCTCAGTTCAGAGAAAGGGCTCCTGGCCAAGCCTGACAATTTGAATTTGATTCCTGGGTTCCTCAAGGTAGAAGTAGAGAACAGATTCCTTTTTTTTTTAATTCTCTCTCCCTCTTTCTTTTTTTTTTTATTTTTTTATTAGGTATTTTCCTCATTTACATTTCCAATGCTATCCCAAAAGTCCCCCATACCCTCCCCCCCCCACTCCCCTGCCCACCCACTCCCACTTCTTGGCCCTGGCGTTCCCCTGTACTGAGGCATATAAAGTTTGCACGACCAATAGGCCTCTCTTTCCACTGATGGCTGGCCAGGCCATCTTCTGATACATATGCAGCTAGAGACACGAGCTCCAGGAGGTACTGGTTAGTTCATAATGTTGTTCCACCTATAGGGTTGCAGATCCCTTTAGCTCCTTGGATACTTTCTCTAGCTCCTCCATTGGGGGCCCAGTGATCCATCCAATAGCTGACTGTGAGCATCCACTTCTGTGTTTGCTAGGCCCTGGCATAGTCTCACAAGAGACAGCTATATCAGGGTCCTTTTAGCAAAATCTTGCTAGTGTATGCAATGGTGTCTGCGTTTGGCGGCTGATTATGGGATGGATCCCTGGATATGGTGGTCTCTAGATGGTCCATCCTTTTGTCTCAGCTCCAAACTTTGTCTCTGTAACTCCTTCCATGGGTGTTTTGTTCCCAATTCTAAGAAGGGGCACAGTGTCCACACTTTGGTCTTCCTTCTTCTTGAGTTTCATGTGCTTTGTATCTTGTATATTGGGTATTCTAAGTTTCTGGGCTAATATCCACTTATCAGTGAGTACATATTGTGTGAGTTCTTTTGTGATTGGGTTACCTCACTCAGGATGATGCCCTCCAGGTCGATTCATTTGCCTAGAAATTTCATAAATTCATTCTTTTTAATAGCTGAGTAGTACTCTATTGTGTAAATGTACCACATTTTCTGTATCCATTCCTCTGTTGAGGGGCAACTGGGTTCTTTCCAGCTTCTGGCTATTATAAATAAGGCTGCTATGAACATAGTGGAGCATGTGTCTTTCTTACCAGTTGGAACATCTTTTGGGTATATGCCCAGGAGAGGTATTGCTGGATCCTCCGGTAGTACTATGTCCAATTTTCTGAGGAACTGCCAGACTGATTTCCAGAGTGGTTGTACAAGCTTGCAATTCCACCAGCAATGGAGGAGTGTTCCTTTTTCTCCACATCCTCCCCAGCATCTGCTGTCACCTGAATTTTTGATCTTAGCCATTCTGACTGGTGTGAGATGGAATCTCAGGGCTGTTTTGATTTGTATTTCCCTGATGATTAAGGATGCTGAACATTTTTTCAGGTGCTTCTCAGCCATTCGGTATTCCTCAGGTGAGAATTCTTTGTTTAGCCCTGAGCCCCATTTTTAATGGGGTTATCTGATTTTCTGGAGTCCACCTTCTTCAGTTCTTTATACATATTAGATATTAGTCCCCTATCTGATTTAGGATAGGTAAAGACCCTTTTCCAGTCTGTTGGTGGCCTTTTTGTCTTATTGACGGTGTCCTTTGCCTTACAGAAGCTTTGCAGTTTTATGAGGTCCCATTTGTCAATTCTCGATCTTACAGCACAAGCCATTGCTGTTCTATTTAGGAATTTTCCCCCTGTGCCCATATCTTCAAGGCTTTTCCCCACTTTCTCCTCTATAAGTTTCACTGTCTCTGGTTTTATGTGGAGTTCCTTGATCCACTTAGATTTGAGAACAGATTCTTAAAAGTTGTCCTCTGACCTCCACATGTGTACAGGACATATGTGCCCACTCCTCACATAGTCACACACACACACGCAACTGCACTTGTGTGCACACACAAATATACATAATACATTTTAAGTGTATTTAATGGCATGGGGGGGTGGCGCTGTGCATTGGCTTTGAGTTCAGGAATGTTCCAAAGTGGAATCTTGTCTTTTAGGATGAAAACAGCATATGTCAGCTGAGGCTAAGGCTCAGCCAAAGGAGCTGACATGCTGTGAGGCTCCGTGAGGTAGGGAAGAAGTGTATCTTACGTAAGAAGCAGGGTTGCCATAAGGGAGGTGGTGATGTTACTTAGGGGTATCCTCCGCTCTGTCTTCTGGTAAGCTAGTCACACAGTACAGATTCCACACAAATATCAGATTCACAAGCCTATTTATAAGCTTGGTTCCAAAGGAAGATGCCTCACCCCCCACTGCCCCCAGGGCTTATGTTTGGAGCAAGGACACTCCGATCCAGTGGTTGCAAGTCAAAGTAAAATGGCAGCTGAGTCAGGTGATACCCAGTGGACCCAGCACACATCCAACTGTCTCCTGTCACTCTATCAAGAAGAGCCAGGCAGGCACTGACTTCCCAGAATGAGAATGCAATGGGGCTTGTTGCTGAAAGGCCTTGTGGTGACACTGTCAGAGAAGGAACAGCAGAGAGGTAAGATATAGCTGCTAAAGTTTCCCAGTATCATGGATCCACAAGGATTCACCACTGGAGGAATCAGACTTTAATAAGGCTTACAAGACTGGGTTTTAGTTGTTGCGCCCAGAGACTGTTACCACTGTTTCTGAACTAGGCTTGTGTTGCATTTTCCTTCACATGGTGGCTCATGTGGGTTCAAGAGATGCCTGAGATGCACCACAAAGGCCATGGGGGATTTATAGCATAGGACTGGTGTGGTAGCAAACCGCCAGTGGGAGCCTATCGAGCTGGGTGGAGAGATTGTAGAGTTCTGAGTCAGAGTCTCCACAGCATAAAAACAGAAAGTCCATTGCCCACCAGTACATGGCTGGCCGGGCAGCTGGGGCAGAGGCACGAGTGCAGGAATAGTTCATCTTTTTAAATATTTCCCACAACAGGTGCTCCAAGCTAGGGCTTGGAGGCTCTGGCTTTGCAGAATGTAGGGTTCCTCCTGGCATGGCATCTAAATACCAAGAGCACATATCCCTGGGGAAAATCTGGGTGGACCCTACATTGCCTTGTACTGCCTCACCTCAGGGGACACCCAGCTTCCAGCCAAGTGTGTGTCATGTGTAGGAAGCAAGCGACATCCTGAGCAAATATGTGCTCTTGACATGGACAGGAGGGGCTGTGTCAAGGACCCCAGAGCCTCAGACTCCTGGGGAAATGGCAAAGCTATCCAGGGATGAGGCTCAAGGGAACCGCAATCTGGTCCCTATGCAGATGTTGACCATGTCTGCAGTGTGTGCAGTGTGTGCTTCCTCACCATAGTTATGGCCTGAAGATTCCTTCTCTAGAGGAATGAGATCTCTAAACCTGCCTCCTCCTCCTCCTCCTCCTCCTCCTCCTCCTCCTCCTCCTCTTCCTTCTCTTCCTCCTCCTCCTCCTCCCCCTATTCACCTGTCTATAACAACCTTGCCCCTTGTTTACCAGAATGCAATAACCCCACTTTATATAAACATATATATTTTGAATTGTACTGGCTGGTTTTGTGTGTCAACTTGACACAAGCTGGAATTATTACAAAAAGGAGCCTCCCTTGAGGAAATGCCTCCATGAGACCCAGCTGTAAGGTGTTTTCTCGATTAGTGATCAAGTGGGGAGGGCCCATTCATTGTGGGTGATGCCATTCCTGAACTGGTAGTCTTGGGTTCTATAAGAAAGCAAGCTGAGCAAGGCAGGGGAAGCAAGCCAGTAACATCTCTCTTTGGCCCGTGCATCAGCTCTTGCTTCCTGACTTGCTTGAGTTCTAGTCCTGGCTTTCCTTTGGTGATGAACAGCAATGTGGACATGCAAGCTGAATGAATTATTTCCTCCCCAACTTGCTTTTTGGTCATGATTTTTGTGCAGGAATAGAAACCCTGACTAAGACACGAATATTATAAACAAGGGGCTGTGGCTTGTCCATCAGAGAGCCCAGGCCCCCTGACCCCAACTTTACCCTGTGTCTGTGTGTTTACCTTTTATTCATTCCCCTCTACCCTGTCAGGTTCATCCCTGAAGCTATGCCATCTGTATAGCACCTTCCATCACGATTAGGAATAGCAAGCCTAGTTGTCAGTCCAATTCTAGCCCAACTTCACCACACCCTGCCACACCTAGGGCGCATGGTGACCTAAGGACAAATCTCTTGTCCTATCGCTAAGGGAAAAGTTTCATGGCAAAATTGTGTGGCTTTGTGAGTGTGTAGGAGTGAGTGAGTTGGTTTTATGCATGCACATGCTGCACTGGAGTGGCTGTGGGTGTGGGATTTCAGCCGCAATAGCAGAACCCAGGGAAAGCCTGGAAAGCCGCAAGGAAGTGAAAGGAGAGTAGAGAGAAGCGGGCAAGGCCATCCCCATCTTGTCTCTGGCATCGCTGATCTGTACTCTTAAAAGTTGGAAGCATTGTATATAAGGTTAGAACTAGTTAGCTCACTAATGCAAAGATTCAGAAGCTGAAATTCCCTATTTGAGTCTCACCTTCATTTCCCCCTAGCTTTGTGACCGTGGGTGAATCAGAAAACCTAACTGTGCTATCTAAGGAACAGGAATGTTTCCTGTTTCTTCTGGTGATGTGGAAGTTGCGGGGTCAGCACTCACAGGGCTCTTACGAGGATGCAGGGTACATAGTTAGATTCATATGTGTTTGCCAAACACAGAGCTATGAATTCACTCCATCACTGCCCCCATTACATCCTCCCTACAAAATCCAGGTGTTGACAGAAATGGCCTCTTGGCAGCTGGCTGTTATCAACATTTGGCTTCCTGTGACCAGGTGAAAGACCAGGCCTTTTGCGAGGGAGGCAGGAAGAGACATCCTCACGTTCAGGTGACAGGTGACTTGGGGATTAGCTAATGGACATATGTTTGTTCTTCCAGGAGGCAGAGATCCTGAACACAGCCATCCTCACTGGAAAGACGGTGGCTGTCCCTGTGAAGGTGATCTCTGTGGAGGAAGATGGCACAGTACAAGGTCTTTTGGACTCAGTGGAGTGCAGGTCATCTGACGAAGACGTGGTTAAGGCAAGTGGATGGTTCCTCGCCCATTAGGAAGCCCATAGTTACACGGGCATGGGTGTTTATCCCCAGCTGAGATCTGTGGGGTCTGCAGGGTTCCTCCCATTCTGGTTTTCTTGCAATTTAAATCAGGAGTGTCTCCCACCCCAACGCCAAATAGGATATACACTGCTATAACCCATGCCTGGGCTGTGAGACATTTCTTCTGTGCCTAAGTCACCAACATGGTCCCCCCCCCTAGACCCTGGGAGTTGGCAGAGGGATATGGGGACCATATACACCCTCCCAAGCCTAGACTGAAAAACAGAGGTTTCTTTCCACCCACTTGGGCTGTGAAGGTATAGAAAGGAGAGTCAGGACCTGGACTGGTACACAGGCAGCCATGCTTCGTGATGTATTCACAGCCAAATAGCTTGTGTGAAATCGATAAAGGCATAAAGTTTATGATTACAACCAACTTTGATTTACAAAACCAGCCAGCGGAGAGAGGAGTTGACTCCCAACCCCTGGCCCTCCCACACGATTGCACAAGAGCGAGGGACATCACACACTATGCCCCATCCCTTTGTTCCGTTCCCTGCCTCCATTTTTCCTCCCAACCTCTTCTTTCTCTTTTTTAAAATTGAAAGCAAAAATGATCCAAGGCAAAAAAAAAAAAAAAAAAAAAAAAGCATGCTGGGAGAAGCCTGAGGGCAAGGACTCCAGTCTGGCTGTGCCAGGAATCTCTCAGCAAGGTTCCAGACAGCAGGATGGAGTGGATTTTTATAGCTGCCATGACCCACTCCATGGTCAGAGCTGTGGTGACAGATGTCTCGTCGCATCCTCGGGGGGAACAAGGATGGTGAGGGAGGTTTCTAGACCTTCCTGGGTCTTTCTTCTTACTGAATCTAGAAAGAATAGCACATAACACCCCAGGGCTTCTGGACAGGGGTCACTGTAGCCTACCTGCTCAGGATGCCAGGACCACCAGGAGGCACACTTACCCAGAGCTGAGAGACGATAGATGTGTAGGAGAATCACATAGTGGTGTGGTACTTTCCATCACACGCCAGCCACTCCAACCTACTTCTTCCAGAATCTTCTTACAACACACAGCCAATCCTTCAGTGTCTCTCTGGACAGTGTCTGACTCATCTTTGATTTCTGCCTTTCTGGCTCTCGCATCCAGTCTTCTACAAACCTTCCTGGGGATTCCTTTCCACACCTTGAGAGTCAGCAGCTCTTCTCTGGGATGGGTCCCATCCTGGTCCAGGACACGAGATTCTAGATCGAGGAATGACTTTCTCCTCTCAGTCCCATACTCTCCCATGTCTACATCCCTTCACCACCTCTATTTCAATCCAGCAGCTAGGATGGTCAGAGACAACCCAACAGTATCACTAAAATACTGAGAACTGTTCGCTAGCTTCCCTTCTAGCCCAGACTACTCAGGCTGCTCACCTCACAGCCTCAGTCTGGTTATGCACCCTTGCTATCCAGCATTCCAGCCACCCAGAGTCTCTGTGATTTGTTTGTAGCCAAGAACCCCTTTAGCTACCTCTACATCTAACTCTCCCCCTAGGTGACTATGTGGTCTGAGGCCTTACTTAGCCTCCCACAGAGTCCTTTGCTGTCCAGCATTTGTGAAGTCATCATGAATGCCCAGCACTGCCTTTCCCACCTGCTTACATGTTTATTCATATATAAATACAGAATGAAATGGGTACCTATATACTACACGTCATGTTTAGTTATTCATGTATGTGTATATACTACTGTGTTTATTGTTTGACTTCCCTCATCAGAATATCACCTCCATGAGGGGACGATGTTCCACTTCATTCTGTTCCCTTGTTTATGATCCCAGCACGTACAAGACCTGACACATCACGGATGGCCCACGCATCCTTGCAAGGCCAATAGGCAAATGACACACAGTGGTGCTGGAGATACCTCCTGACAACCCATTGCTTCCAAGCAGCCAGCTGGGAAAAACACTCTCGGCAAGAAATCATGAGTGGGTCAGAGGGGCCCAGGGCTGGCTGTCCTAGGCTCTTGAATGCTCAAGGCAAACCCAGAGGCTCACAGCTCCAAGCCTTGAGAGCCACAGACCTGCTGCTCCAGGCTTCAGAAGCCAGAGAGTCAAACTGTCAGGACTCAGCTAGGAGGCTTATTACTCTGGGCCTTAACCACCCGTGTTTGGTAGCTGGTATAACCCTCAGCTTGCTGCAGCAGCAGCAGCAACAGCAACAATAACAGCAGCAGTAGATGCTGCCTGTTCATGTCACTACTCCCAAATCCCTAAAATCCTCAGCTCCTGCAGAGGTAATGCTGTGGCTCTTGGACCTGAGGTGTCTGACACCCCTGGCCCCTAAGGCTTGCCAGTTCTCTGGAAACTGTGCGGCAAACAGAGTCTGCTGTTTCTCACCTTCACAGCCTTCCCACTTTCCTTCACCCTTGGCTCTTCCCTCTTCATCTCCTCTGTACTCTGCCATTCCATGCGGCCTCCACTACAGTTGCTTGCCACCATTTGTACCCCAGACACTCTGGAACTCTGAAGTCACCTCTTGTTACTGTTGCTGGTGCTGCTGCCACTGCCACTTCGATCACCACCTCTTCCCTCCTATTACCTCTCCACCATCTACACTTTGTGTGACTGGCTTGCTCAGCTCTGCTAACAATAGGTAAATAGGCAAGAAAGTGCCACTTAAGAATGCCCCAGTACAGGGGAACGCCAGGGCCAAAAAGGGGGAGTGGGTGGGTAGGGGGTTGGGGGGTGGGTATGGGGGACCTTTGGGATAGCATTGAAAATGTAAACGAGGAAAATACCTAATTAAAAAAGAATTTTTTTAATTAAAAAAAAAAAAGCATATGTATCAAAAGATGGCCTAGTCGGCCATCACTGGAAAGAGAGGCCCTTTGGACACACAAACTTTATATGCCCCAGTACAGGGGAACGCCAGGGCCAAAAAATGGGAATGGGGTGGGTAGGGAAGTGGGGGGGGAGGGTATGGGGGACTTTTGGAGAGCATTGGAAATGTAATTGAGGAAAATACGTAATAAAGAAAATATTTTAAAGAAAGAAAGAAAGAAAGAAAGAAAGAAAGAAAGAAAGAAAGAAAGAAAAGGAAAGGAAAGGAAAGGAAAGGAAAGGAAAGGAAAGGAAAGGAAAGGAAAGAAAAGAAAAGAAAAGCCTTCGATTGAACCTAACGTTGCAGCACCAGGGGCATCACAGGAACAGGATCTCCCAACTGAAGAGTGAGCCCAACCTCCGTATATAAACAAAAAGAAACTGAGGTATGTGCCATCCACAGGCCTTCTGCTGGGTCCCACAGAGAGTGCTCCCTCTGATGCTCCTCCGGCCTGGGTGGGAATGTCTACTGAGCTTAACCGAAGCTTGGGAGGGAAGAAAGCTTTTGCTCAAGCTGCCTAAACAGCTGTGCCAGGAACAGCGTCCCCTAGAGCTGGAGTTGTGCCTTGGCAGCCAGCAGTTGTGGTTGCTATGTAGCTTCCTTAAGACATCTTGAAGTGTCCAAAGCAGCCTGGCTGAAATGAAAGTTGGCCTCTAAGCTGCTCAGTTGACAGCCCTCTGCTGAAGCAAGCTATCCAGGTCACCAAGAAGGGGGTCTGACAGCCGTCAGTCAGGGAGCCAGATCACCACAGCCTCCAACATCTTAAAGGAAATGTAAATATATAAAATATATATATTTAAATACATATTTATTTATAGATTTATATATTATATATTATACATAATATATTATATAAATTATATTATTTAATATATTAATTTATACATCTATACATATAAATTGATATATATAAATAAATATTATATTTAAATAAATTATATAAAAAGGAATAAGTAAATTAGATTATTTAAAGGAAAAGATAAGCATTAAAAAGGTTCTGACCAGCTGGGCATGGTGGCGCACGCCTTTAATCCCAGCACTTGGGAGACAGAGGCAGGTGGATTTCTGAGTTCGAGGCCAGCCTGGTCTACAGAGTGAGTTCCAGGACAGCCAAGGCTACACAGAGAAACCCTGTCTCGAAAAAAAACAAAAACAAAAAACAAGAAGACAAAGACAAAAACAAAACAAACAAAAGGTTCTGACCACGAGGCATTACCAGTGCTTTGACAATGTTCAACAAAAAACTACTCTTAAATAAGAATCCCTGGGGAAGTGGCTTCATTATATCTGTCTCACCATCATTAATTCAAGAACATCTTGAGTTAAACATACTTAATACTATTAACCTGAACAGCGTACCCTTCCCTGTCTACTGGAGTATCACATCAACCCATCGTTGGGAATAACCTTGAAACGCAAGCTCTATCTTATGAAAATATTCAATATTTCATGGAATATTGGCTACCTTATAAATTAAATGTACCAACTAAACAGTGCCCTGTGGGAACAGAGTTATAGACCCTGTGACAGCTGACCAGGAAGCCGCACAGCATCCACAGAGTACCATGTCACATACTACCAGCCCAAGAAAAAAATCAAAATTAACATTTAAAATAATATTTCTATCACATATGCATTGCTTCCCCACTGTCACATTGTCAGCGAATTCTAAGTCAGAGCATCCTCCAGTCTGACGATCTATAACAAACAAGAGACAGTAAATGCAGTCACAGAGCAGCCCTCAAGGGAGGGACTTAAACTAACACAGAAAGGATGCTATGTTAGGAACTGTGGCAAAATGCCTGAACAAAGAGGCATAAGGAAGGAAGGGCTTACTATGACTCATGACATAAAAGCACAGTCTACAGTGGTGAAGAAATCCTGATGACAGGAGTGATGGACAGGATGGCTGGTGACATTGCATGCACAGTCAGGAAGCAGCAAGATAAGTGCTGGGACTCAGCATCATGGAGTAGTTCTGCACACATCCAAAGTCCGTCTTCTCACTGTAATTATCCCAGGCTGGAAATTCCTTCAAGGATGAGCCTAGAGATTTGACTCCTAGGTAGTTATAGGTAGCTCTAGATCCTGCCAAGTTGACAAACAGTATTTTTTATTTTGTGTGTGTGTGTGTGTGTGTGTGTGTGTGTGTGTGTAGGTCAGTGGACAACTTGCAGGAGTTAGTCCTTGCCTTCTACCATTTGAGTTACTAAGAAACAACTTGGGTCATCAGGCTCAGGGGCAAACATCTCTACCTGCATCTCACCAACTTCACAGTCAATATTAATCAGTCTGCCAAACAGACATGGTACCAAAGGGTATTACAAAGAGAGGACACAGCATTAAGATGCTCAGGGCACACTGGGCATCTGCAGCTTGCAGCAATCACCAGTGAGTCCAGTTGGCCAGCCAGCCCTGGGTCCTCCTGGCCTGATCATTGACTCAGAGACAGACAGATTACCCTATACAAACAGGTGAGATACAACCTTGAGAGTCAGGGATGAACCTAGAGAAGGAAGGTGCTTCTATCATCCCTTGGTTATTGGGAGTGACTCCTGAGTCACTCACAGAGATGCAGGAGGACACAAGAAAAAATGTCGAATTCTGTGTTCTGTTTTATATCCATCAACAGTCTTTGACCCAAAATGTAATGCTCCAGTCTCCCTAACCTCTCCAGCTGCTACTGGACCACTCTCTACATCACACATGGTGACAGTCACCTGGAACACATGGTGCTTTGGTGTTGTTTGGGTTCCTTGGAGGGGCATCAACCCACCTGTTCAGGCTCAGGGAAACTTTGGGGTCGACATGCCTTCTCCCTTCAATGCCTCAGACAGTTTATCTTCATTAGTTTCCTTCCAGCCTCAGACAGGGACCCAATAAGCTCCATTGTCTCCCCTAAGCACATCAGAGCCTCATAGAGGGAAATCCACAGACAAACTGATTCCTAATGCTTTGTAAATCACACAGGGCTCCCATTATCACCCCATTATCTACCTGGACATGGCCTTCAAGGATGACTGGGGTTTATTGTTTTAGAAAGCAGGGATTTCCTAGAAGTATCTCTGATAGTAGCAATAACATCCAACATGACCCTCAGGGATTGGAAACCATGGGAAACACCACCCATATTAACAACATCTTCTTCTTTCTTTCTCTTTCATTCTTTCTTTCTTTCTTTCTTTCTTTCTTTCTTTCTTTCTTTCTTTCTTCTTCTTCTTCTTCTCCCTCTCCCTCTCCCCCTCCCCCTCCCCCTCCTCTTTCTTCTTCTTCTCCTCCTCCTCCTCCTCCTCCTCCTCCTCCTCCTCCTCCTCCTCCTTCTCTCTCTCTCTCTGTCTCTCTCTCTCTCTGACACACACACACCACATCACAACACACACAAACAATGTCATAGACCACTGGTTCTCAGTCTTCCTAATGACCTTTCAATACAGTGCCTCATGTTGTGGTGACCCTCAGCCATAAAATTATTTTTGTTGCTACTCCATAACTGCAATTTTGCTACTGTTATTAATAGTAATGTAAATATCTGATATGCAGAATGTCTGATATATAAACCCCCAAAGGGGTCACAACCCATGGATTGAGAACCACTGCTATAGATGATAGAAAGGGTCAGACTTGGGGATAGTGAAGTGGATTCTAGTGAGTGTAGAGATATATTACCAGATATGGATTCTCCATACCTCCCTTCCATTCCCCAATTCTCTCCTCCCTTCCTCTCTTGCATCCTCCCCCTGTCTCATTTTTCTTCCTTCTATTCTACTCTCCTGTGTGTATGGTATTTGCAGTATGGAGGTGTGCCTCTTTCATAGCATGTAGGCAGGGAGATCAGAGGCAACTTGAGGGAGTCTGTTCTCTCCTTCCACACTTTGGGTCCCAGGAATCAACTCTGTTTGCCAGGTTTAGTGACAAGACCCTTTAGTAGCTGAGCCATCTCACAGGCTCTGACTTCTATTCTTTCAAAAGCTGCCCACCCTCCTCAGTCCCTCCAAGCAAGTTCACAGTCAACAGGAAGAAGTGTAAAGAACATTTCTGTATAAAGCCCTGGGCTATGTTCTGATTATCGGTATTTAAGTTACCTCTTATCCTTTAGCAAATCAGGGCATCCTAGGAATTCTGCCAAACACCGCATGTACCAAACAGCATCATCCCAAAGACACATTTAGAGTTGGGTCCCCTAGGCAGATCTCTGAACGAAGTCCCCAAAGTAAAACAGTATAATCAGAAAGCTCCCCTGTAGTCACTCTGTGGGGGATGGATTTGGGGACTAGGGGAATCTTAACAGAATCTAAAAAGGCAACTTAGTGTGAGAAGCCAGCTGATGGGAGCTCATCACCTCCTTTAAGAGCCTGCACCAACCTAAGTCCAAGTATTCATTTCCAGTATGGACAGCCCTGTTCACTAATGTCTCTTGCTACCAGCAAAGGGAGCCCAGCTCCAGCCAGTCCCAGCTGGGCACAGTCCACACTCGGTCATGTCAGAACAGCTCAGAGTCATCAGGCCCACCCAGGTTTCTCCACGAAGATGTTCATCGGTGGGAGACCATGCAATAAAGCTATAATACTCTCCCAAGGCAGACCTATGCAGATATCTTTTTCCAACAAGAGCAACCCGCTGCTGTGAAGCAAGAAGTGTGGACCTGGGAACTGGAGCAGGTTACTTAACACAAGCCAACTAAGCACCTGTGGGAATAAAAAGGGGTAGGATTTCAGGAGAGTGCTCAGTACCCTCAGTAGGTGCTTTGGAGTTGGGGTTCAAAGAGCCAGCTTGTCTGTGCAGTATCCTTGTTCCTGGGGAGAAGAAGAACATGGGGTGCCAGCCTGCTGAATGGCTTTCTCTCTCAAATATCCAACTGGACTTCCAATCATCTGCACAGCCACAGAGATGCCACCAGGAGGGACCGAGCTCATTAGTCTCTTCTCAGTCGGGAGGCTCTGTACTCCCACTCTGTCCCCACTGCAGCCCCTCCTTAACTCTCCAACCAGAGATAGGGCAGCATATAGGTTTTGTGAGTCTCTGAAAGTGCCTGCTGCCTCCTTTGCAGACCTCCTCTGTCTTCAGCAGCAAGGAACACAGTGGAACAGGGTAGAGGGATGGCTAATCAACATGGGCACGCAAATGGGCTGCTGGGTACATCGATGCAGAAGACGAGTATGTCTTCCAGGAGTGATGAATTTGTCTGACATCCTTGTAGACAGTCTTCCATCCATTTAGGCAAAGAGCACTTATTAATTCTTTGAGAACTTCATATATTTGTGTGTGTGTGTCTGTGTGTGTGTGTGTGTGTGTGTGTGTGTGTGTGTGTGTGTTTTTCTAAGTGCACAAGAACACATGTACACATCTGTGTGGAGTCTAGAGGTCAATGTCACATGTCATGCCTTGTTTCTTGAGGTAGAGCTCTCCCTAGGATCCAGATCTTATAAAGTTGGTAGGCAAGCTGGCCAGAGACCCGCCTGTCCTCACTTCCCCAGTGACAAGTGTAAGCCACCATCCATCCATATCTGTTACATAGATGCTGGAGATCAAATAAAGATCCTCAATGCTTGCATGGCAGGGAACTATATCTCCATCTATAAGGGGTGGCCATTTTTAAATAAGTCCTCAGCACTGTGGCAACCAGTGGGGAGGATCACCCACTGGACTCAGGAATCCACCAAGCTTGCCTCCCTCCCATTCGGGAGAGACTTAGCAGGTGGAAGGTTAGGAGGGGGAAAATGAGCTATGTCATACAAGTTTGCACATACTTAGATTCTGTTTGCACTTGAATCTTAGCATCCCATGAGGACACTAAACAGAGATACAGTTTTTAAGGAGTGACCTAGTAACACTGGATTGTTTTGGTTTTGGTTTGGTTTGGTTTTGGTTTGGTTTGGTTTGGTTTGGTTTGGTTTGGTTTGGTTTGGTTTGGTTTTTCAAGACAGGGATTCTCTGTGTAGCCCTGGCTGGCTTGGAACTCACTCTGTAGACCAGGCTGGCCTTGAACTCAGATCTCCGCCTGTCTCTGACTCTCAAGTGCTGGGATCAAAGGGGTGCACCACCACCGCCCGGCCTAACACTGGATTGTTTTAATCGCTCAATGGGAAGAACACAATTCTTTCCATATTGTGACCCATTTGAGAATCTTTCTCTGTGCTTACTTGTCAATTGGTTTCTACATTTCATGTGCAATTGCAGAACTGCTGGCTGGCTATTAAACCCAAATCTTGTGGTGAATAAAGAGAGGCAAAGATATCAACAAAATAATGAAAATGGACATAGTGGTGGTTTAATTGCTGGGAAGTTACTTTATAACAGATAAACGTCTCCTGTACAACCACACGGCAAAACAGTTGTTGTTTTTATTCTTGTATTTCCTATAAGGAAACTGGAGCTTAGATGGGTGTTAATACATCTCAGAGATGAGCGTACTGTCATGGTCCCCACTTCTAAACTGGGCAAGGGTCCTTATATTTCCATTAGGGAAAGTGAGGCTCAGAGGGTGTGGCTACATCTCAGAAATGATGTTACTTTCATGGTCCCATTCCCAAGAGGGGCATTGGAAAACCATGTCTGCCAAGGCACAAAATTGGCATAATTTATTGTGGATCTAATAGGAACTTTACCCTGCAGGGCCATGTTATTGAACATCGGGTCTCACAGATAGTGCACTGACCTGGAAGGCTATGGGACCTTTCGAAGGTGGAGCCTTGCTGGCGTAAAATGGGCTACTAGGCCAGACTTTGAGATTTTCATAGCCTGGAAAAATGGCTCGACAGGCAAGAGCATTTGCTGCTCTTGCAGAGGACCAGGTTCAGTTCCCAGCATGCACCTCGGGAGGTTCATCACCACCTGTAACCCCAGCTCTAGGGCATCTGACACCCTCTTGTGACCTCCACAGTACCTGCATTCCGTTGACTTACACAGACAGACAAACACACCTGCCTACCAGTAAACAATCAATGTCTAAGGAAAAAAAAACAAACAAACTATAGGCCATTTCCCATTTCCCGGTCCCTTTCTGCTTCTTGACTCTGGATTCAATGTGACTAGTGGCTTCCCATTCCTGCTGCCATGCCTTCTGCACCATAACAGAATTTATCTCCTCAAGCCATGATCCAGAATAAACCCCCAGTTGCTAAAATCAATTCTTGTCAGATATTTGATCGTCTGCAGTGCAAACGGACACAATCTAGCCCTGAATTTGCTGTCATCACTGCTGCTCTGATGCTGTGATGACAGAAATGATGAGAGACATACTTAAAGTACAAACTTCACTATCCTTAAAAAGTTTGTCCTGAATCACCGCCAATACGAGAGAAAGCTAGGTAGCAGCTGTAATGGTAGAAACGATATCCCCTCAGCCAAATTTTGACCCAGTTCTCCATGGTAAATATTTGCTAACCTGACTCTAGGACTCTTAGGGAATGCTATCTCCTGGGGCAGGGTTCATTTCCACAGAGCACCGGAGTCCCCACTCCCTTCCCAACCCCCAAATAGAGCTCTGCCACAGATACTGCAGTCCACTCAGTAAGACCTCAGGCCAATGGGTGTCCCAGTTAGGTTTTTACTGCTGTGATAAAATGTTCCAACCAAAAGCAACTTGGGTAGAAAGGGGATTACTCAACCTACATAGTCTATTGAGGGAAGTCAGGACAGGAACTGAACCAAAGACTATGGAGAAATGTTATTTAATGGCTTACTTCCCCATGGCTTGCTCAGCCTGCTTTCTAATACAACTCAGGGCCACAGGCCCAGGGGTGGCACCACCCACAGTCACCTGGACCCTCCCACAGCAAAAGAAAGTCCCACAGGCCATTCTGATGGAGTTCAAGTGAGGTTCCTTTTCCAAGATGAACTACCTTATGTCAGCTTGACAAAATGATGATGATGACGATGATAATACTAGCCAACACAATGGGTTAAATATTTATCATTCTCTGCAATTTCTTTGTTAAAGTGAGTTTGTTCCTATGTAAGATAGAATGCCTCAATCCCTAGGATATGTTTGTCTCCTCAATAATCAAAATCAAGACAGTCAGGAATCTCACCTTCTCAGGACATACGAAAGCACAGAAAATGAGATAGAGTAAGTCATAAAAAGCCTAACCCTTTCCTACATTCTAAATTAGCCTAGAACATTGTCCACAGAGACAAACTTTACACACAGCATGCCTCCCCGGCACCATATAGATGGTCCACATCACTAGTTGAATGGATATAAAGCAGCTGCCTGTGGAGTATTTAGTCACAGATTTGACAGTCCTCAACATTACCGGCCATGAGCCTATGAGGTAAAACCTTTCTGCCATCTGAGACCTAGAAAGAAGCCATGTCACCTCCCCTACAGAATTTATCAGGGGGATTTCAGAGAATATTAAGGCCAGGCATATCAGGCTAAAAGAACACCAAGAGCAGGTGAATATTTACATGCATTAAAATGAAATGGGGCAGCGGAGGCTGGAGCAAACTGCAGAGCGTGCCCTTGTATGAGGTACAACTCTACTGTATCCCATGTGACCATGCAAGGTGAAGACATGCTTAACAGTGGGGGCTCTTCATTGAATTAACCAGACTGTGGGGCTAGGGGAATGACCCAGTGGGTAAAGTGCTTACTGAGCGAGCACAAGGACCTGAGTTCAATCCCCCAGCACCTGTGTGGAAAAACTTTACCTGGAGGAGCAGGCCTTTAATCCTAGAGCTGAGAAAGTGGACACAGGAGGATCCTTGGATCTTGCTGGTGAGCCAGACGAGATGAACAGGTGAGTTCCGGGTTCAGTGAGAGACACTGTCTCAAAATAACAAGGTAGAGAGCACTTGAGGAAGACGCCCAGTATCTACCTCTACCTCCTCTTCATATAAACATGAACACACACACACACATACATACACACAAAAGAAATTCTAGCCCTGTCATTTATAAGCAACAGTAACTAGGGTGCAATGGCTAAATTCATTGTGCCTCCTTTTTTTTTTTTTTCTTTTTAGCATGGATGTGATTGTCATGACAAATTTAGATTTTTGCCTCATATTGGAAAATGAATCTGTTAGTTACTTCAATTGCTTGTAAATTCACTCCTGGGTAAGAGCATGCCTTTAGCAAGGTTCTTAATTACAAAACTGTCTGTACAAATTCTTTCTAGGTTTAATTATTTACAGCTATGGTGTATGTGGTCAAGGTGAAATGGACACATGAATTTTCCATGAGCCTTCCCTCTGGCACAGTGGCTTTGGATTGGTTGCACTGCCCCAGAAGCTGTTCTCAACCTAGGACTCGGTGGATTCATTTAAAAACCTGGGCCAAGGGGTGATGAGAGGGCTATATGGATAAAGGTACTTGCTGTCAAGTCTGATGATCTGAGTTCAATCCCTGGGTCCTATATGATAGAATGAGAGGACTGACTCCTGAAAGCTGTCCTCTGACTAACTCTCACATCTACACAATGCACACATGCATGTGTATGCACACACACATATACGTAATAGAGAATTTTTAAATAATTAATTAAAACATAGGTCATATTAGTTCTCTACTTGTGTGGCTTCCCAATTCCCTCAAGATAAAATTTAATATTAATAAGTGAAGGCAAATGGCTGGCAAGTACCCCCTAGGGCTCACCCTGTCCCCCTGGCCTCTCTGACATCACTTCCTTTGCCTTCTGTGCAGCCTCACTGTACTTCCTGATAGATCTGGTGTCTCCAAGGCAATGTTCCTGCCTCTGGGCCTCCCAGCACCTTTCTGTACAGATTCCTCTATGCCTCCTGCTATGTGTGCTACCTACCCACATTTCTTAGGGAAGGGGTCTTAGCTAAGAAATAACAAGGAGAGTGGACACTCAAGGCCAACCCTGATGGCTGTCATACAGAGGACAGCATTATATGGCTTTTCACAGACCATGTCATTCTCCCCCTTGTTCCAGTGAGGAGATGCCCAGACACCTCCTATAAAGTAGATTTCCCCCAAGCCTCCGTATAAAAAGGAGAGCCAGCGGGAAATGACATAAGAGGTTGAAGAACTGAATAGATGGCTGATGTTTAAAACTGTGCTATATTTTCTTGCTTATCCAAGTTAGTAGGAGTGAGACGTCTACAGAGATGCTTCCCTGCTCATAAAGAGCAGGAGAACTGAACTCTCTTGGAGGGGCAGAAATGATCCTCAAGCCTCCCTCATATGGTCTGTCTCCTCCATGTGTGATGGTTTGTACACGCTCAGGCGAGGGAGTGGCACTATTAGAAGGTGTGGCCTTGTTGGAGTACGTGTGTCACTGTCAGGGTGGGCTATAAGGCCCTTTTCCTAGCTGCCTGGAAGCCAGTATTCTCCTAGCAGTCTTCTGATGATGTTAAACTCTCAGCTTCTCCTGCACCATGCCTGCCTGGATGCTGCCATTTTCTTGCCATGATGATAATGGACTGAACCTCTGAACCTGTAAGCCAGCCCCAATTAAATGTCGTCCTTATAAGAAATGCCTTGGTCATGGTGCCTGTTCACAGCAATAAAACCCTAAGACACCATGAAAGGAAAACAATAGGAGAATAAATTGGGTTTCTGTTGCTGGAATTTCCAACCCCAACAAGCCCATAAAAAAAAATCTAGTTATTATAGTTATAAGCTATATGCCTAGATTGGACAGATCTAGCACTGTACTAACTTATTCTCCAGCTATAAGACCCCTTGCTACTTGTGGTTTCTCCTGGCCATGTGGTTCTGGTCCATCATGGTCTCCTCTTCCTCCTCTTCTTCTGTCCTCTCTCCTTCCTCTTTCATACCCTCTGCCTCTCTACCTGCCCCCTATCTCAAACCTCCCGCCCCACCTTTCCCCTCCACTTCCCAATCACAGGCTCTAGCCTTAATTGACCAGTTAAAATGGGGAGAAGGTTCGCATGAGATCCCCTGAGTACATGATGGGCTGCTCTTCAAGGGCAACCCCTCTTGAAGAATCAGAATTAACATTAGAACACAAACAGTATCAGGACAATGCACAACAGGTTTCTTGGGCAGCTTGGCTAGAACAAGAACAGGCCATGGATAGGTAAGAAGGCCCAGCTAGTTAGGATGGTGAATCTGCCTCCAAGGCCCACAAGCTCCAGCTACCCCAAGTTTGAGTTGGATAATCATATCGTAAACACCACCAAGAGCTTCAACTGAGGTTTTTTTCAGGGAATGAGCCTTTCTTCAGACTTAGGTGTCAGGTGAACTATGGCCTTGCTCTGTATAGTGTAACCTGGTTCTAGTGGGTCAGGCTTGGACCCATCTACATGTTTTGGGGTAATTACATACTGGGGCTTGTGTTAATCAACTAAGCTCACTAATAGCCTGGGACATGGCAGATTCTTAATAGTAATTATATTTTGAATGAATGAACATGGTGAATGTCTAAATAAGCACAGGTTTGATTAGAGCTTAAATTCATCAGGCTGGGAAGGTAGTTCAGTGGGTAAAGCCCTTGCCACGAAGAATAAGGAACACAACATTCCACACAGAGATGCCTGAGTCCCAGTGTTCCTGTGGCAAGATGGGAGGCAGAGAAAAGAGGGTCTAGCAGCCTGATATGCTCAGAAGTGAAGAGCCCCTGTCTCAAATAATGTAGAAGGGAAGAACCAATACCCAAAGTTGACCTCTGACCTCCATAAATTTGCCTTGGATGTATTGTTGCATGTATTCTCTCTCTCTCTCTCTCTCTCTCTCTCTCTCTCTCTCTCTCTCTCTCTCTCTCCCCCCCTCTCTCTCTCTCATCACATGCACATACAAAAGTTAAAAATAAAAGTTTACAGCTTGAATGTCCGGTGAATTAGAAAGAATCAGAGCCCTCATTTCTTTCCTTGGTATCTCTGATAACAGGCTCGAGACTCACACGCATGAGTAATGTTTAATGGGCTGCTTTCATAAGACACTATCTCAGAGGTGTCATTTGTCGAATGCTCTGGAGCACAGTGAGCAAGATACACCTGTTGGAACAAGTAATTATTGATGTCCAGGTTGAAACTTTCCAATTCTCTTCTGTCTCCAGGCCTGAAAGTCTCTATTGGACTTCATAGTCTCTCAACTGCAAACGGTGCTGGTAATGTAGACAAAAACCCATTTAGACAAGAGCAGGGCTAGGGCAGGTGTTCTATGCTGTACATCATCTGAGATGTGTCCATTTAACGTTCATTAAAAGAAATGCAATGCGTCATGGATAGAAAGCTTGCAGTGAGCACAGGTCTGCTGTGAGTTTCTTCCCTGGAAATCCAATGTTAGGAAAGAAGCTTTCTGCATCATGACCTAGGACTGAGAGCCCCTGCTGGTACTAAAATGAGGCCTGGAGCTACTACCTTGCACATCATATTTAGAGTATACCTGTGTGTATAACATACCTGCTGTGACTCAAACCCCTGAGTATGGCAGAAAATCTCATTAATTAGACAGTGGTGAATAATTAGTGTGCAGCCAGTGGCATGTTCCCCTCTTCTGATATGCTGGAGCTAATATTAATCAGGGAAATGATGACAAGAGGGTATGTGTGTAACTCTAAATTAGAGTCTTTGCTCAGGCAATGGGGCATTTTGCATTATTGGTCTTTCACGCTTATCTGTTTTATAGAATAGCTGCGGAATCTTGATTTTAATTTTAGGGTGACATAGAGAAGCATCTGCCATCTTCTCCCAGGGGAAGGTCTTTGACCCAGAGAGAGAGAGAGAGAGAGAGAAAGAAAGATAGAGAGAGGTGCTCCAAGGCTTAATGAGTGCTGGAGAATGAGATGGGAGTTATGCTGCGCAGGTTGACTTTTGTCATCAATTTGATACAACCTACAGTCACCTGGAAAGAGGAAACCTTAATTCAAGAGTTGCTTGGGTCAGACTAACTTATGGGTGTTGACTGTAAGAGATTGTCTTGAGTAGAGGGCTTGAAAGATGGCTCAGAGGTTAAGAACACTTGTCTGCTCTTCTAGAGGACCTGGGTTCAATTCCTTGCACCCACATTGCCTAGGGATCTGAGGGAGCCGATATCCTAATAGAGACCATACGTTCACATAAAAGACCAATAT
Source organism: Mus musculus (assembly GCF_000001635.26). NCBI lineage: Eukaryota > Metazoa > Chordata > Mammalia > Rodentia > Muridae > Mus > Mus musculus. The sequence continues at coordinate 127,848,705 of NC_000071.6, read as the reverse complement.
ACATAAAATTTTAAAAATGAACTGGTTTGTTTTTTTTTTAAGATAGTATAAGAGATTGTCTTCGGTAATGATTGACATATAAGAGCCCAGCCCATTGAGGGTGGCACCATTCCCTAGAAAGTGGGGACTAGCCTGTGTAAAAAAGATAGCTCAGAATGAGACAGTGAGCAAGCCAGCAAGTATCAATCCTCCATGCTTCCAAGTTCCTGTCCAGACTTACCCCAATGATGGAGTGTAACCTGACAGTATAAACCAAAACAAACTGATTCCTCCCCAAGTTGCTGTTGGTCAGATGGTTTTATCACAGCAACAGAAAGTGAACACCTTCTCATGACCTTACAAGTAAATGCAGAAAGAAAAGAAAGAGTTTTAGACAATGGAAAGCCATGTGCTCTGAATCCTATTTGTGGAGTCTCTGACCCATTTGTGGAGTCCTGGCCATCATTGATCATGACCTGTGCTGGATGGTTTTAACTGCCAAGTTGCCACAACCTAGAGTCACTAGAGAAGACAGTCTCAGTTGAGGTGTTGTCTAGATCGGATTGGCCTAGATGCATATCTGTGAGATGGTTTAATTGTTAGTTGGCTCAGCTCACAGTGGGCAGCACCATTCCCTAGGCAGAGAATCCTGAGCAGGCAGGAGAAAGCTAGATGGGAGCAAACAAGCAAAGATGCATTCATTTCTCTCTGCCTTTGACTGTTACCTGCTTAAGTTTCTGCCTTCATTCTTTCCAATAACAGAATTTTAAGACAAATAAACCCTTTTCTCTACTAATTGCCTTTGGTCGGGGTGTTTTGTCACAAAGATGGAAACAAAACTAGAACACCACCTATATAACGCATGAAAGTGGGGCCAAGGGGCTACTTCAGCAGGTGTCACTAACAGGGCGGAGCCATAGGAAGCAGCAAGGCTCCTGTCCAAGGTAATATATAGGCCCCGAGGAAGAACAAGGTGGAAATGTCTAGACTTTCTGTAGACAACCAGTTGGGGAGACAGGGTGGAAACTCAAAGAATCCAAAAGGAAAACCCCACTGTGTTCATTATTTTTCTTCTTGTTGTGATAAAATACCTGACATGAACCAACTTAACTGGGTTTATTCCAGCTTAGAGTTCAAGGGTGCAGTATACCATGGTGGTGAAGGTGCGGGCCTTGAGCCTTGCAGGGAGAAATGTAATACAGGCATCCCAATTAGGGCTGAGCACCCTCAGTCCTTTGCTCACAGTTCTAGAATACATGCAAAGATTGTGTCTCGAATGTGTTAAGAATTTAGTTTTAATCTTTAATTGATCGTATTCTGAACATTCATAAAAATATTAGTACTGTACAAAGTCAGTTCTGCGAAAATGCAGTTGTCCTTTTAGTATTGGATTTATGGTCACTATGCCGAGTTAACAAGTAAGGACGAGAACACCAGCTCCCACAGAGATCACTCTGGTCCCATTCTGGTCCCCCCACACACATGGTTCCGTGTTGCAGAAGAAACATAGGCATAAAGAGGTTGGGTAGAAGCCACAGTGTACATCCAGGCAGCCTGGGTCAGCACGTCCATCACAGGTAAACACAGTTCTCTCTCTCTCTCTCTCTCTCTGTCTCAATGAGTCAGGAGATGAGGACAGAGAGCAGGAAGTGGAGGCATGTGACATCAGGCTGTTTTCAGAGACAGAGAGGATGCTCTATGACTTGAGATGCAGGAGAGGGAAGCTTAGCTGACTCTGTGGAACCTGTCCGGTCCCCTTTGCACTGGAAGTCAAAGGGGCAGTGCCATGTTAGCTATGAGGGTCATTGTCCCTGCCCCACAGAGGGAAGGCAGTGTAGTATAGCACATGGAGTGAGTCTTGTCAGCTGCAGAAGCAGGACCTGAGCTGCAGAGGCTCCTGGAAGTCTGTGTGCCCACTTGAATGGTAACTATGCAATGCTTTTGTATATTGCATTGATGACAGGTGGATAGACAGCTACTACTCCCTGCCCATGAACAGCCTAGGGCACCTACAGCAGGGTCCTGCACATTTCAGACCCCACTGAGGTCTAAAGCCAGCAGAATGAAAGCAGCTCGAGGCTGTGTTCTGCTTCTTCAGAAAGGCCCTCTGGCAGGTCTGCAGGACCATGGGGTGCCAGCTAAGTTTAGAGTTTTCCCAGAATGTTGTCAGAGTGAAAGGGCTTCATGGAAGTGAGGCTTCATGCAGGGTCTCCAGATCCTGTCAGAAGATCCATATAAGCAAAGCTGCCTGAGCGCTGAGATGAGAAGAAAGGTGGACGGAGGATGAAAAGATAAGTGCATAGAGAGATACATAAATGGAACACGGACAGATGGATGGATAGATAGATGACAGATGTAGATGGACAGATAATAGTGATGAATAGGTAGATGAGAGACAGAGGAATAGATGATAGATAAGAGATAGAGGATAGATGGATAGACAGACAGGCAGATAGATAATAATCGAGAGATAGAGATAGATAGATAGATAGATAGATAGATAGATAGATAGATAGATAGATAGATAATTGAAAGTATGGGTAGATACGTGATTGACAGAGGATATGTACATATATATATGATTGATAGATGATAGATGCATATATATATATACATATAGATAGATAGAAAGATAGATAGATGATTGATAGAGGATGGATAGACTGATTGGTAGATGGACAAATACAAAGATGGTAGGTAGCAGATAGATGATAGATAGATAAATGATTGATAGATATATAGATAGATAGCAGATAGATAGATAGATGATAGATAGATGATAGATACATAGATACTTACATAAATACACACACACACACACATACATAGAAGAGAGACTAATGATTGAAAAGCTGTATCATTGTGAACACTAGCTGTACACTATTATCTGTTACCAACAGCTGCAAGGACAGCTGGAACAAAACATTCCCATCTGGGTGTTCCATGCGTCAGATATTTAACTGGTCTCTGATTATTCCATCTTGCTGTGGTTTCATCTTCTGCTTTCTTCTGAACTTAGAATGTAAGGATGTCCCACTCCCCAACCCCCACCCCACAGCACCACACAGAAGAGCGAAGCCTCCATCTGTCTGAAAAGCCCAGAAACACCTTTCTGGGGCCTAGTCAACCTGTTCACCCTCACATCCATGTATTTGCACAGAGCAGATGGGCCCCAAGTCTGTTCTCCCTGGAGGAAGAACTAGGAAGTCTAATCTGCGGAGTTCAGCTTCGAGTTCAACTCAGACAGTATTCTATAATTTAAGAAATAAATAGGTTCAGCTCAAGTTTAACCTGGCTTGCATTAACTGCTTTCGATTCACCGCGCCTTTCTCGAAACCATTCCCACGTGGGTCGTTTGGCTGGTTTCACCAATCAGTTGCAGCTCTGCTCATGTGGATTAGCGCAAATCTTTTGGATTCTCCAATCTGGATCTTGAAAACAGAAAGATACAGACCTACCACATGCATACCCCAAATGCTCACCTCCTACCTTGCCCCAGGCTCCTCCATATCACATTTCTGATGAACAGATAGAGGCTATGGAAGAAAGTGGGAGTCTGCTGGCTCTGATGTGAGCTCAGAGACTCAGCTATACTGTCCCTGGACCTCGAAGAGCCAAGGATTCAGGACAGGGAGTTAAAAGGAGAGAGCAAGCTAGCAGGTGGTGGAGGCTCCTTGAACGGCCATGCATGAGGTAGAGAGATCTTCCTTTTCTGCATAGAACAGGGGCAAAGGACACTTGCCTGTAGTGTGAAATATATAAATGTGTGTGTGTGTGTGTGTGTGTGTGTGTGTGTGTGTAATATATCACCGACAAGACACCAGTGGGCCTTGTTCACATCTCGGCAGCCTCTCTGACCCAGCGCTCCTAAATCTCTCCACCCAGCTCACTGAGTTCCCACTAGTGGGTTGCTACCACACCAGCCCCACACTTTCAAATTCCCACGGCCTTTTGGGGTGCACTTCTTGCAAACCCATGCTTTGCCACCGTACCTTTCTGGAATCCAGTTGAGCCGCCACGTGAAGGAAAACGCCCCACGAGCTTAGTTCAGAATCAATGGTAACTCAATCGCTGGGTGCAGCAATTAACATCCTAATCATAAGCATTCTAAGTTAAATCTTCACAGATCCACTACCTGAAATAGGGTCTTTGCTACCTTCATTTTCACCTCCAAGCTCCCATCCTCCAGCCCAATTTCCTCTCCTCCTCTGCCGTCCCAGTGTCCAACCCGGAAGTCCTGCCTACTCGCCCAGTGATTGGGTTCTTTGTTCTTTAGAAGGGTCACCTGAAATCCTGAGTACCGGATTCACTCCTCATCCCAGGCAGCCCCTCTTGGGAAAGCAGAATTAGCATCAAAATACAAAGGGCACCAGGGCTATCCACAACATTTGCCCTAAATGTAGGATGCATCCCTGGCCTCTGACAACAGCCCTGTGCTGGTGTTAAGAAGAGACAGTGAACCAGCTGAGCCCTGGCAAGACATCCAAACCAGCCAAACCCCTAAAATCAGTGCATCTCTCCTCCACTTGTCAACAGTGCATCCACAGGGAAGCCTACCTATGGGAGACTCAACGAAATGTCCATCTTCTGTTTAGCCACACCCAGGGTCAGGTACTTTGGAAACTCGCCCACTTTCCAGGGTTGATCTTGGTAATTTGTGGGTGACAGAGAATCCTGCAGTCGAGTAGGAGGGGTGTGATAAGGAAGAGCCTAGGAAATCCCAGCTTCCCTGGAACTCCCTTTTAATGGCTGTGACCCACAGATTTCTGCCCTCATTTAGTCTGTCTTTCTGTGGAGGGCAAACCCCCAGCAGCAGGAGCAAGCAGAAAACAGCAGTCATCTCAGCAGGGTGTACATAGAACAGGCTGTTCTCCAAGCCTGGCTTTGTTTTCTCGTTTATGATAAACTGTGGGGTAATTTGTCTCTCCCAAAAGAAAGGTGATCTGATTATCCTATTGGCTAAGGATGAGGGATACCTGCCTTGGTCTCAGAAAGATACAAGAACAGCTGAGTCCCTGTTGCATTGAGAGAAGGTCCCCCCCCCCCCGAAGAGGACAGCCCTGCTACTCAGCTCCAAGAACCATCTCAGAGGCCAGTCTCTACCCCTCTGCTGCCTACCAGAGCTAGTGACTCTGCGGAGAGAGACCTGAAATCCAGATTTGCAGGCATACTCTCCCTGCTTCTAAATGACGGGCCCAGATGCCTATTGGCAAACCAGATGAGTACACTTGGCTCACAGGCTGTCAACATTCAACCTCAAGCTTAAACAACACAACAGAAAGCTGGATGGTAGTGACACACACCTTCAATTCCAGGACCTGGGAGGCAGAGGCAGGCGCATCTCTGTGAGTTTGAGGCCAGCCTGGTTTACATAGCAAGTTTCCAGGAAGGTCAAGGTGACACAGAGAAACCTCACCTCCGAACAAACAAAAACAAACAAACAAAAACATAGCAGACTCTCTGCTGCTAAATATATATATATATATATAGCCTGTAAGTGCAGATGCTCAAGAGACTAAAATATATCTGGGGTGCATGTTAGAGCAAGTGGAGCGCTTACAAACAGGACAGTGCAGAAAAGAGACAGGTAGGAAAGGAAGGGAGAGCAGCAGGAAAGGATGGAAAGGGGCTTAGGTGCTGGGGAGATGGTTCAGTAGTTAAACCACTTGCCGTGCCAGTGTTAGGACTGAGATTCAGATCCCCAGAACCCGCATCAATGTGGAAGTTACATGTATGTAACCCCAGTATTCAGCAGGCAGAGACAGGGGGTGCCCTGTCTCAGTGAATAAGGTAGAGAATGACTGAGAAAAGCACATGACATTGACCTCAGTGCTCCACATGCACACACACAGACATGCACATACACACGCCCACATAAGCATGAATATACGTGTACATGAACACAGACACACAACCATAAATACACACGTGCATGAACACAGTACAGATACACACGTGCATGAACACACACATGCACCACACATACATATGAGAAAGAAGTCATCTGGAAATGGCATTTTGGACAGAGTGCTGGCTTCAGTGAAAAGACAATGGCAGACCAAAGGTCTCCTTTAGCAGGAACAAGGCATCCCTGGTTGTTCTTCTATAGATGGTAGGAGCCCTGGCTCAGCTAGGTATTGGCTAGCATAATGTATATGCTTTTGCGTTACAAAATGCTCACCACAGGAGCCTTGATAAATGGGAGCCTTGGGCTTGTTCTTGGAGCATCTGCTCTTTGAACCCACCTAACATGTAAAGAATGCTAGCTTAGCTCTAAGGTGAGAGAGAAAGTATTCCCCAATTCCCTCTTCTCTGCCGTGCTGTAAGCAGCCTGGATGGAGGCAGTCACAGACCACCACACAGGGCATGAGAAACAGTAGATTTATCAAGCTGGGGAAATGGCACAGTTGGTTCAGAGCCCTTAGTTCTTGCAGGGGACCCATGCTCTATAACCAGCATTCACATGATGGCTCACAACCATCCAACTCAGATACCAGGGACCCAATGCCCTCTTCTGACATCTAGGGGCACCATGCATGTATGCCCCTGATACACATACAAGCATACAGGCAAAGCACACACAAAATGAATATTGTAATTTTTTTAAAAGAGCAGAAGAATTCCTCAGGAGTCCCCTAAGCTCTGGTGAAAAGCACACATGAGTAACTGAAGATACCTATAGCTAACTGTAAACAGCATTACCTCAATGATCCACTGGACAATCTAAAGCTCTTGAGTCACGACTAGTTTTATGAGTTAGCGTGGCTGGGCCACAGTCCCCAGCTAGTTCTATGCATTTCTAGGAGGATGGTTTGTCTTTAAATGCAATTCACATTTGAAGCAGTATACTGGAGAATACTTCAATTAAACTTAGCCCCATCTAGTTTCAAATAAATGAGACCCGAACTGTGATATGTATTTATTAGGCTCTGAGAAATTACTGGGAAATTACTCCTAATCTAAATCTCTAGCACTGCTTTGACTACTACCCCAGCTATGCTCGCCAAATCCTTGCTATCTGTTAATTCTCTGGGTGGTTTCTGTCCCAGCAGTCTGGTATCCTGGGGAGGCATTCAACTCTGGCACATGCTGCTGGTCCATCACAACTAATGGAGACCTCCCGTTCTCCTCATTTTCTCTTTCTCCAGGCTCCTTCTTCTTCTCTCCCTCTCTCCTTCTCCTCATGGTTGTGGTCATTACCTGCAACCTCCACCCTGGTAATTCAAATGTCACCTCTCTCTCTCTCCGCCCTCCCCCCAAAATTGGCTGTCATTGGTTTTACTTAACCAATAGTTTTAAACTGGGGAGCAAGGTTTACACAACAAAGTCTGGTATGCAGGAGAATCTGCTCATCTAGAAGCAACCAGATCTTGGCATACAGAATTTAGCATTTGAATACAAGCAGCACCAGACTGACTGCCTACAGTACACCTTTGGCTAAGTAGATGACTCCCCTCCCCCAAGAGGCTGTAGACCAACTTATAAGTGTGAGATAGAAAGCAGAGGTATAGAGTGAAGGGCATAGAGTGGGTGCTGGAGAAGAAATGAGAGGCTTTCTAGAAGTGAACCAGAACTGTCTTGGAATAGACAATGAAAAGTAGCAAGAAAATGGAATTTAGTAATAAAGGGGTAATTCTGGAGAGAAATCGGAGCTACGTTGGGTTCTAAAGGTAGGAGGCACAAACCTGCAATGCTGCTGTGTCTGTCCACTGCTGGACCTCTGTCTCCCTGTCTCTTGTCCCATAGTCTCCATTACACTAAGTGGTCCCTCCATTGAATCTCATTAGAGTCTCTCCATCCCACTTACTAAAGATCTGCATTTCTCTCCCAGTCTTCGGGCACCTGACCCAACCCAGCCCTGGTCCTTCCATGCTCCTTCTGTTACCACAGGCTATCCTGATCTGTGTCTCCTTCGTGTCAATTCCTGACAACTAGGAGATATTCAGGGAGTTTTCCTATCTCCTGTCCCCTGTGCTCTCCCCAGTGGTTAAGAAGTACCTCACACTGTCCAGCCAGCACATCTAGCATGGGACTCTCAACAACATCTGAGACCACACAAACCCTAAGATGTATTGGTTATCATCAAGAAAGACTTAGCTCACGCCTTTCAAAGATGAGCTCACCACTCAGGAAGTGAGAGGGAAGAGCCTCGCATAGGTATTGCATTTGCTCATGGTCCTCTGACATCACCTCCTAATAGGAAGATCAGCAGAGACCCACCCTGCACCCATTACTGGTGATCAATCTGCCCAGCATGGCAGGAAATCCATGGCTGTTTTTTTATCATAGGCCAAATCACGTGTTCTCTAATTTATAATTTTGACTACACCCATTTTTCACCCTCTTCAAGTTTTGCTCAGACATCAACTCAAAACATCCTGAGCCATTTATCTTACTTTAAAAATCCTAATTGCTTTTAAACGTGGAACACTCCTAACCCCTTTGCCCTGATCCAATCCCTCATCCCATTCCTCTCCTCCACCCGATGATGTAAATTATTTATTATTCTGTTGGTTTGCTGTCGTTCATACATCTCAGAGAATACATGACTCCCGAGAACAACGATGTTGTTTATTTTATTGACTGATGGGACTCATATGGGAATCCATCTTAGTAAGAACTCATCAGGCCCACAATAAATACTTGGGTGATTTTAATGAACAAGCACACTAACTTTAGAGACTTACGAGTCAGAACGTGATGCTCTTACTTATAACCCAGCATTAGGGACTTAATGTCATTTTTCTTCTGTCCCATTAATTCCTCATTTCCTGAAACTTTAAGCTCACTAGTTCTAATTTGACCAAACTAGTGACTTTCAAGAACAGATGCCTCTGTGGGGAAGAAATCCCTAAGCTACGCTACATTAACAGGGAGATTCTAACTACAAAGTTCAAACAAAACAACTTAAGGCTGGCCTCCCTGCCACATCTTTTCTCTGTCGTTCTTAACTGAATTTGTTGGGCTAAGGCACACCTCAGTACCTGGCACATCATGTAACAACCATGGATAGGCAATACCTGGGATATATGTATGTCAAGGGAAATAGTCCTATTTCTTACACACAATTATCAAACTTGGTCCTTGCATCTGTGTTGAGCTGTGGCAGACCTCAGGAGTTTACTGCCTTTTGTGAAGGTATCAGCCAGCTGTAGTGTGTCTCCTGTTCTCTGGAAGAAGCCTGAAAGTGGATTTTAACTCACTGTAGTTAAGACCTGTGGTCTTTGCAGGGTTGTAGGGTAGGGAATCAGCAGATAGACTGGGTAGACTGTCTGAAGTAAATCCCCTCTCTGAGGCAGGGAGGCCAGGCTATGTGGGATCTGTGTGTTCTGGCTTCCCATCCCTGACACACAGCTTCTTTGATATTCTAGCAACATGGAGGAAGATTCCATTAGCTGCCAGAAGCCAATGTAAAGATTCCCAAAGGCTGGCAATGGGGGACAGGTGGTATCTGCCTCTTTCTATTCGACATAACGGTCACATCCTCTCCTGCATTTTCTAGGGAGTCACAAGAATTGTGACTTTCTTTTGGGGATCCAATTGCTTTGCCTCAGCCTAAAGGGAAAAAAAAATAAATGTGTAGAGAGAAAAACAACTCTCAAATGATCGGGTTTGGCCCCATTCATATACTGAGACTTACATTGTGGCAAAGGAGTAGAAGGCACCAGAATCTATTCTCTGAGCGATCTTCCCTCCCCGGTGCTTTTTGGAGTGGGAACATCTCACTACAATGGTCTTTCAAGATGTCTCCTACCATGCAAGATGGTCCCTAAGCTCTCTTAACAAATTCAATGTTCAACTTGAGGAATCAGGTCCAGGAACTAACTTCCTAGGAGGAAGCATGACACTGATGGGTTACTGAGTCCATTGCCAGATACCACACAGTGTTGTTCAGAGGAATTGACAAGAGCCATAAAGAACTCTGCAAGAGACTTGTCTTATAGTCTCTAGCATCAGCTTTCTGTTGCTATGACAAAGTAAGAAGCACAAATAGATTACAGGAAGAGAGGTTTATATGATGCCCTATTTAGCTTCAACTGTAAACATGACACAGTAAATAGTTATCTGAGAAGGGAATCTCATTTTAGGGACTGCCTGGATCAGACTGGTCTATGGACATGCCTATGGGAGATTGTCATGATTGCCAGTTGATGAAAGAGGAGGCAGCCCACTGTAGGCGGCATCATTCCCTGGGCAGGTGAGCCTGGGTTATGTAAGAAAGCTAACTGAGTATAAGCCTGAAAAACATTGTTCCTCTATGCTTTCTACTTCAAGTTCCTGCTTGAGCTTTTGATTGGACTACCCTCAGAGATTGACTGACACCCATGCACTGGAATGGCCCCCTTTTTCCTTTGGGTTGTTTGTGGTCAGGGTGGTTAAAAGGAAGATAGTACCTGTGGGTATCGTCTGTTGTTTTGGACCTATGTTGAAGCAGAGCCTGTTGGAAATTGTTAAGAGATTACATTTTAAAAGTTCCCCTCACAAAACTGGTGGGGATGTGAGATAATAAGCAAGAAAATTCATTTTCTTGAGCCATTTCACAATATTTACATAATCATAATATATATGCATATATGCATAGCAAGACATCATGTGTGGGAAAAATATACACAACTTGTATCAGTCCAAAAATAATTAGTTTTAAAAGGAGGCTTTTTTAAAAAAGAAGGCTACAGATACCAATAATAGAAAGTTGGGTAGAACAGACACCATGGAGGTTGGTTGCAACAAGAGTGTTTGGTGCCCAGTGGGATACCAAATTGGCTCAGCAGTGGGTAGCCTTGCCCTGCTGTCCTGACTTCATTTGCACAGCATGGTGCACACTTCTGAGGAATCTTCTCAGGTTCTTTTCATTTCAAAATACTTGCTCAAAGCCAGATTAGTAGGTCTGGGGCCATGTCTCATGTCACACAAGCATGAGTCACTGAGTTCAGGTGCCCAGCATCCATGTGAGAAGCTAGGATAGCAACATTCACCTGCAATCTCAGTACCAGGGAGGTAGAGACGGGCAGATTCCTAGCACTTGCTGGCCAGACAATCTGGCCAAATCAGTGAGGCACGTGTTCAATGAGAGACCTTGTCTCAAAGGCTAAACTAGAGAGTAGTGGAGGAAGATACCCAATGTCAGCTTCTAGCTTCCATATGCATGTGTGTGCACATAAAAGTGTGCTCACATATACATGCACACAAGCAGACAAGGTGGTACATGTCTATAATCCTAGCTACTCATGAGGAAGTGTCTTAGACACTGTTGTATTACTTTGAAGAGGCACCATGACCAAAGCAACTCTTATAAAAGGACACATTTAACTGGGGGCTTGCTTACAGTTTCAGAGGGTTAACCCATGGTCATCATTATGGGAAGCATAACAGCCATAGTGCTGGGACAGTAGCTAAGAGCTCACAACCATATATATAGGCAGAAAGGTCTAGCTAGTGATGGATGGGCTTTTGAAACCTCAAAGCCCACCCATATCAACATACCTCTTCCAACAAGGCCACACCTCCCAGTCCTTCCAAAGCTGTTCAGATATATGACCAAGCATTCAGATATTTGAGCTTATGGGAGTCAGTCTCATTCAAACTACCATAGGCAGGAAGATGGCAAATTCAAGGCTTACCTTCAGTGAGTTCAAGGCCAGCCTGGACAACTTAGTGAGATCTCATCTCAAAATGTTTAAAATATAAGAAGAGGATTGAAGGTGCTGTTCAGTGATAGAGTGTCTGCATAGCTGTGCAGGACTCTGGGCTCAATCCCCTCAAGAAATAAATAAATAGAGTAAAATAAAAATATTTATAGACAGATGAAGGATTGGGGTGCATGATATTAAATGCCATTGTCAGTATTAAATTCACTTATATGGTGGCATGAGAACCCCAGGCTCTTTTCCTCCCGCAAGGACAGCATCTGTTCTTCCAATGCTCCAATTATTACAGTAAGCAAAAATCTACTAGTAGCTAAGGATGGTCTGGTAGAACTTTTCTAAAATATATATATGCATTTCCCTCTTCTTCTGAAATAGGACTTAAAATGTCCCCAGAATTCAAACAATTTTGAGCTGATCTTGCCTCACTTCAGGATACCTAGAAAAAAAAAGTGGGGGAGGAGGTATAGAGCTTTTCATCCCCTCTTCAGTACACACAGGTGTGCATGAAGGGAGATATGGGTGTCTTTTAGGGACAAGGTATCTCCCAAAAGAGCCAATCAAGGCATTGACCATTGTGGATATTCACAGAAACAGCCATATGCACTTGTATGGTATCTTATAAATGAGAAGCAACAGCCTGAGACTTAGCTATAAATATATCTTTTAGAGACAAAGGGATCCAAGAGAAGGCTGAGACTGTGGAAGAAGCTGGTGGAATTGAACTTGGGCATAAACACAGATCACCAAGGGAGATTGACTAACAAGATGCAGGAGTCAGAAACAGATATTAAAAGATAGTCCAACCCTCAGAGGAGGACTCCCTAGGCTGGAAATCTTTGGTGAGGAAAAAAGAAAAAAGGCTAGGCTCTGTATTTAAAATACACACACATACACACACACACACACACACACACACACACACACACACACACAGAGCTAGCTAAAGGCTGGCTGAGCTAATATGAGAAATTGCCTACCATTAGGGAGCATCCTGGTTTATAAATTTTAGGGGCAATAAAAGAAATATCGACTGGTAACACGGAGGATCACGCCCTTCGTCTCTAAAGGAGTTTTTCTTTAAAAAAAAAAAAAAAAAAACTCTCCATTTGGAAGACTCTCAGAGGCGCCAAGCCTTATTGATCTTATTATACCCACAAACCCTTGTGAGACTTCTTGGTTTGCTAGACACCGTGCAACACATACAAGTGTTGGGGAAAATTAGATACGGCTCCAAGCCTCAGGTCCCATCATCTTCAGTTAATCTACAGTTTGCATTGGTCACATCACTAGGGACAGATCCCCACTCCATATTTCACCCCTGACCTGTAAGGAGTAATTTTAAAGGAGACAGAGGTTTAACTGATTTACAATTATTCCTGAAAAGTCAGAACATCATTGACATGATTAAACACTGGCTGTGGTCCAACATGGCCACTCACACATGACCACCCCAGAGCGAGGGAGGGGAGTGTAGGCAGTGTACAAATCTTTCTTTGGAGAGCAATATGTAAGCATCTTATTGGCTGTGTTAAAAATGAAAGTAACAGAACAAAAGCAGGATTGCAAATATTTTGCTTAGAAGCTGAAGACTATTTAAGACTTTCTTCAAAAGTAATTGATAGTAGAATTGATATTTAGAAACGTGTCAAACCGTGGATCGTGAAAATGACTGAGCTGGAGAAAGCTTGAAACAAAAAATTCATTCATTCCCTCCCTCGGTCACTCATTCATTCGTTCACTCACTAACTCATTCATTCATTCATTCATTCATTCATTCATTCATTCATCCATTGTTTCTTAAGACTCTCCACTCCACGTGAGCCACCTCCAGATGGTGAAAATACAGAGGTAAACAAATAAAAAGTAAATAAATGAATAAATTTCTCACATTGTGTTTGCACCCTAAGATGGGAGAGAACCAGTCTTGTGAACATCTTAAAATCTTCACCTTTCACACACACACAAATATATATATATCTTGATTGTTTTGAAAACCCCTAGAGAAAGCCAGAAGGGAAAGGTGCATGTCCAGCATCTTCTTTCTTCGAGATGCACTGCGTCAGTCCACAGACATTTGGTGAACAGCAGTTCTACACTCCCAAGCTTCTCACCATCTTCTTGTCAGTCTGGATAGGGTAGCTCTCATCTGAACTCAAAGTTAAGCTATATGAATATTAAAAACACAACAACGTATAGACCTATCGTGTCTTGTGTTGAATGACGTAGCTTAGATCAAACCCTACAGTGCCCCTGTGTTTGTGTAAAGGAGCAGGCATTCATGGAAGAGTTATGAATGAGAGATATTCTAGGACCAGCCAAGGACTACAGACAGGAACGGGCTCCTGGGTTGCCCCCACAGCAGACCTGTCTGCGGATGGGTAGGCAGCTGTGGACATACCCACAGTCAGGCTTTAAATGCCAAGTGTTAGTAGAACTTGTTTGAGAAAGCTAATCCCCATTGGCTAGGAATGTTGGATGAATAAAAGAACATCACTGTCTTTACTGCAAGGGGGACCAAAGCAATGACCTCATGAGCCATGAGCTCCAGGGCAGTCCCTCTTGTAAGCTCTTGGTAATCCTGCCCATCCCTACGAGTCTGATTGAAATCCAAGATTTCAATATTGGGTCCTCCTGAGGCTAGCTTGCTCCCTATGTAGGCAGTGATATGGGCTACAGGATCCTAAGTGACCCTGGGATTTAGGGGTTGTGGTCTGGGGTTAGCAGTGCTTCCAGACTAGCCTGGAAGCTTGCACAGTTCTGTCCCAAGCCTCTGTCCATTCTTTTCCAAATATCCTTCTGATTTTGTTTTTGTTTTAAATAATCCTACAGAAACCAGTCAAGCACAATGCTCAGCTGCCAATAGCTAAACACTTTATTTGACCTTGACTAGAGACACTATTGAGCTTGCAGTCTAACCCTCATGCTAACTTGCTAAGGACCAGCTAGAACCCACATAGAGCTGGCTCTTTCAACAGACAAGGGTCTCCACTCAGTCACAGAGTCCACCCCACCCATATTTGCTCTCCCAAATCAATGAGAGTTAAGACAGCCATTAGGCAAACCCTTTTGCACAGAGCTCACCTTCTATATTACATGGTTTCCCAACAATGCACTGTGAACTTCGGACTTTAGGATGCCTGGTTTTCAAGCCACAGACCAGATGCCACGAGCCCACTCACTCTTGGGGGTTTGTTTTGTGGCCCATGAAGCTGTTGTTAACACAACAGTTATTTGGAATGGTAGCTATGGCAATTAAAATGAAACAATATGCTTGAATCGGCATCCAGCAGGGAAAAAGTAGGATTGGGGATAGATACCCCAGCCTCTCCCTCCTCCTGATGTGAATTCCTGCCAAGGCTATCCATTGGCCAAACCCCACTGCACCCAGTGGGAAGAGATTGGTTGTTGTCATTAATACAGATCAGCTTCATTTTAGAAGGCAATGGACATGAGAAGACAGAGCCTGAGTGGGGAGGGACAGAAGAGGAACAAGCAGCCATGCCAAAGCTCGTGTAAAAGCATCATAGTTGCTTTTGAGTGTAGAAAAAGAAGAAGTAAAGTCCAGTGCTCAAAGCACTCACTTGCTGCAGAGGCTTTGAGTTGGTACCTGTGTCTGTCTCATCAGCTCAGGACCAAACACAACCATATCTTCTATTAGTCGACGCTCATCTCTTAAGAGCACATCTTCTGCATAATCAGCATATCCAGAATCTTTCATCCTTGCCCTCTGATGCCTCTCCACATAATCCAGAAACCCTGAGGGCTTGCACCGTCCAAGTGAAGTTAGGAGGCCAGTCATAGAACTCGATGGCAAAGATCCCCTGCTGCTGTTGCCTCTTTCAGGCTCATGGGGGCGCCTCTGAGTGGCCCTGTGAAACTCAGTTGCCACTTGGCTGATGTTGGCTCAGTAACATATTGTCCTAAGTGTTGACAAGAATACTCACCCCATCAAGTGTCTACTGCTGTCAGCTCTAACTGCCTTGACAAAAGTCGCATAGGCTAGGTGGCGTATGCATCATTGTCTAGCAGCTCTAGAGCCTGCAGGTCCTAAGTGGGATGGGTCTAGGGAGGCTCTCTTCTGCCTGGCTCACACAAAGATACCTTGCCACTGCATCCTCACATGGCTGTGCGTTCTCACATGGCCTTTTCTCTGTGTCTAGGGACAGTAACTCTCTGGCCTTTCCATTTCTCTCTAAGAACCTATTGGGACCTGAGGATCCCACCTTCTGACTTTCGTTCACTTCCTTAAAAAGTCCCTAAGTATGTCAGCCTAGAGAATCAACATGCAAAGTGGGAAGCTGGTCTGTTGGTGGCTCTTCTGCCCTTGTGTCAATGCCTGACAAGGAACACCTTGAAAGAAATTATTTTGGCTCAGGGTTTGAGGGTACAACCTGCCATGGTCGGAAAGCATGGTGGCAAGACACTCTTGGCCATGATAGCAGGGGTGTGAGGCTGCTCACATCAGATCAGGAAGCAGAGATGAGGAGATATTGGTGCCCTGATGGCTTTCTCATTTTTCCTCATTTGTATTCAAATGAGTCCCCAGTTCATGCATGGGACAGTGCCATTCACACTCAGGCCATGTCTTTCTTGCCTGGGTGATCATCTCTGGGAACTTCCTCACAAGCTCCCAAAGATGTATCCCCTGGGTGATTCTAATGTCATTCCTGTTGCCCGTGAGGGTGGGCCATCACAGTAGGGGCCCAGTTCAATCCATAACACCCAGCCATTTTCTCCAAAGCCTGCCACACAATAGAGGCCAAACCCCTTGCTCCTTAGCAAATGTCTCAGGCCTTAGTCCCCTGCATAGACATGGAATGAGTCCTGCTACACAAATCACTCAACACTTTCATACAGTCAAAACCTTCCGGTCCCCAGCAACAATAGTGTGTTGTAAGAAGCCTGCTTTGGTTTTTGTAACTCTTACACTTGGGAACTCACCTATAGGGCTTGCTATCAGGAGACCACTAAATTCCTACTGGTCTTTTCCATCAGGACAGAAGACATTTATTTGCTCATGCAACATTTTTAGGCTTCTGTGATTCTGACATGACAAAGTAGGTCAACCTCGGGGGGAGGGGTATACATAGCTGCCGCATCTGGATGTGGAAGAAGCTGCTGGCACACCACAGAGATCCATTTAGATGGCTCATCAACTTAATCACTGCCTAGCAGAGGGACCCAGAGAAAGGCAGAAGCTGTACCAGAGAAGACAGGTTCTGGAAAATGCATAAGTAAATGTATAAAAATGGGTTTTTTTATTGTTTTGCTGAGTACAAAGAGCAAACCGGTGTGTGCCCCCTCCACCCCTCACTCCTCTGCCACTGTTGATAGGTATCCTAACCCTAATGAGGATCAGGGCTTGGAAGGAGAGGAAGAAAAATGAGCAACAGGCACCCCACTTAGTGTGATGGTTCGTATTGATTGGCAGCTTAGCAGGATGCAGAGTTGCCTACGAGATGAAACTCTAGGCATGTCTATAAGGGATTTGGGTTATATATAAGGTCTAAAAATTGGGCTAGGAAGAATTGCCTTAAATGTGAACTGGAACCATGACCTGGGGCCCTGGACTGAATAGAAAGGAGAAATGGCAGGAGAGCAGATGTGTCTCTCTCTGCTTCCTATCTGTGGACTCCATGTAACTAGGCTCACACACCTGCCTCTCCAAGAGGAACTGCACCCTCCAACTGTGAGCCCAAATAAACCCTCTGTCTTAGCTAGAGTTTCTACTGCTGTGAAGAGACACCATGACCACAGCAACTCTTACATTTAATTGGGGCTGGCCTACAGTTCAGAAGGTTAATCCATTATCATCATGACAGGAAGCATGACAGGCAGACATGGTGTTGGAGAGGAGCTGAGAGTTCTACATCTGGATCCTCAGGCAGCAGGAAGAGGGTGACACTGGGCCTGGCTTGAGCATTTGAAACCTCAAAGCCTACCCCCAGTGACATACTTCCTTCACCAAGGCCACACTGTCTTGAATAGGGCCACACCTTCCCTGTGAGCTCAAGGAAGCCATTTACATTCAAACTACCACACCCTCCCTTCCTTTGCTGGCCGGTTCCAGTGCTACATCTGACATCTGGTCCAAAGGCACCATGCTGCCAGTGTCTCTCCATCAGGACAGCCCCATGCTCAAAGTGCCTATCAACAGATTCAACTCTGTCCCAGTACAGTAGAAAGAGGCTAGGAAATGAAGAGATGGCTCAGCACTCAGAAGCACTAACTGTGAATTAGGCAATGCAAACTGATGTAATGAGGATTACTGATTGGCTAGGCATGAACCTTATGCTGCCTCTTAAGCCAGTTACTAGTACTTGACAGTAGATATCATGTGTGTGGAGCAGTCATCTTCCCAACAGACACCTGCCAGGATCTGATACTACAACGAAGGGTGATTCCTTCCAACACAACACACCATGGTCAGTTATTTAACTCATAAAGGTCCCATGCTATCAGCTGGAGCTCTTCTGTTCCATGGGCCCTTTGCTGGCTACCCATGAGTGTTTCATTCTTCTTTGCCAATGACTACCCATGGGCTTTTCATTCTTCTCCATGTGTATTTAATACACCATCCCACCTTAGCTCTTCCTTCACAGGGAAGGATCTATTTGAGAAAAACAGATTCTGGGTTGCAGTGGTGAATCCTCTACTGTAAACTTAATGGGACTGAGAGAAATGCCTAAAAGGTGAGGAAATCCCACTGGCGAGTGTCTCTGAGCTATTTCCAGATCTGGTTTGATCATGAGGGCGCTGACCTAAAGGCCGTTTAATCCTCTGATAGAGGCAAGGTGTGACTAGAGCAGTGAACCTGTGGAACATAGGGCTTAGTTAAAGGGGGTGGGTCATTATCATTGCGGGCATGCATAAGTTACGTTTTGTTGCTCTGATAAAAATACCACAATCAAAAAGGCAACTTAAGAGAAATGTTTATTTTGCTTCCAATTTCAGAGGTACAAAATCCATTATAGTGGGAAAAGTATGGGATTAGAAGCAGGAAGCGGAGAGATCACATGTCTCATCAGCATACAGGAAGCAGAGGCGTCAGGAAGTAGAATGAGGCTACAAACCCTCAAACCCCACCCCCCACCCCTCCAGTGATGAACTTCCTCCAGGAAGGCTCCATTCCTAAAGGTTCCTTAAGTTAGCTCCAAACAGCGTCACTACTGGGAAACCACGTGTTTAAGTACCTAAGCCTCTGGGGAACGCTTTTTCTTTCTTTCAGACTATCACAGAGCATTATTTTTTGAGGGTTATAGCTTTCCCTGACACCTTCCTGTTCCTTCTCTTTTCTATTTCCTGGATGTCCTGGTGTGAGCTGCTTTGTCACAACCCCCCAGACCATGAGCTAAATAAGTCTTCCCTATAACTAGTTTTTATTGGGTATTTGGTAACAGCAACAATAAAACCAAGCAACACAATGGCCACACCCACCTTTCTTCTTGCTCTCAGTAGATGAGGTCCTTCCTCCCACCTTAGAACCATAGCCACAGCTCTCATGTTTGGATCTCAACTCCCACTGTCTTATCATGTTTATATATTCTGTATGTTTATATATCCATCCCCTTTACAAATTTCTCTTCTAGGTGTAAGTATGTATGCTCAGATTCCTTCAAATGGAAGGAAATGCCTATGTAAAATATTCCTCCAATACAGCCCAAGTTCGGGTGCTTCAAAGATCAGTCTTAGGGCTGGAGAAATGGCTTGGTGGTAAACTGAAAGAACACTTGCTATCCTACAGAAAGCCTAAGTTCAGTTCTCAGCACCCACATCAGGCAGCTTACAGTTGACCATAACTCCAGCTTCGAGGAATCTGATGCCCACTTCTGACCTCTGTGGGAATTGCACTCTCATACCCACTCATGCGTACCCATAATTAAAAATTTTTTAAATAAATCATCAGAAATTAACCTCTTGAAAATCTATGCATGCTCCTGAAATGCCTCCTAATCTGTGTTCCCAAACAACCTCAGCCCAAAGGAGTCAATTTCATCACTAGTTGGGAGTGGCTTACACTGGAAAGCTACATCCTCTCTGTGAAAAACCAACAGATGTGTTTTCCACCTCCATCTCGCTCCAACTCTCGGCGGCTCACACAAATCTCATCACTCTCCCTTCTTGAAGATATCCTTTCTTGGAGTTTCATAACACTCTAGCATCCTTTGTACTCACTGCCTCCCCTTCCCTGCATCGAGCATCTCTCCCACCGTTGACCAAGCTTGGCTGACAGATTCTCCTACAGAGTTCCAGCTCCAAGTCCTCATTCTCATGACAGTGCTCACTCTGCAAGATTTTGTACATCTTCATGGGGACAGTGCGCTACTGTGTGCAACTCCAAGATATCTGACAGCTCCCTAACCCGTCCATGTATGCTCTGAGTTTCCATTGTCCACACTGTAGACTAGCCTGGAAACATATGGATAGCTTTCATTCAGAATATGCAAAGTCACGTGTCAGGAGGATGAGGAGGGGGAGGAGGAGGAGGAAGAACAAGAGGAGGAGGGAAGGGAGGAGAGGGAAGGTGGAAATCCCATTTACCTACCTGTCTTTTCTGTCTCATAAACAAAGAGCCATTTTCAGTCCCTCCCTCTTTTTAATTTGCCTTCTACAACTATGTAGACAGGATATTGAATCAATAACTA
This sequence comes from Mus musculus, assembly GCF_000001635.26. Taxonomy (NCBI): domain Eukaryota; kingdom Metazoa; phylum Chordata; class Mammalia; order Rodentia; family Muridae; genus Mus; species Mus musculus. The sequence goes on along the minus strand of NC_000071.6, from coordinate 127,828,433 downwards.
AGCCCCTACAGATAATTTTTTGTGTATATCTCCTCTCCCTCTTTCTAAATCAATCTCTCTTTGTCTATCTCTTTCCCTTCCCCTCTCCCTTCCTCTCCCTCTCCTTCTCCCTCTGTATATCTTTTTAAAACAAGAAGTTGAGCTCAGGCCTTTGCAAATGTAGACAAGTGTTTGACCACAGAGTAACACCTCAGGCCATAATGCCTTCTTATAGCTGTGGGTCTCACATTGTCCAGGCTTGGCTCAAATTCACAGCATAGTCAAGGATAACCTTGAATTCTAAATCTCCTACATCCACCTCCTGAGTGCTGAAATTACAGCATGAATCACTATGCCTAGTTTGGTATAGCACTGGAGGTTGAACCCAGGGCCTCCTGTCTCTCATGGGTATGCACTGTACCAACTGAATTACATCTCCAGCCCAAATCCCTTCCATATCTTAAGTGGCCCTCCCTTTCTCACCACTATTCTTGACCATCATCATCTTCTATGAGAATTCTATATCTCCTTCTGTAGCCATTTGGTCCTTAGTGTTACCATATTCAGATCACCTTCCACTCAGCAACCTTTCTCCAAAATAATATGCTTTCCCTCCTCATCTCTGAGTCTCAGAGAGTTTTGTGATCATGAGCTAGAGAAGTTGCTCGGTAGTTAAGAGCACCGGTTACTCTTCCCAAGGATCCAAGGTTAGTTCCAAGCATCCACATGGTAACTCCAGGGGACCTGACACCCTTTCTCTCCTTCTGTAGGTACTCTACATTATAGATAGATAGATAGATAGATAGATAGATAGATAGATAGATAGATAGATAGATAGATGATAGATAGATGATAGATAGATAGGTAGATAGATAGATAGATAGATAGATAGATAGATAGATAGATAGATAGATAGATAGAGATTAGAGAGAGAGAAAGAGATAGATCATGCTGGCATAAAACAGACACACAGATAAATAAAATTTAAAAAGAATCATATAAGTATAGCCTCCTTCCTCTCTGACCTCATCTTCTCTGTTCTCCCAAATCCTATTTTTTTCAGCCACATTGACTCTAGGTCCACAGCATGCTATGCCAAGGTTCTGACTCTGTTCACTGGACCCCTCTTCCCCACCAGATATTCTAATAAGTAATGTGACAGCTGCTGGGGGGAAAGCTATGAAATTCTAGGCACCATGCATGGAAAACAGCGATTAATTATGATCGTCTGAGAAGCTACATTATGTTCTTAATAATCATTACAATCTTAAAATTATGTAGGCATTACAGAGACCAGATGGTTTGGGGTTTTATTTTGTGCTAGCATTCAGTTATCAGGGAAGAACTGATCACAGCTAATGCGTCTTGATGAAATCTACATGTCTTGCCTGCATTTATTAGTTTTGCGATCGTTGTTATTTGCATTGTGTTTGACATCACAGCCCCAATTCATAAAAATAAATCAATGGCCTGGTGCAAATTAATTGATGTGTAAAATCTGTGATTATGACAGCCATATCAGCATTATATCCATAATGGTGATATTAATGTGAATGGATACAACTCAAGCATAAAGCTAGATGCACCTTGGAAAGTGACTCCTATAGAAATGAGGAGGGGGAGTGCGAATCCAGGTACACTGTCAATCATGTTCCGAAAATGGGATTCTATCAGGTTGCCGTGAAGCCAAGGAGACCTTTGCAACATTCCAATGGAATATCGCTGGTAAAGCAACAAGCACACAATGATGCCTTTTACACTGAGGCATCATGGTTTAGAAGCAGGGAAACTGGGACTCACATCCTATCCGCTGAGAGCGCATTGCTTCCTCGCATCACAAGATGAGCTACAAACAGCCACAGCCTAGGCATCTTGCAGTCAGGTGTAAATTGAATGGCATGTGTGACAGAAAGAAGTGGGAAGTGGGATTGGTAAGCTGCATTGTCAGGAACCCTTTGGTGTAGAAAAGGGAAAGTATTTGAATTCCTGTATTCTCTGTGTGCTGCACCACGTGCCTGTGTGCACATGTGTGTGATCATATATGCTTGTATATGTAGCAGCCAGAAGTTGTGGTGGGTCTCTGCCATGTTTTGGAACAATCTTTCATTGAACCTAGAGCTCACCAAATGGCTACTCTAGCTTCCCAATGATTCCTAAGGATCTTCTGTCTGGTCCCCACCTTCCTCCATCCCACTCTGCTAGAATCACAGAGACAGGCTACCATGGCCGGCTTTTTGCGTGGATGCTGGGGATCTGAACACAGATCCTCACGCTTGCATGGTGAATACTCACCCGCTGAACAATCTAAGCCCCAATATCTGTGTATTCTTGCAAATAGTTCACGTTAACAGTTGTAAGGAATCATGACTGTGTGTGCTTTATAACAAGTGGCACTTGGTGCGAGCTGCACGTGTCTGAAGAGGAAACCCTAGGTGAACTCATGGGCTGCTTCTCCCTTTTTGGTTAGCTATTAGCTCCCTGCCCTTGAGTCCGAAAAGCTGGAAATGAGATAGTGTGATCAAAGACATAGTGAGAGCGAATCTTTGCAGCGGGGCGTGCACTGAGAAATGCGTAGCCATTATTGAACTCTCAAAAACCACTTGGTGCTTGCGTTTTGAAGGTGAAGTGTCCTGGACAGGCTCATGTCTTTGAACATTTGGTCCCCAGCTGGTGGTGATGTTTTGGAATGTCCTGGAACCTTGAGGAGATGGACTTCTGCCTAGAGGAGGTGAATCTCTGGGGACAGGCTTTGACACTTTGTTACCTAGCTGAGGACCCACTTCCTGTCTCTGTCTCTGTCTCTCCCTGTCTCTATGTCTCTGTCTGTCTGTCTCTGTCTGTTTCTGTGTCTGTCTCTCTCTGCCTCTGTCTCTGTGTCTCTCTGTCCCTGTCTCTATGACTCTGTCTATGTCTATCTCTCTCTGCCTCTCTCTGTCCCTGTCTCTATGACTCTGTCTGCTTATCTGTCTATCTCTCTGTGTGTCTCTCTCTGTCTCTCTGTGTGTGTCTCTCTCTCTGCCTCTCTCTGCATCTCTCTGTATGTCTCTCTGTATCTTTCTGTCCCTGTCTCTATAACTCTGTCTGTCTGTCTCTCTGCCTCTCTCTGCATCTGTGTGTGTGTGTGTGTCTCTGCCTCTGTCTCTCTGTGTCTCTCTGTCTCTTTCTCTATGACTCTGTTTGTATGTATCTCCCTCTCTCCCTCTCCTTCTCCCTCTCCCCCCTCTCCTCCCCTTCACTCTCCCCACCCCCACCTGACTGAAGATAGGGTGTGACCAGCTGCCTCCCACGTCCCCTCTGGGAAGAAGTGTATCCTATGAATCCGTGAGCCAGAATAAACCCTTCCTCCTTTAAACTAGTTCTTATAGGGTTTTTTTTTTTTTTACAGCAGGGAGTCAGAGAGTTCCGGTTGAAAGAAGGGAAGGAAAGAACTAAGGGAGCAGGGAGAGAGAAGAAAAAGAGGAAGACAGGAGAGGGGAAAAGAGAGGGAGGAAAGGAGAGACCAAGTAGATGAGAAAAATGGCTTATCATACCTACCATCTGTTCTCGAGCCAGATATAGACACCATGGAAAATATCACAACAATGTGATCCTGAGGGAGAAAAAGAATCATTAGAATAAGTTCTAAACTATTATGTTTTATTTATAAATGCACAAACTTCTATCCAATCACCAAATACTTATTAAAGGATACGAGACTGCTGAATGTCAAGGCAACAGGACCCCAGAGGAAAGCACGTCTTCCCTACAATCCTGTACATCATATTATCATGCCGGGTGCGCAGAAGTCAATATTTGTGGATGTAATGAATAAATCAGTGTCATAGCACCCAGCTCCCTAATATAAATTGCGAGCTCTGGGAAGCTCGTGCGTAGCTTCACAGTCCCTGAAAGTAGGAGCGGAGTTGTCTTCCTCAGCTGTGAGTGGCATGAAACACCCTGGGGTTACTGCCCTGTCACACGTGGTCCTTGTCCCTTTCCCTCCTCTCCCTGGGTTCATAGATAACTCACATCTGGAGTGGTCCGCCGCCAACCAAGCAAGCCATCCTCAGCTGCCAAAGATGAGGTCAGAAAATGGCGAGGCTCCGACTCTGAAACAGGTGTGAGTTGGGCAGTGTCCCCATGCTGTCGACTGCATTAAACAGGGAGGGACCCTGTTCCTTTTCCTGACTGTTAATCAGTTTCCTTTTCTCCAAACCAATACTCACTGCTCACAGGACCGGGAACTGTAAAACTCTTCTGTTTAACACGTTTTTCACAGATTTGTGTTCAATTGGCTAGATTTAAATGTTGACTACGAACTTAATCATAATTTTCTAAACCTAAAATCCAAAGCACAAGCCTCATCTGTCTTTATAAAGACTTTAAACACTTTAAGGAGCAGGCAAAACACACAGTAAACAAAGAGCTTTAAACCAGCATATGAACTCCACAGGGCAACGTGAACCCTGCTCTCCTGATATGAATGTCTATATCATCTCTAGGTCCTCTTTTGTCTCTTCTGGGAGGAGTGACATTGTCCCCCCTAAACCAGAGGAGCAGAATTGCCATCACGAAGTTGGAACCACTCACTAAGCCAATGGGACCTGCAGAAAGAGTGGTGGTGGAGGATTTGGGTGTGGTTCCCAAGGATCCCACCCAAAGTCCACAAGTGGTTGCATAAGGATTTGTTGTGTGATTGTGTGATAGATGATGCTGTCAATTTGAACACTGAGAAAAGGATCTCATGGTATGCCTGAGGTGGAGTGGGGGATTTTCCTGATTATAATGATTTCGGTGACACATGCCCACTGTGGGCGGCACCATTCCCTAGAAGGGATCTTAGACTGTGTACATAGAAAAAGGGAGCAGAACAGCAGCAAGCATTCATCCCCCTCTTCCTGGTTATAGATGTCATATGATCAGGGCTTCCAGTTCCTGTTGCCTTGACTTCCTTGTCAGGATGGTTCAGACCCTTGAACTGTGAGCCAGGCAAACAAAAACCAAGGCAACAAATAACCCTCCTTAAGTTTCTTTCCTCAGGATGTCTTAACACAGCTTCAGGAAAAGAAACTAAGACAAGTTGTATTCTGAACACCATACAAGAATGCAGGGCTCATTGCTTACGACAGATTCTAATAACCTCACATTTTCCATCAAAATGGTACTTGCTTTGAAAGTTTTTACATGCAAGCTAACATAAGCCTCATTTTCAATTGCTTGTTCTGAATAATGCTTGCTCTAATTTTAGCCTAAAACCGTGCCAATTTGCCAGTCTGGGGGTTGGGGCTCAGTTGGAAAAGTGTTTGTCTTGTAAGCAACAAGAACCTGAGTTCATTCCCCAGAAAACGCAAAGAACGGTAGTGTACACTTGTGATGCTAGCACTGGGGAGGCTGAGACAGGAGGATTCCCCTGTGCACTGGGCAGCTAGTCTAGTTTAACTGATGACCTCTGGACAGATGAGAAACTCTGTCTCAAATTTAGGGTGGAGCCATCAAGATGGCTCAGCAAGTAAAGATAGTTTTCACCAAGCCTGCCAACCTGAGTTTGGTCCCCAGGACCGCACACATAGTAGAAGGTGAAAACTAATTCCTGCGGGTTGTCCTCTGACCTTCAGACATGCACTGCGGCATCATTAATGCCACAAATTAACAACCTGAATTAATAATGAGTTAGTTAAGTACAGGAAAGATGGCATTTTGAGGAAGACATCTGAGGTCTTCGTCTGTCTCTAACCCACATATGCATGTGCACTGGCACACACATGAACACACACATGTACATTCACATACACACAAACACACACACATGCACTCCTTATATACTTGGATTGTGGTGTTCTCACTTTTTTCCCTATGACTACTTCCACCGTTTTCATTTGCAAACTAGGAAAAGGTCTTATCATCTAGTTTTAAAAGCATTCCCCCAAATGCTAGATCCAAGCATAACATTAAAAAAAAAATCATCTGATTTCTCTTGGCCAGATGAACAAATGATAAACCTCATGTCTGCAGAATGGAATTTCCAGCTACCCATATTGACCTGGTGATTGACAGGGACCTCAGAGACAAGGGTCCAGCTTGCCTGTGTCTGCAGCAGGTTCCCTGACAGCAAAGTGAACAGTTGCTTTTCTACTTCTGTACATTGGAGACAAAGATCTTTGAAGCCATCCAGATGGTGTGTGGTCCTAAAACTGAAAAAAAAAAAGAGCAAAATCCAGGGTTGGAGAGATGGCTCTGTGGTTAAGAGCACTTATTGCTCCTCCAGAATCCCTAGGTTTGAATCCTACCACCTACGTGGTACATCTGTAACTCCAGTTTCAAGGGATACAGTGCACTCTTCTGGCCTATGAAGGTACTGTAAGCATGTGATATACAGACAAACATGCAGGCAAAACACCTATACATACATATATACAGTGTGTGTGTGTGTGTGTGTGTGTGTGTGTGTGTGTGTGTGTGTGTGTGTTTTCTTTAAAGCAAAACAGGAGAGGAGCCCAAATGGCTCATAATGGATGAAGAGACAGACCCAGGTGCAGTCAGGCAAAAGGACACTTCTCCACCCAAAGTGAAGAACTGTGGAGACCCACAGTGTTGGAAATGGTTCTATGCTCGAGCCAGACAAGTGCTAAAGAGAAGGAGAGTCTTTGCTGGGATTCTATTCCTGTGGGCATTTTCTGCAAGTTTTCTTTTAATAGCTGAGTCTTCTGGGAGCAGAATTGTCCACCCATGCAGGGTACCTATGTTCAAACTCTTTTTTATTATTATTTTAAAATTAATCTTCTGACTCAAGGTTTCTGTAAAGCTTTTTCATACACCCTTCATTTTTGACCCACCTTCTCCCCCTCCTCTCCCTCATCCGCGACACTGATCCCCACTTAATCTTTGAACCCTATGCTCCCGCCTCCTCTTCCATATTGCATGAATTCTACTAGCCCTCTAATTAAATTTTTAATCAGGTTGTGTTCTAGAAATTTCCATATGGCTTTTTCATGTGCCCTTCCTTTAGGCTAGCCCTCCTTCCTCCTCATCGCCCCCGCCCCCGCCCCCTGCTCCTGCAACATGTTATTTTAATGTAAGCGAATTTGCAAAAGAAAAAAGATCACATATCTTGGTTCTTGGTTGTATATAGGGGGAACAACAGGATATTTTGACATATATGTATCATAGTGTGTGTGTGTGTGTGTGTGTGTGTGTGTGTGTGTGTTTCAAAATGATTACTACTATCAAGCAAAACGCATATCCACCACTACCAACAGCTTCCATGTGTTTGTGTGTTTATCTGTGTTTGTGTGTATGTCTCTGTGGTATCTGTGGGTCTCTGTAGTATGTGGTCCTGTGGTGTGTGTCTGTATGTCTGTGATCTCTATGGTGTGTATGGTGTATGTGTCTGACTTTGGTATGTGTGTGTGGTGTGTGTTTGTGTGTGTGTTTATGGTGTATATGTGTCCGTGTCTATGGTATGGTATATGTGTGTTACATGTGTGTGTTTCTGTGTGTGTCTATGTGTCTGTATGTCTGTTTATCTGTTTGTATGTATGGTGTGTGTGTTTACAGTGTGCATGTCTGTGTGTGTCTGTGGTGTTTGTGTCTGTATCTATGATATGTGTGTGTGGTGTGTGTATGTGTCTGTGGTGCATGTGTGAGTGTCTGTATGTGTGTGGTGTATATCTGTGGTACGTGCATCTGTGTGTGTGTGTGTGTGTGTGTGTGTGTGTGTCAGTGTCTCTCTATGTCTATGTGTATGCAGCAACTAAAATCTTCTAGGAAATACTTTTAGTACAAAAGACCATTGATTGTTATGGTGATAATGGCTATGAGACTGTGCAGTTACCAAAATTAATCAAACTGCACTCTTAAAGTCGAGTCTTGCCACATGGCAAGCAATAACCCAATCAACAAGACAGGGGAAAGTTCACAGCTGCTATGAATATATTAAAGATGCTGAAATAGGGGCCAGGAGATGGCCCAGTGGGTCAAGGGCATTGATGAGGACCCAAGCTCATATCCCCAACACTTGTATGAAAACTGGGCTGCTGTGGTAGCCACCTGTAACATCAGCACCAAACAGGAAGGCAGAGCTGGCATTGACAGAGCAAGCTTATGAGGCAGACTAACTGGGTCAGAGGGCTCAGAGTTCAGCAAAGGACCCTGCATCAGTAAGATGGAGAGCCATCAGGAATGACACACAGTGTCAATCTTCAGCCTCCCTCCACTCACGTACATATATACACATGAAAAAAAAGATGCTGATATATATGTGCCAATTGTAATTAATAGCAACACAAGTGTCAAAATTTCAACATTAGATTTTAAACATTCCCACCCCATACACCAAACAAGGATGTGAAGTAATAGACATGTTAATTATCTTGATTTAATCTTTCCATAATGCATACACATATCAAAACATCACATCAGACCCTATAACTATGTGCAATTACCACAGACTCCAGAAGTGCTAACAGAACAGATTTCAAATGTTTTTACAAAAAAAAAAAATTGATAAGCGTATTTAATAACGCAGTCACAAACCTGTGATTTAACAACAGCACACAGTCAGGACACATGAGAACCTCACAGTGTTCCCCAAAATTGAATGTCACATACAAATTTCATTTGTCAAATGAAAAGAAAAATGTTTTAAGTAAACATAAAAGATGTGTAAAGGTCACAGAGGCAAAAGGTAAGGTTTGCTTCTACTGATGTGTTGGGTGAGTGAGGTTCAGTTCGTCCTGCTTGAATACACACACATGCTTTCACAGGTGCAGACCCACAATCACACCCTATGTGTGTACACACACACTTCCTTTCTTTGAATTCACCAATTTTGCATTTATGTGTGCATGTAGGGGGAGTGCATGAGGTATGTGCACGTGCGCACGTGTGTGTGTGTGTGTCTGTGTGTGTGTGTGTGTGTGTGTGTGTGTGTCTGTGTCTGTGTCTGTGTCTGTGTCTGTGTGTGTCTGTGTGTGTTATATGTGTGCATGTAGGAGGGTCTGGGAGGTATTATGCATGTGTGATATATGTGTGTTTGTGGGAAAGTGCATGTGGGGGTGTGTATGTATGTGTATGTATGTGTATGTTTATGTGTAGTGTGCGTGGTGTATGTGTGCATATGGGGTGTGTACATGTGTGATATGAGTATGTGTGCTTACTTGGGGCTATATGTATATACATGTGTGTGCATTTATGTGAGTGTACATTGTATAGAATATGTGTGCATGTGTGTGGTAGTGTGTATGTGGTATGTATGTATGTGTGTATGTATGCTATGTATGTGTGCATGTATGTGCATTTATGTATGTTTGCATGTTTGTGTGGTGTATGTGTGCATTGTGTAGGGGTAGTGTGCATGTGTGGTATATATGCGTGTGTGTGTGTGTGTGTGTGTGTGTGTGTGTGTGTGTGTGTGTGTTGAGGCTCAAGATCAACCTCAAGTGCCATTTATCTTATTTACTTGTTCTTGTTGTTGTTGTGTGTATACTAAGTGTGAGGGTATGTGTACACATGTGCCTTGTCTTACACACAAAGGTCAGACGACAACCTTGGGTGTCATCCCTTGCCTTCCTCCTTGTCTGAGACAGTTTCTCTTTGTCATTCACTACTGCATACTCCTCACTAGATAGACCACAAGCATTCTTGAATTCTCTCCTGTCTGTCTCTCAGCTCACTTATGGGAGCAAGCTGTTACCATGCCTAGCTTTTCATGCTCTCTGAGGCTTTGAACTAACACTCTCCAAGCAAACACTTTACCTACTGAGCCATATCTCTCATCTCTAAACTTGGACACCTTCTTCCAGAAAGAGAAAAGATATACTCAGCAGGCAGACAGACTTCTTCCTATAGACTTGAGAGTTAGATGTCCCTCCCCTGTCTATCTATGCATGGGATGCCTAAGGCCCCACTCCCTGACGGCCACAGGTTGGTACTGCAAAACCTATTTTAAAATTGTAGGTGGAAAACTGGGGAGGACATTCATGCCTAGGCAGATCTGGAGGTCCTGAGGTCAAGGTTGCAATCTGGGTTTGTTATCCTTCAGCAGCATTGGGAGAGATTGTTGGTGTAGGGCAAAATTAGAGATGCTGTGTGGCGGGCTCCTGTCATCATATTTCATGGCCCCCTTTCTCTGCTTTGGTGATCAATGATGTTGTGAGGAGACCCCATTTCTCAGCTTGTTTTTGTTGTTGGTTTTGATTACCAGTTCAAAGATCAAAAACAGCCCCAGCCTGGTCTGCTTTCTTGTAACCTGCTCTTTCTCCCATATTCCCCAAATAAATAAATATCATGAGATTCGCTTTTTCTTCTAAGTCAAAGGTTACAAATTACAGGTCTTTCAGTCACATCTGGCCTATGTGCATTGCATTTGGCTTTAAAGGCTTTGAGCGGTGACCAGTATTTAGAAATCGGAGACCGTTACATTAAAATTCATGTTAAAATCAGATATGTAGCTTCTCTTTGGAAATTGACTGTCTGGCAGGGCTGAGCCTTTTACTGAGAGGTCCGAGCCAGGTCACCCAGTAGTGCTCTTATGCAGCCAAGGAGAGTCTGTTCTGGTTCACAGTAATTCATTTGTTTTGTCTTTTGTCCACTGTCATCATTATAGCTGTGACCTCTGAAAACTAAAGTTAGATGTTGGGGAAACTTTGGAAATAGAGCTTCATCTTAAGCAGAAAGGAGATTTTTCTGTGTTTGGAACTCATTGGGATTGCTCATGAGGTGGAGACATGGATCCAGGGGTAAGAATGCCCACTGGACAAGCTTAAGGACCTAAGTTCAAAACCCCAGCAACCATGTAAAAGCTGGACATGGCTGTGCTTGTCTGTAACCTTATCAATGAAGATTGAACATGGGACATTCGTGAGCTCTTACTGGCCAGCCTGCCTACCCCAAATGGTTCGGTAAGAGATCCTATTTCAAGTGCAGAGGAATTCACCTAGTATCCTCCTCTGCCCTCTGCATACACACATAGACACCTACACATGTGTACACGCTCACATACACACAAGATAAAACTAATTTTTCAAAAAAAAATTCACATGGCTGCAAATAGATGGACAGTTGTAATATCTGACAATAGCGACATGAACATAAATAGAACAAAATGAGAACTTATTTGTAACACAGAACAAGGCATACAGGGCTGCTGTGGATGCTCAATGATGCTGATACAGAGACGGGCTCCTCCTTTCAACATGACGTATCATTTTCATCATGTTTTCTTGCTAACGCCACTTGCCTCATGGTTGCAGGATAGCTGCCATGGCTCTGGCAACATGTCTGTATCTTAAACAAGATGAATGAACCAAGAAAGGACAGAGAATATGTCAGAAAGGTTAAATATTCTCAGGAATCAAAAGCTGATTTCCCACTGCATCATAATAATGAACTTTAAGGGGTGTGCAAATATAGAGTCATTATTGTAGTGAATATCAGATTCAAAGAGGGGTGAGCAACTGTGTGATCTATAGTCAGTAAGACTAGGTCTGATCTTAACGGAAGTTACCAGTGGGGTAAAGGTCAGTAGCAGTAGTACCTCATATGTAAAAGATCATGATGATGGTGATGGTGGTAATTGCTGATGTTGCTCATGATGATGGTCATGATGATGCTCATGATGGTCATGGTGGTGGTAATAGTGGTGATGATAGTGGTGATAATGGCTGTGATAGTGATGATGGTGGAGATGATGACAGTCATGATGATCCTTATGATGATGGTCATGATGATGCTCATGATGATGCTCATGATGGTCATGGTGGTGGTAATAGTGGTGATGATACTGGTGATAATGGCTGTGATAGTGATGATGGTGGAGATGATGATGGTCATGATGATGATGAAGATGGTGATGGTGGCCGTGATGGTGATGATCACAGTTATAATGATGGCGATGATGTTAGAGATGATAATACAGATAAAGACAGTGATGATGCTGATTATGATAATGGTTGATTATTGTTCAATAAAAACTATTCACTTTTAGAGTGGCTTCAGGAAACTTCCTTTTTCTTATTATGTCAAATGATTGCAATGACTTTCTTTTCCTTCCTTTAATGACTTTTAAATTATTTATTATGAATAAAACATGACAATGAGGGGTAGGATAAAACTTTGAACCCAACTCCTTTGTCAACAGAGGATAATTGCTTAGTCCTGACGTGTCTCTGCAGACTTGGTGTTAACAACTGAGGATGACTGCATTTTAAAATCACTTAGAAGCAGCCTAGCTCAATGTGTGTGTGTGTGTGTGTGTGTGTGTGTGTGTGTGTGTGTGTGTGTGTGTGTGTGTGTGTGTGATGTGCATATGTGGATTGCACACACAGGCATGTGTGCTCTGAAAAATTTAGCATGGTATTAAGAAAATATTTGATTTAAATTTCGGATTTAATTTGATGTTTCCAAGAGCTGAGAGGTATATTTTGGTAGAAATTTAATTATTAGAATGAGTTCCCAAGGTCTAATGGCTTTCACTGAAATTCTGAAGCCAGAGAGAGAGAGAGAGAGAGAGAGAGAGAGAACTCCAGGTTTGAAGCAGGAAGCTGGCTATTCTGTGTGTTTGGAAATTTGATTTTTGAGATTTCTTTTTCATGTGTTACTCAACATATCTTTGTGTGGCTCAGGTTACTGTTGCCCAACTAAATCAAAATCTCTGCACGAGGGCCAGAGAGGTGGCTCCCTGGGAAAAGTCACTTGCTGTTAAACCTGACAAATTGAGTTCAGTCCCTGGGACCCACCCAGTGGGCAAGAGAGAAGTGACTCCAGCAGGTTGTCCTCTGGCCTCCCTACGCATGCCGCAGCACCCTCACACACACAAGAAATAAAATAGAAGACAAAAACAAATCTCTGAATAGGTGCTGGCAGTGGAAGGCTCCCTGTGTGGTTTTACTGGGCAGAGAGCCACGTGTTATGAACTCAGCTATAACACAATCTTTTTAGCTAGATTGTGGACTGGCTCTGTGCTCTGTGTAACATGTGGGTGCTGCTGTGTGCATTTCTAGACTATGTGGTCTGTTTACTGATAATATTTACCTGGGGCTGCTTCTCACGGGTGTGGCATTTTCAGAAAGCACCCTAGCCCTAATATGAGCAAGCAACGTCTCTCTCCAATTTCCGCCCACTTCCCTTTTATCAACAGCACGCATGGAACAGTTGTGTTTCTTTCGTGGTTTTTCATCTCCCTTCCTAGAATATGAGTTTCTTCTAGCTGGTATGTCTCACGTATATAAGAGGGTCTAAAAGGTGCTTGTGCCTGGTAGCCTCCCCAGGAGGCAGCCTGGGCTGAAGGTCAGCATGGAAGATTGCCATCACAGACAACACTTGACACCCACAAGCATCTCCTTAGAGATCTCAGTTAAATGATGGCACTGACCCTCGACAATCCTATTCTGATTGCCCACTAGGTTCAGGTTCCCTGAAGGAAAAGCACCCTGGTAGTATAGTGATCACCTGTTGAAGTTGCTCCAGAGGGCTGTCACTGTGGGAGGGGATGTCTCTCAGCATCCTTCTCCGCAGCTAAGGCATGCCACCTTCCCCCTCAGAGACAGAGAAGTGGAGGTATAACATAATGGCTGATACAGTACACAATAAAAAAAAGTCAGACAGTGGATATGAACAATATCTACCCCCTCCTTCCAAGGTACAAACCACAAACCAAAGTGTGATTTCACAACGTTCACCCTGGAGAACCAATGAGTTTATTAGACTCACTTCCAGAGTATGGGTGAGGGGCTACAAGCAGAAATATGGGGGAGCATATTTCCAAAGCAACCATACTGGAAAGTCTCCACCCAGCACGAATGATGGCTTCCCTACATAAATGACACTTCTTCCCCTGATCTTCTCTAAACTATGTATTCTAGCCACTTCCCTAGACAGAAGCTGCATGTAATTAGAGCAGGGTTACATACAGATGGCTGGGAGATGGCTGGATACTCAAGTGAGAGTCCAGTAGCACTCCTCAGCCCTCTACTTATGAGTGGTATCAACAGTCCACGGGTCTCATTATGGGGGGCTCAGGCAAGTAGGGACAGCTGATCTCCAGTATGTGACTAGAGTTTCCTTCAGAGGATAGATGCTGACAACCTGTCTCTTGATTTTCTCCCCCAAAGAAATAGAATTTTGGCTTGGAGGCTTTCAAGTTGATCCTTCAGTTTGGAAAGAGACAGGAAGGCACAAGCTTGGGGGCTGGGGAGTGCTAAAGGAGACATACGGGAAGCAAATGTGGTAGTTTCCTCGGTCCGAGAGCCCTCTAGGGATACATCGAGAATGCACCTTAGAATTTCCTGGAAACATACTTGGGGTAGATCAGCCCAACAGCACCTGTCCCTGCTGCTCACAGGCCTCTCGGGGATGTTACCCCTCCTTCTTCTCTCTCTCTTCCCATGCATGTGCATTCAGATGGATGAGCAGGAAGCAGCCAGCTGTCATAATGCATCCAGGACTGACCTGGATGGAACACTCAAAAGTTACACCTCCCGGGAAAACCTGCAGGCCCAAGCCACCCAGGACATTAGGCAAGGTCCAAGTACCAACCCTCAAAAGCCCAGGTGATAACTGCCTTGAAGCCATAGGGCACTGAGGGGGTCCAAATCCTTCATCTGCCTGTGGTTGACACTGTTGATGGCCACTACAGTTGGGAGATGGAAGGGGGCAGTATGGAGAGCTATACCAGTCCATGTTGGCATCTTGGTCAGCCAGCCATATTCTGGGGGCGCTTAAGAGCCCCATCTCATCAAATACCTACCATAACTTTGCCCAATCCATTCTTCTGTTCTTAGTTCTGAAGTATCTTTATGCAGCCTGCTCCTTTCATCCTATCAGAAGCTCAGAGAAGAGCTGGAGAGGCATCTTTTTAAATCCCCAACATTTAGCCAATCCTAGAGGTTGGTTTGGTCCTATCACCTTCCCATGACAGATTTTTCTCATTCACTTGTCTGGTTTGCTGTTGCTAGTACATAGTGTGGCTGGAAATCTGGCTCTCGGGACACGTCAAGGACCTATAGGAAGCTCCATTATTAAGTCTCAGATGGTACAATAAAATCAGCATTGGGCATGCAGAGCTTGTTCTTATTAGGAGGCAAGAAGTCTCTCACACAGAGAAGGGTGAAAGTTTGGTGAACACAGCATCCTCTAGAGTATGCTAGATTTCCAGAAGATGGCAAAGTGGTCTAGAAAGGGGCTCTCTGGTGTGGATGATGGTGGTTCCATACCTTGAAGAAATGCATTCTCTGGGGTCAGCGTCATGGAGACCCCAGAGCAGACATACTTGTCCATCCCACAATTTCCTGTCTCAGAATTCAGATGATGGACAGGTCCAACTGTTCATTGGTCTTTCTCTACTGGTTGTGCTGATGTGAACTGGTCCTGGAGGCTGCATATTTTTTGTTTACGTGGTCCTCAGCTGTGGGCTGCCACATGCCCATTGTTTCTGGAGATGTGACATCCTCCTTCTAGTTCCAAGCGTCTTATCATCCCTGTGATCGGCCCGTTAACATAAATGGCATTTCCCTTCCATTGTATAAACTCAGCTACTCATTTGTAACTGCCTGATGCTAATCATGGGCAGACAAGCTCTTTGTGAATGTAAAAACTTTGTGGTACCGAGATGGACAGAGTCATTTCTTGCTGGTTCATTCTATCAGAATCTTCAAAAGACAGCCCCTGTGCTAGTCCTAGGTAATCAGTACTTATCACTCATCCCTACTAAGGGCACAATCACGATGATGTCAATATCCCACACTGGTATCTACCTCCACAATGCTGGCATGGTTTTGTTCTCCAATTAGCAAACCTTTCAGCTGCTGATGGGATGCTGCAGCCTTGAGTGGCATCACGTACAAGCTATGTTATCTGTACTAATTAAGTGAAAGTGGATGAAGCTCCAAGTAGCTTCTCCCCCAAGGCCGCCACACTCATGGCTCCTTCTCTGCAGTCAGCTCTGAGAAGTAGGGAGAGGTTTAAGGAAGTAAGACATGCCAACATCATTATGCCAGATAAAGAAACAGAGACACAAAGAGGCCAGTAGTGCCCCTAGTGTTCTGCAGCCACTGAGACATCTTAATTGGCCAAAGATGCCACTTTGCTAAAGGCCACAGACAAGATATGAATATGAAAATGTAGCCATAAGTGTAAACAGTGTGGATATTACTATTAGGGGATTTAACTGCCTGCCATTTTACCTGGGCTAATTTTAAAGATGTACCTCAGGGGCCAGGATGTGCCTCCGCTGACAAAGTGGCTGCCTAGTACACTTGAAGCCCTGGGTTTGACCCCCACACCAAATAAACCAGGTATAGTGGTGCAGGCCAATAGTGAAGTGGAGGCAGGAGAATCAGATGTTCAAGTCATCTTTGGCATTGCCAATTCAAAGCCAACGTGGGCTACATGAGATTGTCAAACAAATAAACAAACAAATAAGCGAACACCTTTGGTGACCTTGACTTGGGTACCTTGAGGTGGGACTCCGAAACATTCCCCCAGAGCTCCTGCCTTACTGAGTAAATTTTTGGGGTTGATCTGGGCCACATAATGAGTTCCAGCCCAAAATTGCTTCAGGTCTATGAAGGTCATTACTGTCTCAGTTAAATGGGACAAAAGCCATAAAAAGCATGCAGACAAACAAACAAACACAGGGTTTTATTTTGTTTTTTGTTTTGTTTTGTTCTTTGCATTTTCCAAAATACACTAGGTTGGAAATATTTTTAAAGATTTATTTATTTATATGTCTACCTGTATGTATGTCTGTGCATCATGCGTGTGCCTTGACCATGAAGGCCAGGGTGTCTGATCTCCTGGAACTGGAGTTCCAAGCACGTATAAGCCGCTGTGTGGATGAGTTTATCTGCTGAGCCATCTCTCACAACTCCCCAGAATTCTTATCTACAAATAATAAAACACAAGCTTGGCTGGTTTATGCAGGCACTGAGTTATTCCATTTATTAAAGAGGATAATGAGTCCTGCCACACTCGTGGCTCCTTCTGTGCAGCGGCTCTGGGGAGTGCACAGAGGTTCAAGGAGGTAAGACACACCCACATCAGTATGCCAGAAAGAGAACCGGAGACACAAGGAGGTGGCCAGTGGTAACCCCAGTGTTGTACAGCCACTGAGACATCCTAATTGGCTGAAGATGCTACTGTGCTAAAGGCCACAGACAAGATATGAATATGAAAATGTAGTCATGAATGTAAAAAGGGTAGCTATTAATATTAGGGGACTTAACTTTCTGCAGTGTTATCTGATGTGTCAGTGGCTGCACGACGTTGGGGTTACTGTTGGCCTCCTTCCGTCTCCGTTTCTTTTTCTGGCATAATGATGCTGGCATGTCTTACTTGCCTGCTTGACCCTCTCCCCATTCCCCAGAGCTGACTGCACAGAAAGAGCCATGAGCGATGGAGGCAGGACTCATTAGCATCTTTAATAAATTGAATAGACCAGCCATGGCACAGCATTGTAAGGCAGCCACTGTCTGCACTGGGAAGTTCCTCCGGAGATTTAGTGCAAAGAACAATCCTTCAATTTACCCAGTAAGGCAGAGGATCTGTGGGGGGATGTTCCTGAGTCTCAGCTCAATGTGCCCAAGTTAAGGTTGCTGAAGATATTGTTTGTTTGTTTGACGGTCTCATGTAGCCCAGGTTGGCTTTGAACTGGCTATGTCAAAGATGACTTGAACATCTGATCCTCCTGCCTCCACTTCACTATTGGCCTGGGCCACTACACCTGGTTTATATGGTGTAGGGATCAAACCCAGGGCTTCCTGTGTGTTAGGTAGCCACTCTGTCAACTGAGGCACATCCTGGCCCTGGCTAATACAGAGGCAGGAGCCAGTGTGTCAGGGATGGAACAAATGTCTCTGGTCAAGGGCTCCTCCAACCTGTCACCTGTGCCAAGCCATCAAGTACTTCTGTGGAGCCAGCAAAAGGTTGGCGCTACTCTGGGGACCTCTCTCAACCCCAGCCATACCTGTGAGCCATACTAACAGGTAACACTGAGCTGGCAAGTGAGTTCCATTTGGAGTGCATACGTCGATTGCATTTAATATCCTTCCTGTAGGAAGGCTGGCTGGCTTTCAAGTTGCTTAGCTCTGGCAGAGAATCCTCTAGCTCGAAGCAACTGGGGAAGCCAGGCTTTTGTAGCGAGATTGAGAGGGAAGAAACCTTCCAGGATCAGTTCCCACTTACCTTAGAAGATGAGATTGAGTTGGAGCTTTCAAAAGCAATGGGCGAGCTTGCTTTGTATGACGCTCTTTCATCTAGAAACCTGCTGAGGACCGCAAGGATAATGGGTTGGCTGCCTGTGCTTGGGACCCAGCCTCCCACCCTAACCAGCAGCAGTTCAGACAAGTAGTCTATCCCAGGCAGACTCCAAAGCCTGGTGGAGAAGGCTAATGCAGCAGGTGGTTAGCTTTCCTTGGCTGCCATCACAACTTGCCAAAAAGTTGCAAGTTGTTATGTCTTCTTCTCCAATCAACATTCATTCTCTCACCACCATGATGGATGGAAATTGATGGCCAGGCA
The DNA here is from genome assembly GCF_000001635.26 of Mus musculus. Lineage (NCBI taxonomy): Eukaryota > Metazoa > Chordata > Mammalia > Rodentia > Muridae > Mus > Mus musculus. Next base: position 127,809,962 of record NC_000071.6, on the reverse strand, counting down.
CCCACAGCACTCACTAGGTGGAGACTTCTGCATCTTCTTGCTCCCGGGGGCCACAGATGCTCCATGACATGAGACCCATGTCCCTTCTTCCCTGTTCTCCTGTGGGTCCTTCCAGAAAGTTTTTACACATATGAAAAGACTCTTCCTTTCCCTCCACCACAGCAATTTTCTTCTGAGCCCCTAGGAAAGCATCAGAGAACACAATCCTTTCATTGCAGTGTCCCAGGGAGCTCTTGAGTAGCTGAGGGTAAGAGCAACCTGGGAACCAACGGGAAAGGCACTGTGCTGGCCAGCCTGGTTGGCACTGGTGTGCTCTGCTGCCAGATTTGGTTGGGACAGGCATATTCTGATGGCCAGTTCCACTATTATCAGTGATGTTCTGGCACAGTGGCTCTCAATCTTTCTAATGCTTTGACTTTTTAATACAGTTCCTCATATTGTAGTGACCCCCCCAACCATAAAATTATCTTCCTTGATACTTCATAACTAATTTTGCTATTATAAATTATAATATAAATTTCTGTTATGTGGGATATCTGCTATGCAAATACCTCAAATGGTGTTGTAGCCCACAGGTGGAAAACCACTGTTTTATTGAGTACCGTGGCCTTTATGATGGGAATGTGCTGTTAAAATTTGCTACTTGGGGGAGCCATGAACAACATCTTCCCCTCCTCCTAAGATGTCAATGGCAAACTGGGAGGTGAATCCATCAGGGTTCGTTCTGGGGAATCAAAGATTTTTATCAAGCTTCCTTCCAGAGCATGAGGTAATGACGTAGCAGCCACAGGAGAAGGTCTGTACCCAGCAGGGATGCTGGCTGGTTCATGACTGTGGAGCACCCCTCTGCTCATCCTTCCTTACCTATATCCTGCATCCCAGCAGTTCTCAACCAGAGACCTTTCACAGGGGTCACCTAAGACATCAGAAAACACAGATATTTACATTATGATTCATAACAGTAGCAAAAAAAGCAGTTATGAAGTAGCAATGAAATAATTTCATGGTTTGGAGTCACCACAACGGGAGGAACTGTATTAAAGGGTCTCAGCATTAGGAAGGGTGAGAACCACTACTCTAGCCCCTCCTTGAGACCCCGAGGCCACATGTAATTAGGGCACAATCAGCTACAACCGGTAGGGAGGGCAGACAGATACTCAGGGGAAGGTCCCATGATTCAGAGGGGCCTTCCTTCTGTGAGTGAACGTCAAAAATCAGCAGACCCAGCTGTGATGGTCTTTGGTCAGCAGGTCCACCGGGACTCCCGAAGGTGGTGGCTATTTATACTGGTCCTATAAAAGAGAACCGGACAGCCCCAGCCTGGGAATCACAGTCCAACCTTCTCTGCTCTGGATGTATCTGCATGGTCTTTCCACAATAGGAGCAGAACACCTGCTTGATCCCATTTATAGCTGTGTAGTCATGAAGCCCAATGCAGTGCACACTGGACAGCTCCCATTGGCTCAGAGGCACAGCCATAGCACCACACTATGCACCGTGCGTGCCCTCAAGCTCCATTGCCCGCAAGAGGTTCTTCTTGGGCTCTGTCCTTTCCTGCTCTGCTCTAACTCTTCCCTGACACAACACTGGACTGCATTCCTTCTCAAACTTTTAACCATGTTAAATTCCTCCCTTATGATGTCCCTTGGCAGGTATTTAGACACATCAATAATGATAACTACCATATAGATAACTACTATAGACATAGTAGACAATGTTTATTTGTGTGCATATATTGATACAGGGTTTCTCTGTGTAGCCTTGGCTATCCTGGAACTCACTCTATAGAACAGGCTGGCCTCGAACTCAGAAAACCGCCTGCCTCTGCCTCCCAAGTGCTGGGATTAAAGGCGTGTGCCACCACTGCCCGGCTTGTATATATATTTTTAACTTGTTTTTATTTTATGTATATGGGTGTTTTGCCTGCATGGCTGTCTATGCACCACATATAGGCAATGCCCACAAAGGCTAGAAAAGGATATCAGGTCCCTGGAACTGGAGTTACAGGTGGCACTTGGTTGCCCTGCAGGTGCTAGGAATCAAATCTGGAACCTGTGCAAGAACAGCAAGTAATCTTCAGTGCCGATCCATCTCTCCAGGCCTGTTTTTTCTCTAATTTAAAAGAAAATAAAGACCTAAAATGTAGGGTTTTTTATTATTACATTTTATACTCATTTAAGGGGAGACATACATGCCACATCTCACATCTGGAGGTCAGAAGGTAACTTGTAGAAATTCTCTTTTTCAAGCATGTGGGTCCTGGGGATGGGACTTTGGGTGTGAGGCTCTTGAGAGGAGAGGCGACTGCACTCCAGACAGCTGTCACCAGTCTATACCACTGCTTTCATCAGCCAAGATCCAAATGTAAACAATGTGAGTCAGTGCTGAGTACAGAAAGTTCAGGGACTTCACACACAGTAGTAGCTCATCGGGTCTTCAAACAGCCTGATGAAGCTGGGCTCATCCCAATTTCACAGATAGGGAACTGAGAGACAAAGAAGTGAGGCGTTCAGGGCCACATACCCAGAGAGACAACAGAACACCTGGACCCAGTGGAACCCACCAGGCTGGAGAGTCTCAGGCTATATCCAGTGTTCCGTCTCTCCTGATAGTATTTACTATTGTACCTGTATGAAAGAAGTCAACTTGACTGATTTTCGTGATATCGGTGTCCTGACCCTAATAAGTGTACAAAGTGGTTTGTTTGGTCACACTTTGTTTTTTTTTTAATGATCGTTGAACTGTAGTCAATAGCATGTGGTCTGAAGTCTTCAGGGGTGCAGGGAGTGGACATCTGTGGCTTTCTTTGAGACGGATCATAAAAGCAGATGGACGGAGAGTTGTGAGGCGGACAGATCTGTGATAAAGCAAACACTGCAAGATGCTAATTATAGAAGTAAGGCAGTGGGCGTGAGTGCTCAGTTTCAACTTTCCTCTGACTAGTGCTTTTCATAATAAAATGTTGGTAGAACTAGGTCGGGTGAACTGATCCAAAGGTAAGCAGGGACAGGCAGGGTCGGCAGGTGACTCATTCTGCAGACTGAGCATCGCTCTGTGGGTGAAGACGCGAATCCCTAGACGGCAGACATGGCAGAGGAAACCGGAGAGCTCAGAAAACCTGAGCATCCGCATGATCTGGGGAAGCCAGAGAGAAGTCAACCTGAGCCACCCGGCCTCCCATCTTGCTGCTAGATGTCACAACTGCTCCAGCAGGACTGGGGACATCTGATAAGATAGATGAACAGTTAGCCAGTGGACACAGAGAAGAAAATATAGAAATGTGCCATATACAGTCTGCCAGATGGCTGCATCAGCAGAAAGAACTTCATCCCCAGAGAAGCTGAGCAAGAGGAGCCCCTGCTGCATTAATCAAAGTGGGACCCACAATGGATGACTTAATGTCTTCAGGACCTGTTTCGTGTGTTGGAGCAGGGCAACCACTGCAGAGCTCTAGTGGAAGAGGACTATCTTTGTTATTTTCTAACTCTGTGATACAACAGCGTAACTAAGACAATGTATAAAAAGAAGCATTTAATTTGGGGTTTATGGCTTGAGAGGGTTAGAGTCCCTGGATGAGCAAATGCATGCGGTTGGGAACAACTGAGAGCTCTATATTTTGATCCACAAATAAAAGGCAGGGAGAGATACACTGTGAATGGAGTGAGTCTTTTGAAACCTCAAAGCGCCCCCCCATGGCACACCTCCTCCAAGAAGGTCACACCCCCTAATTCTTCTCCAAAAGTTCCACTAACTGGGAACCAAGTATTCAGACATATGAGCCTATAGGAGCTATTCTTCTTTTTCCCATTAATTAATGTATTTATTCACTTTACATCCTGATCACTGCCCCACCCATCCCCCTGGTGGGAGCCATTCTTATTCAAATCATTACAGGGGTCACTTGCACAGTGTCCTCAGTATAGAGGACAACTTCCCAGTCCTCTTTTGTAGAAAGATAGAAAGCATCTACATGGCCAAGCCTTGGGCATCCTCAACCCATAGGCCCTGCTGCTACAGGGCCAACATGGGTCACTTCCTGTTACCTAGGATACAGCCAGCTCAAGAGAAGACACCAATGGCCTCTTTAAAGAATGGACTGTTGTGAAGTTGCTTTGTGCTGAGCACACCCAGAAAGGTCAGCATAATGATGGATGAGAGGGGTGAGCCACTGAGAGAAAGGCTTTGACCCATCACCACCCACATGGAGGATAAAGAAGTTTATCCTTTCCTGACTACAGGGATACAGTATGCTCGGCCTGCTTGCCTGATGCTGACAGGTTGAGCAATGAGCGTATTGCAGTGACTCATGGAAGCTGTCGCTTCTTCCTTCTCTCCTCCTTTGGTTACTGTGAGGACAGGGACAGGGCAAAGGACACACTATCACCATCATGTGCCTTCTGAGGAAATCTTGGTAGAGGGTTCTCTCTGCTCACAGCCACAGAACTTTTTGGTGGGGACAAACCTCTTCATAAGGACTGTACATTAGTGGTCAATGACACAAATGGACAATCTCTCCCTACAAGGGACTGTCTCTGTCCTTCGCAGCTTTTGCAAGCTCCACCACACCAGGAGAGAGCTGTGGTTAGTGGTGTGTTAATTCCAAACGCTGGACTTCTTTCAAGAATGAGAAACCAGAAGAAGTCAAAGAATACAGTGCTAGGGAGATGGCTCCCTGGCAGCGCTTGCCTCGTAAGCATGAGGACCTGAGTTCAATCCCCAGCACCCATGTAAAAGACGAGTATGGTGGTATAAATTTTTAATCCCAGTGTGGGGAAGTAGGAACAGGAGGCTCCCTGCAGCTCACTGGCTAACCAGCCTACCTGAGTCAATGCTCCAGGTTGAGTGAGAGACCTTCCCTCAAAAATACAAGGTGGAGAACAAATAATGAAGATATCTGACCTTATCCTTTGACCTCCACATGCATGTTCACAGGCATGTACAGGCACCTGCTCCCACATGTACCTTCACACCCACACAAATACATGTGTAAAGAAGAGAAACGTATATTGAGAGTGAGGAAGGCATGGGAGAAAACAGGCCAGAAAGCTCCCAGGCAAGGGGTCCCATTGGTCTTCCCCAGAGACTTGCTCTTATGAGACTTGGCCAGATTTATTCTTACTCCATCCTATACAGAGAAAGTATAGGAGAGAGGGGGGGAGAGGGAGAGGGAGGGGGAGGGGAGAGGGAGGGGGAGGGGGAGGGGGAGAGGGAGGGGGAGGGGAGGGGGAGGGAGGGGAGAGGGAGGGGGAGAGGGAGAGGGAGAGGGAGAGGGAGAGGGAGAGGGAGAGGGAGAGGGAGAGGGAGAGGGAGAGGGAGAGGGAGAGGGAGAGGGAGAGGGAGCATGACAGTCAAAGATCACAGATTCACTGGAAACAAGCAGAACTTAAACAAGTTCTGTTGTTTAAGGCAGTTCTGAGACAGGCTGAGAATCCAGGGTAGAGTTGGGCTCAGATCTTTATCTGAGCCATCACAAGGTCACTGTAAAGGAGAGGATGAGGTAAGGCAGGGGGCACAATGGTCATGGCCATCTTTGGAAAATACAATCTTCTGTGTGTATCAGTTTGACTGGATCTCAGAGTTGCCCTTCTGGAAAAGGAAGATGGGGTTGCTCCAGTCACAGAGAATCTCTGGGAAGAGTAGCAGATGGTAGAGGTGACTGGCAAGTTGGCTCACTCTGAGCCCTGTGTCTTACCTAGAACATCAGTCATTGATCCATAAGGGAAAATGTGGGAGGGAGAACTCTGTTGACTGTGTGACCAAAAACCCACTCCTTCAGAGTTTCTTGCTGCATTGTAGAGACGGTCTTGAGATCCAGACTAAGGACCTTCGTGTGACTAAAATAAACACGTGGGAAACACATAGCACTTGTAGGAAGATCCTGTGAATCCTTGGACAGTGTCTGTCTAAGTCACTGTGGTTGTCCCCACTGGTATGAGGGTACTACTAGCATCTAGTGTGGAGGCCAGCCTGCTATTTCACAGCCCACAGTGTACCACACAGCCTCCTGCAGTGACTGCCACCCAGTCCTCTCAACTGGGGCTGAAGCAGAGTTGCCAGGGGCTATTGCTGTTGTGAAAAAAAAAATGATCTTCTGTCCAAGCTTAGTGAGTAACCACGAGAAGACAATAGCAGCTTCTAGACATGTGTCCGGAGACAAAAGAGAATGTTCTCCAAGCATATTGTTCCTCCTTCCCCATGAAGATGCTGAAACTTGCTGGGAGTGGCATTATCTCCTGGGCATGTGATAAAGGTTCTAGAGGAACAACATCTTCTAAAGAAGATTCTCAGGGCATGAGCAGCTCTTCTCCCCCGTGGTCCTTAGGAGGAATCATGTGGCATACAAAGATGAAGCTGCCATATTCCCTTGAGAAGGGTCTCACTTGGCTTTGAGGAATATTGGGGAATACAGACTCTAGTAAGTGGCTCTCTGTTTGAGGCTGACTTTAGGATGGCTATAGCTGGTACCTAAGACAGTGGGATATGGCTTGGCTATTTCCAGCAGAGAGAGCACTCTTCAGTAACATCCCCTTCTTCCAGATGTTTATTTCCAGGCCCCATTCCTTCTCTTTTTTCTTCCATTGGTTTTTCTACCCAACACACCTTCTTACTCAACTTCTGCTCCTCAGAAGATCTCCATGGTCTCACCATGAGGCTGGACTCTGAAGGAAACAGTGTGGATACAAACCTCTATTCTAAAACACCCTCAGCCATATATTCTAGTTTGAATTCTGTTTTCTCTGGGAAAGGCAGCGGCATAAGGGAGGGAAGGCTTACACTTCCAGGGAAGCTAAACAGAGCACATCCATAGTCAGAAGCAGAGGGACAACACACCCATGCTGCCTTCTTGCTTCTGCTCATCCTCAGTTAGCTTCCTTCACTCTCATACAGTTGAGAACTCAGCCTAGGGAATGGTGCTGCCCATAGTCAGGGTACCACCTCAATTAACAATCAGCATATGCACATGTCTCGATTGCATGTGCACGCATACACACACACACACACACACACACACACACACACACACACACACACAAACTGATAAGCCTCATACCAACCCAATCTAGACAACTTCTCAGTCAAGACCCTCCAAACCAGAACTTCATGTGAACCAGAGACACTGCTCCATCTCAGTTGCCTCTGTCCTGTTTGGTACAATGGCACCCTTAGGGGTTGCTCTCTAACTGGGATACCAGAAGAATAAAATAAGGCAAAACAGGTGAGAACTTTGGAAGGCCCCCAGAAAGACAGCCATCCCTGAAGTCAGCTTTCATTGGCACTGATGCACGGAGTCCACTCAAGATGTCACTTCCTGTGAGTCCCCGATGACCTCTTCTCCATGCAAGTTGGTAACTGTCCTCTGAAATAAGAAAACGGTCTCTAGGGATGGCTTAGATGACTGTGCTCTTCTGTACGGTCAATTGTATGGTTTTCTGGGCTGTTAATAATAGAATACCACAGGGTTGGGTGAGTAGCTGAAATAGAAGAAATATATTACCTCACTATTATTCACATATATGTGTGTGTGTCATTCATATATATATATATATATATATATATATATAATACATATATATATATACACATATATATGTATATATACACACATATATGTGAATGATATATATCATTTATATATATATCAGTCACACACACACTATATATATACATATATATACATATACATATACATATACATATACATATACATATACATATACATATACGTAAAAGTGATGGCAGGATTGGTTTATGCCTCTATCTTTCCCTTAGTGTGTATGTGTCTGCCTGCTCATTATGTCTTCATTATGCACATTATGGCCTTCGCACTGTATACACATCCCTATGTGTGCACTGACCTTTTTATAAAGATTTCGAGCAAAGCCTAGTCACCCATTTAATTTAATTGGCTTTCATATTTTTAGCACGTGCATGAGTGTGTGCATACTTTGTTTGTTCTTGTGTGTGAATACAGAGAGACCACACATGCCACAACATGCATGAAGTGGTCTAAGGGCAACCTCAAGTATTCACTCACACCTTGGGATGTGGTCCCATGCGTGCTGCTCACAGGCTGCTCAGCCCTCAGGCTTCTGAGATTCTCCTGTCTCCACTGTCCACCTCACCGTAGGGCTATGTGCTGTATCCAGGTTTTACATGGATTCTGAGGATTTGAACTCAGGTCCTTAGGCTTTACCGAGCTACATCTTCGGCCCAGTTTAATTAGTTAAGGCCACTGGCCATTTAGGACATAGACATCTCAGAACAGTTGACTGCCCCAGCCGACTCCATTTTTTGTTTAGATGGCATCTCAACCTAGCCCAGGCTGATTTCAAGCTTGCTATGCAGCTGACAATGACATTGAACTTCTGCTCCTCCTGCCTCCACCACCTGAGTGCTGGGATCATGTGGGTGCACCGCCACACCCTTTGTACACAGTTCTGAGGATCAAACCCAGAGCGTACGCTAGGCTGATACTGTACCTACTGAGTCAATTATCCAGCCCTTCAGCTACTCTTCCAGAGGATCCAGGTTCAATTCCTAGCACCCCCTTGGTGGCTCATAACTGTCTTTAATTCTAGTTGCAGGGGGTGAAATAATTTCTTTTGATCTCTGTGGCACCAGGCATGCACATGGTACATAGACATACATGAAGGCAAAATATACACATAAATATAAATTATATATATACATATATGTGTGTGAGAGGGGAAGAGAGAGAGAGAGAGAGAGAGAGAGAGAGAGAGAGAACTAGAAAGCTCAGGCCAGAAAATGAAACTGATACTCTCAGTGGCTCATTTCTGCAACAAAGCCGTAGTCCGAAGGGCTCTACAACCTCCTTAAACAGTGCCACCAACTGGCAGTCAAGTGTTAAAACAGATGAGCCTGGGGTGGAGGCATTCACATGCAAATCATATTATTTAGTGTATTTCCCATGAAGAACAGATGGAAATAAGGCTTTAGTGCTAGGCGCAGCATCTTGCTTTAGCAAACTTTAAATGTTAGCTGCATCCTTACCTCCACCGCCATCACTAAGGATGTTTGTTTTCCATTCAAGATAAAGACCAATCACAAAAGGGTACCCCCAAACTGAGGCACAGATGCCAGGCCTGAGGCGCAGATGCCAGCCCCTGGTGGGACGCCACTGTTTGCTCATTTTGAGGGAAGGAAGATAAGCTTTTATTACCCTTAGTTGTAGCATTTGAAGGAAAGAAAAGGGGAGAGAGAGAAATGCCCAGAGAACATAAATTTGGCCACAGAAGTGATATTTAGATAAGATTTAAACGCAGCCAGCATTTAACCAGAAAAGCTTAGAGCTAGCATTAAATTCACATAAGTGCCAGAATTATGCACATGAGAGTCAGAAATATTAGCTTTGTCTCCATCATGGAGCAGGGGAGACTGTCTGGGAATGGATTATGGAGGGGACCCGAGAGTGTTACTCAATCATTCCTTGAAGCCGTCGGCATTGCAAAGTGCTGGTTAATAAATGATTTGACGTGTGCCATTAGTCACACTTGAAGGAGATGTGATAAAGTCAGCCGGTTCACCTAGGTTGTGTTGAACCCGGTTCATCTCCCAAAAGGGGTAGTCTGTGGGGTTTAAGTAGCAGATGCTATGGACAGAAGGAGAGAGAGGACCTGCTCCGGTGGATTCCATAAGAAGAAAACCAATCTGCCTCTGGCCTCCTGCGTGAGGATCCCTGTCCACTTAGGAACCGAGACTCGTGCTTTCCCAGCTGATGGCCAGCCCAGCAATACCAGGTCTTCCAGAGCTGGGAGAGAACAGGGCAGGCTAGCTGGGGCAGTGCTGGTGAGGGACACTCATGTGTATGTGTCCTCCATAGAGAGGACTTGGGAGACACTAAGACAGGGTAAGGACCAGGAGACAGCAGACGAGAAGTGCGACCAGAAGGTTTGAGTCACCACAGCCACTGTGCGGAATGACCATGAGCTTGGTGACTTCAGATATAAGACACATTCTCTGAAGCCACACTTCTCAGGAGCATCCTGTGGAAGCTTGCTGTTATGATTCTGATTCTGAAGTCCTAGTGAATTAGATTCCAGCTGTTCTTGCCACAGAAACAAAAGTTGCTCACCCTGAGAGACAGGGATATGTTGTTTTCCTACACTGTATTAAAGTCTCCAGTATCCACGTTAACCCAAAACTATCATTTTATAAACTTTCAATATACACAGTGAAATATATTTCTACAAAGTTAATTTAAAAAAAAAAGAAAAATAAAAAAAGATCAATCCTGGGAGCTGGCTCAGTTGGAAAATTACATTCCTGGAAAGCACAAACCTTGAATTCAATCCCCCAAACTCACATTAACAAGCCAGGTACAGCTGTGCACACTGGTATCATCAGTAATAGGGAGAAACACACAGGAGGATCCCAGGGCCTTGCTGGCCAGCAAGCTGAGCCTAATTAGTGAGCCCCAGACCAATGAAAGAGGCTCTCTCAAAGGAAATGAACTGTATTCTTGAAAATGGTAGCTGAAATGAAACCTCTAGACTCCTCACGCATGTGCACATACATGTGTGTGCAAACACATACATTTTCCAAGTGGATAAAAAGCATGATTCATATACGCTGATGTCTCTAAGATGTATCGAAACCCTCCCAAGCATATAGGCTTAGGAGAACTGTGTCCAGGCACCCCTTGAGGCTAGACCACCATCCATTTATCCTGCCCAAATACTTCCTTCCTCCCTCACCACCTCGATGGGAAGTTGCCTGGCTATGTCTCTCCCCTGGGATATTCCCAGTGTCTGCATCCACTTCCTCTCATTGGCCATCCTTTGTATTAGGAAGTCCCCTCCCACGACCTGGAGGGTGCAAGTGATGTGTGTGAGGTCACTTAAGACAGAGACCCCTTCTCTGTGGGGACCCCAACTACATTCTTGGCCCATTCTCAGTTTTTTGGATAATTCGTGCTCAATGAGCCTGTGTTCCATCATCCACCTCGCTCAGCCAGGCTTAACCTTCAAATGTCACCAGTTTGGCAGGTTCTGACTTATGAATACAGCCCTCGGAACCTGTCCCCTATGTTTGGGAGACCATCAGGGTAAGCCTCATGAAGTGAGGTAACAAATAACCCATGGCTGTGGTGAATCACCCCAAGGAAGGGCTCTTCTCACCTGCATCTCTGACCCCCACTTGTGCCGGCAGCTATGTCCAACCCCAACTCTGAGATCGTGGGCTGAGGTCGGCCACCATCTCACCAGCAGCCAGGTAGCACCTAGAGGGTAACAGGTGAACTTGGTCACTCTCTGTGGAGTGATAGTCCCCTCAGGACAGAAGGCAAGCCCCCAACAGCCTGAAGAACCAGAAATCGCTATTGAGCAGCTCATTTGACTCTCTCAGAGTCTAGGGTGTGGACTGCACCACGTGGGCATCTTCTGAGAACCACAGAGACATATTCTCAAGCCTCCAACCCCACTCAAGGTGATTTGTCTTTGCCCTTGACTTAAATAATACCTCATACACCCACATGTGAGTTCAACCCTGATTCCTGGACACAAGATGTCCTGTGCACAGCTCTTGCCCCACAGACACGGGACATTGGTCCTGTGTATGGCCCTGCTCCTGAGTCCCCTGACCTTGTTTGCACAACCCTGCCTCCTCACAGATCCTACAAAGCCTCCTCCCCTGATCCCACACTTTGCCACTGCATTCTGTCACCGCAAGGAATAAACGCTGAGTTAAAGAGACAAGACGAAGGCAGTTATATACTCAACATCATACTTAGTGCACTCCAGCCCACCGCTCCTTCAGTGCAAAGGCAGGCCGTGTGGCTCTCTCTCCCAGGATGAGCTCCAAGCTCCTTTAAATGGGTCACCTGTTTGTCCGGAGAGCCCTGAGAGTTACGGTCACGAAGGACTCAGTTGCTCTAAAAATGAGTCTTACCACCAATTTGTTACAGTATTCTTTCTTCCCTTCCTTTCCTCCCTCCCTCCCTCCACCCTTCCCTCCTCTCCTTTCTTTTTCCTTCCTTGTTTCCTCATGTCTCTCTCTCTCCTTTCTCTCTCGCCCTCCCTCATCTTTTCCTTGTCCCCTTCTTTCTTTCTCCCCCTCCCTCCCTCTCTTCTTGCCCCACATCCTGATCCCTTTCTCTCTTTCAAGGACTCTGATCCTCTGCAGATGCTCAACCTGAAGTATAAATGGAAATCCGGACAGAGAAAGGGCCTTAAATTAAAGACTCCCTGGGCTCTGAGGCAAGGCAAGCTCTGTCCAGACCACAAATTATAATAAGTCAGCCATCACGCTAGTCCCCCTGGACAGTGCAATCAGATTTAAGTACTTTTGCTATTGGCAGACATTGAAGATGACAAAGTCTTCCTCCATGGAGCCAGCTGCCCATTTCTTTCTCTCTTTACTGATCGACCTCCCCACCTAGGCTGAGTGAGCCTCACAATAGCCTGCCCCGTGTATCAGGCATCCATGCTGCCACTATAGCAGACAAAAGCACTTTCATTAGAAAAGCCATTGTGATCTCTGCACAACCTACTCATTTCTGTCTGCTTTCCTTCACACCCCTTTAAGTGTTAAAAGTAGGTTTTTTTCATCCCTTAAGGTGGGAAGTAAGAGCCCTGGGCTGAAATTGCACCTGTGAGGGGGCAGGGAAGATGGAGGGACAGAGAACCTTATCAAAGCCCCTTACTCTTCAACATGGCCCTGGGGGGGGGGGTGTCATCGGTGTCCTTTGTTCTTGGGTTTGTCATATGTGAAGTGCTGCTGACAATCTTACCTGCCTCCTGTGTGGTCCTGATGCTGAGCTGATACTGGGCGAGCTCAGCATCTATCCCTGACCTGTATCATAGCCAGTGATTAGTGAATTCCTCACACCTGCTTCCTCTCCCTGTGCTGTCAAGCAAAGCACAAGTGAGGGGACCCATTCTCATCCCAGAATCCATCTTCGCATTCTACCCTGGGTCTACTCTCTACTAGAGCCAGTGAACCACAAACCAGCTGGCTCTTGGAAGAGTGCATTTATTCCCCCTGTAGTTCTGAAGACTAGGGATCAGGAATCAGGAATCTGTCTGGTATTGTTTGGCTTCCAATCAGACTTGTCTCATTCCTTACTCTCCCTGATCTCCACACTCATAGCACAGCCTCCTACCCCCATGGCCACAGTGTCTGCTCCCTTCCCCTAAATTACCAGTAGCCTTCTCAAAAGGACATCTAGAACAGAGCCAAAACCAACCCAAACATTTAAGGCTAATCCCCATCAATCAAGAGCCTTCACTTTGAGGCTAGCGAGATAGCTCAGGAGTTAAAAGTGCTCACCTTGAGAGTGTGAGGACCTGGGTTTGGATCTCCAAAACCCACATAAATACCAGGTGAGCATGGCAGCCTGTCTGTGATTTTAGCCTTGGAGGGCCGACACAAAGAACAAACTGCCGGGTGTGATTAGCCATTTAGATGAGCTCTGAATTTGACTAAGCAACTCTACCTTGATGGATAAGGTGAGCAATGGATGAAGGACAGATTTTTGACATCCACTTTTGTGTTCCTCATGCATATATATATATATATATATATATATATATATATACACACACACACACACATACACACACATGCTTACAAATGTGCACACACAGACACAAAGAGAAAAGTAAATAAATAATCAAATAAATAAACATATACAACTCTACTTACCACTCCAGTGGATCAAAGAACCTTAGTCACACCAGCAGGATCTGCTCTGATAGCTCTTCATTCAAAGAGACTGCCTGTGCCTGCTCTGCCTCACAATGATGAATCCCAAATATGGCACTACCCTATTCCCTGGTCTGTGGACTGCAATGAAGTTCACCTCCCCCTGCCCTGCTTCTCTCCCTCCTCCCCACCAGGTTTCTGACAGATGTGACTATGTCTTTGTCAATGGGAAAGAAATGAAGGGCAAGGTGAACGTGGTAGTCAGCTTCACCTACCAGCACCTGAGCAGCCCCCTGGAGATGACAGTGTGGGTACCACGGCTACCTCTGCAGATTGAGGTCTCAGACATGGAGTTGAACCAGATCAAGGGCTGGCGGGTCCCCATTGTCTCCAACAAAAGGTAGGTGTATATAAACATGTACATGTGAGAGTGCTTGAGTGTGTGCATGCATGCATACGTGTGTTGTACATTGAGCATCCATAGCAGAAAGTCATGTCCACTATGGTTAAACTTGAGGAGGGAAGCAGACAGATGGCTAGCTTCAGGTAAGAGTAGATACAAGGGTTCACATGGTGATTTACTGTGACCAAGTGCCTAGACTCTGCCTTGTAGGCAACTGGACTCCAGCCACAAGCACCACCTACAGAAAGATGAACTTGGGGGCGGGGAGGAAGTCATGTGGATGAGACTCGGGCTAAGAAGAGAACTGACTTTAGGAAGAAGCAAGTAACAGATGTCATTCCATAAGCCAGAGCAGATCAGAGTTTTTGGCCCTGGTGAGAAGTCTGAAGCTTGTCTGCCATAGCGTACCTGTCATACCATGGGGTGTAGCTTGGTAGAGAAGTTAGCCTCCCATCATCCATCAGAAGGCCAGATGAGGATGGAGAGGTAGAGTCACAATGCTCAGGCTCTGCTTTCTGAATGTCACTGCAGGGATGCCTGTGCACATAGTCATACACTGGAGACATTTCAAGTGTCAGGGTAAGCATGAGTCCTGTCACATAAGGAGAGACTCCTGTGGGCTATGGGTGCATAGCAGAGGCGAGAATCAGTTGTCACTCCAGAGGACCTTGTTATTCTTCACCTTTGAAGTTCACCCCTCTAGTCCTGTGACCTCTGGAAGAGGCTATAGCTGGAGGACAAAGGTGGTGGATGCAGCAGACAGTGGGAAGATAGTCCTTAGAGATATTTCTTTGGAAAACTGGCTTGCCAGGAGCTGGGATAGATGATGGAGTGGGTGGTGGTGGTGGTGGTGGTGATGATGATGATGATGTAGTTGGCAAATACCTAGCCAGGTCTGGTAAATGGTAGTCTCAGATGCCACCATAGCTGATGGGCTCCCTCAGAAGTGGACAGTCAACATGTGAATGGAAGTTGAGTTGATAGTGGGAATGGACCAGTGTATACAAGATATCAGAGAAGGAACAGCCAACATCTGTCCATTTGGAGCCACCTGTTCCTGTCTGTCTTGATTATAGTATCTCACTAACCTTGTGATAAATGCTTGTCTCTTTTGGGTGACAACCCAGGCATATTAGCCACATATTACTGTATGTCCTGGTTGGCCCTGATTGTTAACTTGACACAGCCAAGAATCATCAGAGTGGAAAATCTCTATTGAGGAATTGCCTGGATTGGGTTGATCTATGTGATTGTAGGGAATTGTCTTAATTATTAATTGCTCACTCTTGGTAGCATGACACAAGTGGTCATGGGCTAGATAAGAGAGCTAGCTAAGCATGAGTCAGAAAGCCAGCAGACAGCATGGACCTTCTCTTCAAGTTCTCACTTGAGTTCCTGCCCCAGCTTCCCTCAATGATGGATTCTGACTGAGAAGTGTAAGCCAAAAAAAAAAAAAAAAAAAAAAAAACCCTGCCTCCCCAAGTTGCTCTTGGTCAAGAGCGCTTTTATCAAAGCAACAGAAAGGAAACCTGGAAACACTGTATGATCAGGACCTTAATCTGAAACTCAGTATGGCTTGAAGAACGGTGTGTTTAGACTCCCAGATTCTGCACAGGAGCAGTTGGGTGTGGCTTACTGAAGTCCCAGGAGCTGAGGTCTCAAAAGCCGAATTCTGCTAGAGAGGTTGGCACCCCATCTGGAGGCTCCTGCAGAGAAGCATTGTTCATAGAGTTCTGCTCCTCAGTAGTTGCTGATCAGTAGAGAAAGGTACCTGCCAGGTGGATGCGTCCCTAGGGAAGCTCAGAAGATGGTACCTTGCTTCATCAGAGTGGACCAGGGACAGAAGCCACTGAAGAACACAAACCACACTGATGTCAGTAACTTAAAACCCAATCATAAAGCCAGGTACTTGGGAAGCTGAGGCAGGAGAATTGTAGCCTTGGGTACATAGTGGGACCTCATATTAAGAAACAAATAAAAGGTCTTGTGAACTCTCATTGCAGTTCCCAATTTACCTATTCTCTGATCAAATCAACCCAGAGTGTGTTCCTCGATACTTAGCCAAATGTCCTGGGTTCCTGAATGAAAGATACACACACACACACACACACACACACACACACACACACACACACACACACAGCCTTCTATTTCAATATGCCTTAAGCAGTTCAAAGGCTGGCCCACTTCCTAAGCTCCATGTGGCTAACACCTCTCCTCTGATATCCCTGAGTTCTTACATACTAAAATCTATACTCCATCTTTGCAGCCCTAAACCCAATTGGGGAGCCCTAGGGCTGCTCTTTTCTGGCTAGTCCATGATTGCTATGCTTTCTCTTCTGCACCTCTCAGGTCTGGTCCATATGCCTTTCCCATCATTAGCAGTTCTGTTCCATCTTCACCCCTTGGTCCCCTTGCTTGGGAAATCTAAAGTCCCACCTCTGTCTTCCAGCCTAGCTGCTGACAACTTTTTTTTTACCAATCAGAACCAACTGGGCACAAGGACCCTCAGTGTCTTACATGCAGACATGCAGATTCCCATGTGATTTTGGGAACCCACTTAACATAATACAATAAGCATTAGACCAAATCCACAACAAACTCTTCCTTCCAACAACCATTACCTGAATGTAAAACCTCAAAGAGCCTTTGAGCCTTGATAGCTATTGGCAAGTAAAGGTGGCTAGGGAAGGAGAAACACTGTCTTTAGTTGTTTAACAACCGGTAAGATGCCCAGATTCCTGTAACTAAACTCTCACACTTGTCCCTGGAAACAATCCTAGTGAAACTCATTGGTTCATCATCCAAAACAACGAAAGACACAAAGTAGAAAGGCTGGTTAGTACAAGAAAGACTATCCGTGGGAGGGGATGAAAGAGGGTAATGGCAAGGATTGCTATGATTAAAATACATCAGGCACATGCATGAAAATGTCCTAATGAAACCCCTTACTATATATCATTAATATAGGGTTAATTAACATGTTGATGATGGGAGGGACTATGCAATCAATTTTGAATAGTTATAAGATGCAATATGTTCCTGACAAAAGGGGTTGGTACAGAGTAAATGCCAGGAGGTGTGGGCCTTTGAGAAGATCTTAACCACCTGTCATGCCTCTCTGTTCTATCCAATTAGAACTCTTGTCACACTGGTGGTTTAGCACCCTGAATCTTCTGTGCATGACTGAGCCTTAACCAAGCCATAACTCTTTGGAGGTAGACTCACTGAGCCCCCAAAAGTGGCTCCAACAAGTAAATACTTTTTGACAGGCCAGCTCGGGACAGTGAGGAGGAAGATGATGATGAGAAGAAGGGCCGAGGCTGCACCCTTCAGTACCAGCATGCCATGGTGCGAGTCTTGACCCAATTTGTGGCTGAGGCGCCTGATCCCGGGGGACACCTGGCCTACCTGCTGGGCTCTGACTGGCAGGTGGACATCACGGAGCTGATAACTGACTTCATGCAGGTAGAGGAGCCCAGGATTGCTAAGCTGCAAGGAGGGCAGATCCTGACTGGCCAGGAGCTGGGCATGACCACTATTCAGGTGAGGCATCAGCAGAGTTGAGCAGGGCTTTCTGCTCTGCCAGGTGAATTGCTCAACTGTCTGTCATTGCTCAGAACAGAGTCTCCTTTGGGGTTCACTTTAGTGAAATCACCAACAGTTTGGGTATGATACAGAACAAGGGCCCTGAGACACCTCGCACAATACATGGGAGACACAGGGCTATACTTCTTGGTCATGTCCCCTAGCCATAGCAGGTCTTACTATCTTGAGAAGCAAAACCCTAGATAGAAGTTCACCCTGCCTGGATCACAGGCCTGGCCAGCTCCTTGATATTGACCATAGTCACCTGAACCTTCTATCCCTCCACAACTGAGAGTTTTTCCTTGACCTATACACACACACACACACACACACACACATATTAGTAATAATAATAATAATAATAATAATAATGATGATGATGATAAAATGAAAACATTACATTTAATGTTACTTATATCAAACAACTAAGAAGAAAGTTGAAAGACAATGTCAACACCTAGGAGCCCAGACCTAGATCAGGGTTTATCTTATCTAGGCTTTAAACATTCACTTTGAAACATGATTCAAGTCCAGAAAGGAATTGCATGGTGACGAGGAGGAGAAGGGCAGCCTTCCTAGGCAAGCACCATAGAGACTGTGTCAGAAGGGCATCTAGTCCTAAGACCATTTCCCTCAGGCCCACGGAGTTCCCAAAAGAACAATTCATTTATTCATGTTCTTCTGGAGACTTTCCTCTCATGCTGTCTTAAGGTTTTACTCCTGTGAACAGACACCATGACCAAAGCAACTCTTATAAAGGACATTTAATTGGGGCTGCCTTGCAGGCTCAGAGGTTCAGTCCATTATCATCAAGGCAGTAGCATGGCAGCGTCCAGGCAGGCATGGTGTGGGAGGAGCTGAGAGTTCTACATTCTGTTCTGAAGGCAAATAGGAGAAGACTGGCTCCCAAGTGGCTAGGAGGAAGCTCTCAAAGCCCACACCCACAGTGACACACCTACTCCAACAAGGCCACACCTTCAAACAGTATCACTCCCTGGGCCAAGCATATTCAAACCACCACATATGCCCATTGTCATTTGAACAGTCAAGATAGATAAACTGGTGGTGGTTGGATGGAACATGAGCTCTAGAGACCCTTTGAAAATTGGTTTACTGAAATGCTGCCCCAAAATTCAAAGGTCAAAAGAGCAGATGGACAAAGGAGCAGACATAATTCACCCAGGGGCATTGAGAATGCATAGAACATGGAGAAAGCCCATTCTACATCCTTCAAAAGCAAGGCTGGGCTGGAGAGAATCATGTTCTGTGGTCACTAGAGGTGTGCAGAGGGAATCAAGACTGGAATGTCAGCACCAGGTTGGACTCAGAGTGGATGTGGAGAGGGTGGGTGTCGTGGGGCAAGACAAGATTTCAAGATGCCACTGGATCTCATGGCTCAGTTTCTCAAAGAGTAGAATTGAAGTCTGATGTATTGGTGAAAGCCTTTATAGTACCAGCACTAGGAAAATAGAGACAGACCTCTATGAGTTCAAGACTAGCTTGATCTACATAGCAAGTTTCAGATCAGCCAGGATTAGACAGTGAGACCCTGTTTCAAAAAAAAAAAAAAAAGAAAGAAAGAAAGAAAACAAAAGAAAAATCTCTAACTGTAGAAATGAAAGTCCCAGAGTAGGAGATAGATTAGATGGTCTTTGGACCAGGAAGTCCTACTTTCTATTTTGAGACTTGTTTTTAAGTATTTTTATTTTATTTGTATTGGTATTTTCCCTGCATGTATGTATATGCACCACATACATGCCTGGAACCAGAAGGGAGTTTCATCCCCTGGAGTTATAGATGGCTGTAATGCATCACATGGATTCTAGGAACTGAACCTAGGTCATCTACAAAATGCTAGTGTTCTTATCCACTGAGCCATCCCCCCCCCCCAGCCCCAAGAAGCCATACTTTATAGTACATGCTGGCTTTCCCATGTGAGACAGAAATAAATATACAGTTAGGGTGTAAAGTCATGGTTCTCTGGGGGACATGAAGTCGTTTGGAAGTTGCATGATTTTAAATAAGGGTGCTCCGTTAATAGTAGGAATGGCCTGTGCTGTGTACAGGAGTCACCACACTCAAAAGAACAATGACACTAAACCCTCTTGCTGAGGATAAGGGTAGAATACAGTGACAACTGGAGTTGGTGTGTGGGATTTGGAGGGTAACATGGACTTGCTACCTGCTCCATGTTGTTATGTAGAAGAAGACTGCATCATTACACTCCCATGATTAAGACTTAGTTTAAGAGGAAGCCTGCTTACGCTCCCATGGGCTCATTGGGGGCTCCCGTCTCTCACTATTCCTGCATGCCCTCATTTATAACATGGGATGGCTGGAATGCTGTGACCACAGAGAGCTTCCCCTTTGTCATGTTGGCTCTGCCCTCCAGATCCTGTCCCCTCTGTCGGATGCCATCCTTGCCGAGAAGACCATCACTGTACTGGATGAGAAGGTGACCATCACAGACCTCGGGGTCCAGCTGGTAACAGGGCTCTCGCTATCCCTGCAGCTCAGCCCCGGGAGCAACAGAGCCATCTTTGCCACTGCCATGGCTCAGGAACTTCTGCAGAGGCCCAAACAGGTAAGGAAGTGGCACTCGAGACACCCATCAGCTGAGTCTTACTCCAAGTGAGATCAGCACACTGTAGATAAGGTCAACTATATACCAGGTGAGGTCAGTATCCACCAGAGCAGTCACACATTAAGTAGACTGTTGTCAAAATTTTTATTCCCATCAGGGGTTTCTATCCCGCCTTTGACCATTTAGTTTCTGAATAATACAACCTTTATATTTATAATAAGCCTTATTCAGCACAAGAGCTGGACAGATATCCACCCTTTATGTTACTAAAGTCTACTTTCCTATCCCTGAGTTATTACTTACTATGATTCATCTGGACTGCTCTTAACTCCAATTGGCCAGTACTTGGGGCCATGTTTTCATGACTCACCTAACCTATGGCACCTTCTCCTCCATTTGCCTTCTTCTCTCTCTTTCTCCCTCATAATTTTCCTCTGACCCCCCCCCCAAGTGCAGAAACCCTAAAACCCACCTATGTCTCTTCTGCCCAGCTGTTGGCTGTTGACATCTTTATTCATCGATCAGAAATAACCTGGGGGCAAGGTCACATAGTGTCACTTGGGTCTATCCCGAACTCTCATCTCTAGGCCAAACAGATCTTGAGGAACCAGTATTAGCATTAGAATACAAGCAGCATCAGTCCAACCCACTAGAGTAGACTTCACACCAGATGACTATCCCATTATGAGAACCCCACAGCAGGTGGGGGCTCTTACTAGGAGATTCACATACTCCAAACAGACATCACATGTCCAGTGTTTCTTGACTGCAAAGAAGCTGCTAACATATGATGGCAAAACCTCTTGCCTCCTAGCTTACTGAAACAATGGGCAAACGCTATAGTATAGGTGGACAACAGCCAGAGTAAACTCTCTGAAGCGATGCTCCCCTGTCCTCCACACTCAAGTGTGTGAGAGTGGGTCACACTCTCCTCCTGTCTAAATAGCTCTGTCTGGCATACTGACCTCACCCAGCAGTGGGAGAGACATAGAGGCAGGAACAGACTCAGGATTGCCACAGCCTACACAGCCAGGCTCCAGCAGGTTTGGAGGCTGAGCTAAAGAGTATGCTACCTCTTCGTGTTGCTCAGGCAGAAGTAGAGAACTGACTTGAGGTCATATAGTTCTTCTCGCTGTCTTTGAAGCCAGTATACTAAGAGGCTGTATTGTGTATTTGTGTTATGTATATGGATGTGCATTCGATTTCTGTTGCTGTGATAAACACCACATCCTATAGCAACTTGATGAAGAAACAGGTCATTTCACCAATAGCTCATGGTCCACCATTGAGGAAAATAAGGGCAGAAGCTCAAGGTAGAAACTGAAGCAGAGGCCATGGTAGAATTCTGCTTACCGGCTTGCTCTTCATGGCTTTCTCAGCCTTCCTTCTTACACCACTGAGGGCCACCTTCCCAGAGGTGGCTCTACCCACTGTGAGCTGGACCTACTCATGTCAATCATTAATCAAAAAATAAAAATCAAAAAAAACAAACAAACAAAAAGCAACAACAAACAAAAAATAACTGCTCCATAGAGTGGCCTACAGGCCAATGTGATGGAGGCATTTTCTCATTTGAAGATACCTCTTCCCAGATGACTCTAGCTTTGTCAAGTTGACAAAAGTTCAGCCAACATAGGACATATGTTTGTAGATGTGCCTGTGCCAGTCTGTGTGTCTTACATATGCTCATATATGTGTCTCTATGTGGATATATGTACATCTTGTGTATTGTATTGTCTGTTTTGTATGGTTTTGTGTTGTATATGTGCCTATGTGTAGATTTATGTGCCTGTGGGAGCAAACTGTGTGCTGGGTGTATGTATGGATGAATCTTGTTTATGTAGCCTGTGTTGTGTGAATCATTGGTTGTATGCATGTTTGTGTATGTACCTGCATGTGTACTGTATATTTGTGTATGTATGTGTATGTAGCATGTATTGCTTGTATGGTGTGGGCACTGTGATTGTGAAAGTACTCCAAAGTGTACAGTTTTATGGTATGTGACTGTGTGTATGCACTTGTGCACACATCTGTGTACTGACCCAGTGGTATCATAGATAGAATGTGATTACCTTCCGATTCTGAGGTGGACAGACATTATTTCTTAGATGGAGCATAGAGAATGAGGTGAACTTTACAGCAAAAGACAGCAATCAGTTCTCCCTGCATGGGATCACATTCATCCAACTCACAGAGAGACTTTTCTGGAAGCTTCAGAAACCCTTCCTCTACTGTTACCTTCAGTGGGGGAGGGTTGCTAGACTCAGCCTCCCTTGAAGCACCAGGCATCAGCAGAGACTGACCACACGCACAGCAGGAAGAAAATGGAGGCCAACTCCCCACCTCGGAGCCTTCTATCTTCCAGCTGGACCTGCTCCTCAAGTTTCCCTCTCAGATGCTAGCCAATCATTAAGCCCTGATCACATAGTCTTATGTAGGGGATTTG
The DNA here is from genome assembly GCF_000001635.26 of Mus musculus. NCBI lineage: Eukaryota > Metazoa > Chordata > Mammalia > Rodentia > Muridae > Mus > Mus musculus. The sequence continues at coordinate 127,787,276 of NC_000071.6, read as the reverse complement.
GTATTTAAAAGAGAAAGAGAGTTGATATTCCTAGTAACAGATATGAATTCTTGGCAAAAATCAAACCTCCTTTTGTTTAGAAGGATGGACACCAGCCTGCAAAGTGCAGATAGGAAAGGAGAGAGATGAGCTTTCTTCCTAGCTCAGTGGATGATAAAATCAGACCGCGACCAGTTAGGAATTAAAAAGTGATAAGACACAGCCAGAATAGAGATAATCCATCCCTGACATGCTGAGTGTCACCTGCTCCCCTAACGGTAGCTCTGGGGTTGGTTGCATGGTCCTTGGTCTCCTTATACAGCTTGGCTCTGCGCTGACAAATTCAAAAAGGTAGGCGTCCATATACATCTCCTGCTGAGATTTCCTGGCACAGTAGAACAGGCTGGTGGATCAGTGCTGGGTCCTGTGACTTTTTTGCACTGCATCCTGGCTGATTTCCTACACAGCGACTGGTTCGAGCTAACACGTAATAGAAGGAAGCTGTGGAAGCCACAAACTGCCTTTGAGAATCTTGTTTTGTTCCTTCCAAGCTAAACACCATCTGTGAAACATTGACTTTGGTCACCAGAGAGAGAGGGGAGGGAGGAAGGAAGGAAGGAAGGAAGGAAGGAAGGAAGGAAGGAAAAGAAAAGAGAGCCAATAGTAGTAAGGAAGTAGGTAGAAGATGGGAGACTCAGATCCTGGCTGGCAGACCCAGGTCATCTGGTTCCCACACCCTGAAATCTTACCATTTTTTTTAAATCTTACTGTGCATAACTACCACATTCATGTCTTTCCTTATCTGTTGCGCTATCATGGTGGCCCCAAGGGGGTGGGAGCTTAGTCCTAAGTTTTCCTTAAATTCTCCCCATTCATCTTTTGTGCTAATCTCTCAGTCTGTCTTTCTTCTTTCAGATATAAAAGAGAGAGGGAGGGGGAGGGCATGGCCCCATTCAGTGATGCTCAGCTTAAGGGATATCATGGCAGTCTCCTTTCTGACTAGCAGAAGCCAACAGGTAATGTGTGGCTCTCTTGAGGGCTGTTCCCAGGCTGGGCTTGAATATGTACATTGTGGGAGATGGAGAAAGGGCTTGGGGCAGAGTAGGCTTTCCAGGGAACTGGAGGAGGAAGAAAGCAGAGGAAGTGCCTATCTACCAGCATATCGAAGATCAAAGGCTTTACTACAGCTCAAGCTGTGAATGAATGGAGCCTTCTAAGCACAGAGTATAGAAGGCAAGAGATGGAGGCACACAGAGACCCCAGCTGTAGGCTGCCCTTGTGTCCCCAGGTTTCTTCTCATTGGTTGACATAGAGGCAAAGTCCCTTACTATCTCTAGCTGATTCCACACCTACCTTAAGCCATTGCTTTAGCTCCAGGTGAGCACAAGCCAGTTATATCCAAGAGAAGGTAAGACCGGTGAAACCATGGCCTTCTGTGGCCCTGCAGGTCATCTCTCTACCCATCCAAATCAATGCCCTCCATATGTGTTGACAATGTGACTGGATGCTACGATGGTGTCAGATGGCATTGATGACCACATTAAATGTATACCCATGACAATCATGAAGGAGCCCCCTCACTGGCCATACTGTTTCACAAGCCATTTATAATTGTACCAAAGTAGATCCTGGGCAGTCTCTGAGCCTGCCTGTCTTCTAACAGATAAGAAAGTAAGTCAATCTTAATTTGTTTTTGGAGACCAGGCTACCCCCAAAACTCATTGCATAGTCAAGGATGACTTTGAACTTCTAATCTACTGCCTCCATTTCCTGAGTGCTGAGATTAGAGCTGGGTGCCCACCTGGGTTAATGTGGTGCCAGGGATGGAAGTCAGGGCTTCACATTTTCTAGGCAAGTACTCTATGAACTGAGCTAGAGCCCCAGCCTCCAATTCCAATCTTATTTTGGAAGGCTTAATCTGACCCTATTCATCACCCCTGCCCACCCTTCTGTTGTTTATAGTAATTCACACCCCTCTGTGTTCTATGGTAAAGCATCTCGTGGCTTTCTCTACATTGTCTAACTGGCTTTTCCTTGAAGCGGCAAGAAAATTTCACACACATACACACACACACACAGACAGAGACAGAGACAGAGAGACAGAGAGAGAGACAGAGAGTGAGACTGTTTGCTGAAACTCTAGACACATGTTGACCCACTTCTCTTGCTCCACATGTTGACCTACTTCTCTTGCTCCACATGTTGACCCACTTCTTATGCTCTACATGTTGACCCAATTCTTTTCCTCGACACATTGACCCACTTCTCTTGCTCCACATGTCGAACCACTTCCTTGCTCACATGTTGACTCACTTCCTTGCTCCACATGTTGACCCACTTCTCTTGCTCCACAGGAAGCAGCCATCAGCTGCTGGGTGCAGTTCAGCGACGGCTCTGTCACACCCTTGGACATTTATGATGAGAAGGACTTCTCCCTGATGGCTACATCCTTGGATGAGAAGGTTGTCTCCATCCTCCAGGACCCCAAATTCAAGTGGCCTATCATTGCTGCAGAAAACGAAGGACAGGGGGCCCTGGTCAAGGTTGAGATGCTCATCAGTGAATCTTGCCAGAAGTCTAAGCGGAAGAGCGTGCTGGCTGTGGGAACAGCCAGCATCAAGGTTAAATTTGGACAGAATGATGCAAACCCCAACAGCAGTGAGAGTGGACACCTTGGGGCTGGGCTTCATGTAGAGAATATCAATGACAGGAGGTCCAAAAAGCCTTTTCAGGAATGGGGGAGCCCCGAGGGGCCATTCTACAGCAGCTCATCCATGGGGCTCATGGAGGGATGGGGCAGTACCACCAAGAGGCCAACTTTCCAGAAGAAGGAAGGCCAGGAAAACCTGTTAGATGACATCATCCTCTCTCAGACCATGGCCACAGACCTCACCAGCTTCCCAGACCAAATGGACCTCCCCGGGAGCAATGTGGGCACTGAGGAACATGACCTTGATCAGGCAGCCAAGGGGCTGAGTGACCTCGAAATTGGCATGTATGCTCTGCTGGGTGTCTTCTGCCTGGCTATCTTGGTGTTCTTAATTAACTGTGTGACTTTTGCCCTGAAGTACAGGCACAAGCAGGTTCCCTTTGAGGAGCAAGAAGGTCTGAGTCACTCTCACGACTGGGTTGGGCTGAGCAACCGGACAGAGCTGTTGGGGAACCATATGAACTTCGCCTCCTCCCAAGAGGAGCAGATCACTGCCATTGACAGGGGTCTGGACTTTGAGGAGAGCAAACTCCTTCTCAGCTCAAACTCTCAGAACAGCATCAATGGACAGATGTTCAGGTCCACAGGAGCCATGCTCACAGACGACCAAGAACAGAAAAGCGAACCCCCTACCTCCCCTACCTCCAAAAGGAAAAGAGTGACATTTTCCACATTCTCGGCCATCTCCTCAGACGATGGGTGTCCTTCTGGGAACACCATGGTGTTGAGTAATGAGGATGACATTAAGTGGGTCTGCCAGGGCCTGGATCCTGGCGAGTGCACAGAACCTCACAGTTGCATGGAGAGGTTACACGAGCACGTATAACGGGGACACCAATGTTGTTCTTACCTTTCAGCCTTTAACCCACTTGGGTATGGGGAGTAGGCACGTACCCAGGGGAGAAATGAGACAAGAGGACACCACAAGGGCAGCACTGTCCACAGAACCCTGGGAAATGATCCCCTGTTAGCTGGGGAGGGCCAGAGTCATGGTATCCATGCACTTGCCAGTGAATGATGCTTTGGTTCAACTTAGGAGGTTTAGTATGCATGGCAAGATGTTGTCAAACCTGGAACAAAGATGCGCGTTTAAGGGTTCAAGGGAAGAACTCGCGCAATTTGGTTTCTTGTCAGATCCATGTTGCTCCGATAATCACTATTTCAGACCATGAAAAAAGAGAGGAAAAAAATCCAAGGCTCAGGTTGAGCATGTGTGGGTCAGAGGCAAGAGGCATGGCATCTGAGTGGATCAGCAGGGCTAACTCGAAGTATGCTCACAGGCAGAGTGTAGCACTGAAGCTGGCTATGGGAGGCAGGGTATTGAGCTGGTTCCCAAAGATGGGGGTCCAAGTTGGCCAGGGATTATTGACAGGCTAAGGAAGAGGTTAGCAGGGCAGAAAGGAAATGGGTAAACAAGCCCACAACTAGCTTTGTAACTACATGCCAAGAAACATACATACATATATACATATACACACACATACATACACACCATATATACATACACACATACACACACACACATACATACATACATGCAAACATACATACATACATACATGCACACATACATGCATACATACATACATATATATATACATAAACACATACATACATTACACACACATATATCACTGGAGCAGTTGAGAGAAACTTCCTGTCTATAGGACACTGGATACAAACCCCACGCTCCTTAATGCAAGTTCACAAGATTTGAACTTGATCACTACACTCTACTGATACCCTTCAGCCATTGGTTATGTGCAAGTGAGGAAAGAAGAGTGTTTCCCAGAATTTGCTCCCTGCCTCAAGTTCCCCTGAGCTTCCTGTCAACTTCAGGTGACATTCTATAGAGGAGGTCCCAGGGACACATATCCCTGTGAAGAGACTGGTCTCCAGAATGTAAACAGGACTCAGAGTGAATTCCCCACCCCGCCCTTGCTTTTCTAGAAACCATAGAGAACCTGTTTTGTGATGGGCTCTGCCACCCCTCATGTTGGGTCTCCTGTCCAAGAATTTGTCATCAGGGCATTTTAAGACAGAGCCGTCTGTTCAGTGCAGGTTGGCTCTTTTGAACTGCAAGAGACGAGTGTCAGGAACGTGGGCTTGCGCATGCTTGGACAGCATGAGAGGTGAGCGGGTATGGGTAGGTGTATGCATGTGTATAAGGGTATGCGTGCATCTGCGTGTGGGTGTGCACATAGTGGGTAGCTGTGCATCTGTGGAGGCTGTGTGTGTGTCTGTGGGTGCGCGTGCGGGTGTAGCTATCCTTGCAAGCACTTGGACCCCCAAATCATCCCCAAAAGGATTAGCATTGCTTAACGTCAAAATGTCTCTACGATCCCTCAAGATGCTGAGTCTATGGAGATGGTAAGGGAGGCATGGTCAGGAGATCCCCCACCCCAATCCTGGTCTCACTATGAAGTGAGGATGATGGGTTGAGGAGTAGCCGTGACTTTGAAGGGTGGAGGAGACTAGTCTCTGGGTAATTCTAACACTGTCATTTCCTTCTCTTTTCTTTCCCGTTATTTTCTGTCTTTATTGCCTTGTCTCTTTCCTCATCTCCCTCCCCTCTCCCTCCTCTTATTATTCTTACCCGGATCATATAAGAGAACCTCTCTAGAGGACTGTGAGTCCCATCTCCTCTCCTTCCCCTCAGGCCCTCTCCCCTCTGACTGTGGTGCTAATCCTTTTGTTCTGACAGCCAGCAAGCCACCCAGCTCCCAGCTCCCAGTAGACTCTTCTTTGTTTGGGTAGGTAACTTCACCACTGCAAACCTTTGCTTTCCATTGTCCACTTTCTGATTTCTTTCCCCTTCTTACCCATGTGACATTTCCTTGACTACTGCAGCAGATGCCTGTTCGCAAATCCCTCCACGTGTAGAATGTATTGTAGATTGTAAGAATGTAATCTATATTTATAAACTTACTGACTGTAAATATAAAACATGCACTCTGCAGCTTCATGGCTGGCCTTTGTCTTTCTACATGCTGACCCACACACACACACACTCCCCTATCCCTCCTCCCAGGGCCCCTGGCATCCATTGCAAATGGCTTTCCCAATGCTATGGCTTTTGGTAAATGAAAATGTAGATTAAAGAGCCGGGTGCAATCCAATTACACCCTGACATCCTGTAATGCTGCTCCCGGCATCGAGGGGATGCTGACACATGATGACAGAGTGTACCATGTGCTGAGTGTCTCTCCTTCAGGACCTGAAAGGATTTGAAGATAAATCATATGTGTAAATCTCTCCTAAAAGCCTGCTGACAGATGGTAGATGGGAGCCTCAAAGGCAAGCATTTGGCCCAGCCTCCCCGTGTGCTGGAGCAATGAGGGCACTCTGTCCTCTCCTTGGGTTTCCGAAGTATTTACACACAGCTGTATTCAAAACTTGACCTTGGTGGAGGAGGCGGTACAGATTCAGAACACACAAATCGCTAAACACAGAAGTGAATGTCTGTAAATACAGTGGTGGAGAGGCAGAGACAGGAGGAACCCTGGAGTTCATTGGCCACCCAGCCTAGCTGAACCTGTGAGCCCCAGGTTCACCAAGAGACCCTGTTTCAAAAAATAGACCGATGTCTAGTGCATGAACACGCACGCATATACTGCTCTTGAGTTTCAAACTTCATTCACTGTGTCTCCAACATGGTTCTTCATAGAGAAAAGATAGCAGAGCACTGAAATGCCTGTGCACACACACATGCACACACACACACACACACACACACACACACACACACTGATGAAATCTAGTCATTCAGCCATTTTTGGATCCACTCCTCTCTCAGTAATATGGAGCTGGGGAGGGACACATGTCACTCTCTCAGATCTTACATTTGGTGACATTAATAAAGATAAAATAATTTGGGCATAGACATATGTTTCACACACAAAAAATAAATAGATAAAACAAATAGCAGAAGGAAAAAAACCAACTATTTAAAACCCTGCTCCTTTTGCCTAAAAATACCCAGGTTCTACTGTTCCTTCCAACTGAATACACCATGAGAAAGAGCATAGTCAGTATGGATAGATGATCAGCAAATATGGGATCCCTGAACCTCAGAGTGTATTTGGAACAGAGTCTTAATTCCACCTGCTCCCACCTTCCTTGAAGAAAACTGATTCTTGAAACCATCTCCACCACAGATGGGGGAAAAGAGAATAAGGAACTGTGTGTTTTTAAGAGTTACTAAAGGATATGTTTCTGCAGTGAGCACCATTCTTTTCTGAATCCCCTAGGCAAGCACAGAGTGTCTAGAGAACAGAGTGTAAGGAGCTGGGGAGATGGCTCAGTGGTGAAGGATTTGCTGCATAAGAAGGAGGGGCTGAACTTGGTATTCAGCACCCACATCAAAAAGCTTGGCATGGGATCTGTGTGCTGTCGAAGTGGAAACAACATCTCTGGGAACTGATGGGCAGGTCAACCTAATCTACTCTGATACCCAAGTCACAGTGAGGGGCTCAGTTTCAAACCATAGAGCATGGGCCCCAAAGATGGCTCAGCCACTAAAGGAGCTTGCTGTGCCAGCTTGATGACCTGAGTTCAATCCTGGAACCCAAATGAAGGTGGAAAGAGAAAACAGACTCCCTGAAGTTATCTTCTGACCTCCATACCCATACACATTCCATGGCACATTTGTGCACACATGTGCACACACACACATACACATATACACACTAATGAAAAATAAACAAAACTTTTGAGAAATTATGAAGTTTGGGCTGAAGAGATGGCTCAGTGGTTAAGAGGGCTTGCTGTTCTTGCCAAGGATCCAAGTTTGGGTTTCCAACACCCACAAGGTGACTCACAACCTCCTGTGATTCTTGCTCCAGAAGGGATCCAACACCTTCTTCTGGCCTCAGCACTTACCAGGCATGGACACACTGCACATATATCCAGGCAAAATACTCACACACATAACACAATTAATAATAATAACAGTAAGTATCAGTGTGAACAGCATGTGGGTAACAACAACTACAGTTGAACTCTGACCTCTCCACACGTATGCACACATGTGTACATGTTCATATACACACATGCACCTATACAAACAGGTACACCCATACAAACACCCACCCACATAGAACAGAACTCTGTTCAAGAGTGAACACCTATACAAACAAGTGTGCCTACACAAACACATAGCCACAAAGAACACAACTCTGTTTCAGAGTATGTATCTTGGGATACACAAGGTCTAGAATTTGAGCAACTACCACCCAAAGTCTGGATGAAAAAACAAACAAACAAACAAACAAAATCATTACCAGGTATAGAAAGCTATGCCCTCTTGCTCAAACCTGACCTGTATGCTCATTAGACCACCCATGATTGACAGAGAGCAAAGAGCTTCCTACATGTTGGGAAGAGCATCCCTGAGGCCGCCATTACCATCTCCTCAGCATCACATCCAGAGGTTCTTTCCCTCCCAGGTCACTTCTAGGCATCCAGCCATGAGGATTTTGCAAACCAGGAACTTTGAACACTACACTGTTTCTCATCTCTGGAGGGCAGGACCTTCTGGGGTAAAAGTGTTGGTGGGGCCCACTCCTTCTAAGAATTTTGAAGCAAGAAGGTCTTCCCTGGCAGTTTGCTGGTGATCTTTGGTGTCCTTTGCTCTTACAACAGTGCCTTGAGGCTGGGGTATAGCTCAGCGGTATGTGCCAGGCCCTCGGTTTGATCCCTGGTATACTCCTCCCCCCAAATCACCTTCTATCTGCTTCTATCTTCTCTTTAGGTCTCTCTCAGGTGACCAAAGTTCCCTATAAAGACATCTACTTATAGGATTCGGTTTTATTTAGTCCAGTGTGACCTCAGATTACCTGAGTACCTGGAGACACATTTCTATTTAAAACATGGTCACACTCCAGCACTGGTATTGAACCGTCCTGTTATGAAGTTTGTAGTTCAACCCATGTTGTCGTCAGCCTTTGCTCCAAAGTTTCTAGAAACTACTACCAGGACTGGCTTGTGTTTTGGGGCTCAGGCTCAGGCAGTCCCCTGGGGTTTCGAGGAAAGTCTCAGCCCCCAAAGCTTTTTCTACACCCTCATTTCGTCATTTCACACCCACTTTACAAATGAAGCTGTACTAGGGCACCCTGGAAGTGTGAGCCAGTAAATATGTGTGTGTGTATGTGTGTTTCCCTCTGGGAAAGCTCAGAACTGTGAATTCACCACCCGCTTGACACCTCCCAAAGAGCCCTCATTAGCTCCTCTCCGCCTTGCTTCTGCCTTCACAGCAGCAAAACATTCAGTAAGAGGAGTATGTGGACCAGGGATGCTGTCCCGGAAGAGGCATAGCTTCCAGACCAGCAGCCACTCAACTGCTTAAAGGAACATTCTGGGTGATAAGGCCGCCCTGGGTGATAAGGCTACTGGCCAGAGATCTAGATACATGACTGACTTGGCTCAGTGGAATCCCATGAGAAGAACTTGTTGGGTCCCTTTGACACGTGTCTATGGAGAAGATGTAAGACCCTAGCAAAATGATGTAGGCAGGGAAGTCAAAGGCTTACACTTTAGTGTGTGTTGGGGGGCATTTCTTCGGGAGGGGTTTTGGGGGGGGGTACACACCTACAGGGCTGTTGTAGCAAATTGCCTCTATCCATATGACCTAGAACAAGAATTTGTTCCCTGTCAGTGTCTTTCTTAGGGTTTCCATTGCTATGAACAGATACCATGACCAAGACAACTCTTACAAAGGTCAACATTTAATTGTGGCTGGCTTACAGTTTCAGAGGTTCAGTCCAGTATCATGATGGGAAGCATGGCAGTGTCCAGACAGTCATGCGCAGGAAGAGCTGAGAGTTCTACATCTTTATCAAAAAAAAAAGCCAGAAGCAGACTGTCCTCAGGCACCTATGAGGAGGGTTTCAAAGCCCGTCCCCATAGTGATGCACTTCCTGCAGCAAGGCTACACCTCCTCCAACCAAGCCATACCTCCTAATAGTGCCACTCCCTGGGCCAAGCATATTCAAACCACCACAGTGTCTTGTATTACAAAAAAAAAAAAAAAAAAAAAAGCTGTTCCCACAGACACTAAGGGTTGGGACTTCAATGACTCTTTAGGAAGACACAATTCTATCTACTCTATGGTGAAAGATGCTCCTTGGAAAGAAAGAGGTCCTATATTGGTAGGTTTTGTTTTCAATCTTTCCACCAGGCATGGTGGCACAAGCCGCCATTAATCCCAGCACTCAGGAAGCAGAGGCAGAAGGATCACTGTGAGTTCAAGACCAGCCTGGTTTACAAAGTGAATCCCAGGACAGTCAGAGCTACAAAGAGCAGGACCCTGGCTCAGAACAAGACAAAACATAATATTTCTAGTGCAGGTGATTTAAGATAACACATAGGAGCTGAAAAAATAGCTCACAGGTCAAAAGTACCTCCTGGGAACATGTCCACAGTTGCAGGTACCTGCAGAGGCTTTAGATCCCCCCCCCCAGGGAAATAGAGTTACAGGCAATTGTGAGCTGCTCAGTATGGGTGCTGGGGACTGAACTCTGGTCCTTCACAAGAGCAAGTGGCATACCCCAAGTGGCATAACTTAATTTAAATTATGTATGATACACATTGACACTAATCTATTAAATATGTCTTTAAGTAAACATAAAATAATGTCCTCTGTGGCTTTGTCAATCTTCCATACATCCTTATTATTATTCATCCCTCTTCCCTCCCTTCCGGCTTTCCCCAATAAAGACGAGAAGGGCTTTTCCATGTCCTCAGATCCTCCTCCCCAAAGCTCCCTCTCCCCCTACACGTGGCCCCCTTTAACTTTCCTGGTTTCTATACAGATAGGGCTTCTCACCTACTTCTGGGTGACAGCTGTGGACACTGGTGACAGGTGTCACCTCCTATGAGAACAGTGGAGTTTGCAGAGCTTCGGTGTGGGTCCTGACACATGGGGGTCCCTGAGTCACCATATGGAGGATCCTGGCCTCCATAGGACCTCCCATAGGCCTCTTCTTGACAAAGAAGATGCTGGCTCTTGTACACCACTGGTCCACTGGGTACCTTGGCAGCACCCACCGTGGCCCAATTACACATAGTTATGTTGAGCAGATGCTGCTGGTTCATTATGCAGTTGGAGTCCCCAGAGCACATCCTCGTGTCAGAGTGGGAATTTAGGTGTGCAGCCAGGGGCCAGATTAATGCCACAGTCGATTATTTTCCCCTTTAAGGGTTGCCCTGACCCAGCTGCCAATACAGGCCTGGCCTGAAGGAGCAGAACACACGGACTGTCTTGAGAGTGAATAGATTCCCCAGAGGCTTCATTGTGAGTCTTATTACAAGGAATGATGGGACCTGACTGTCCTTCTCTCCTGGCTCTAGAGGGCTCATTAGGCAGCTGGGACTTGGCTATCTGTGCCAGCGCTGCCCAAGAGCCTGGCTTTCCCTGCAACGACCTCTAGCTGACTAGTTTCTCCAGCTCCCTGACGGACTTCATCTCAACCTGCCCCATGGAGCATGTGTTTTGTTATGGCTCTGGAGAAGCACGAACCTCTCTGCACCCACCCTGGCCACTTTAGACATCCCACACAGCTTAAGGTCTGGGAACAGCTGGGCTGAAGCCCACTTCAACTCCGTCTCAAGAGTGCCAGAGCTGGGCAGCCCTCCAGGCTGGAGCCTAGATAAGGCTTCAGCTGTTCACAGGAGAGCTGTGGTGAGGAAAACACCCCTGGGCTCCTCTGAAAAATGCTTTCCGATGCCCAGACTTGATTCTGCAGGCACGCTGGGGGAGAACAGCACAGACCATCGAGTTGTCCTGAGCTGTAAGTTATTTGTCTGTAATACAAGCGTCTCTCTTGGCCTGAGCAACTTTAGAACACACCTGTGAATAGGAAATGCCGGCGTGTTCCATGGTTTTGGCAGGCTAACAGTGTTATGCCAGAAAGTTCTCCCTGGATCCCACCTCTGCATTTCAGTTGGCAGTTCTGATTGTTCATTAAAATGCTCTTTATCTATCTTTAGGTCCAAAGTGTCCTTCCTCCTCCCTCTCTTTCTCTTCTTCCCTTCTCCCTCTCTTTCTCTTCTTCCCTTCTCCCTCTCTTTCTCTTCTTCCCTTCTCCCTCTCTTTCTCTTCTTCCCTTCTCCCTCTCTTTTTCCTCTTCCCTTCTCCATCTCTTTCTCCCTCCTCCCTTCTAACTCCTCCCTTCTTCTCCCCCTCCTTCTCCCTCCTTCTCCTCCTCCATCCCTTTCTCTTTCCTCTCCTTCCTCTTCCCTGTTTCTCCCCTTCCTCCCTTCTTATCCTCCCACTCCTCCTTCTCCTCCTTCTCCTCCCTCTCCCCTCCTTCCTCCTCCTCCTTGACTTCAGCTAAGCCCCAGATATGAGTTTGTACCTCTGCTTCACTGTGCCAAAAATGAAGCGATCAGGTGAACTTTGTCGCACCAGCAGAGAGGGCCACCTCCCCGAGACGAGTAGTAACTAAGCTCCTTGTCAAGACAAAACAGCATCCAAGGGGCAGACAGAGATGAAGAAACTTGCCAGCTAGAGAGGCATTTGTGGTGAAAGCCAGGCTCTTGGGCATCACTGGAACATAATACGGTCAAGTCCCAGGTGGCTAATGAACCTTCTTGTGCCAGGAGAGAACAGCAGTTAAGTCCCATCATTCCCGGTGGTGTGGGAGCCTTGGGGACTTTATGTCACACTCCATGTCTGAGCCTGGATCAGCCTAGTCCAGATTTTGACCATCCTCCAGTTCTAAAATGTCTATAGAGAAACTATAGCTAATGACCTCTAGCCAGAGCCAATTAGAACCTCATCACTTCTGCCACAGAAGACAGACAAAAGGGCAGTGACCACTGTACCCCAGGAGACAGGTGAGCCCCAAGGCAAACATATTATTCTTACTTTGCAGGCAGGCAGAAGCCTTGGAGGGACCATCACTATCTATTCTTTTCTCACATCTTCTAAGAAGAAACCCAAGAACAGCATCATGGGATTAAGCCAGACAGCCCATTGAACGAACTGCTGATCCAAATTTTCCATTGACCACCAAGAACCTGTCAGAACAGGTTCTTGGGATCCTTGTGTCCCTGATTTCCCACAGGGAAGACAGACATGGAACCTGGAGAGGCCCCCCCAAGGTACAGTTCACACACCATGAGTGAGAAACTTCCCAAGTTAAGCTTTTCTCAAAATAAAATCTTAATTCAGTATTTTTTAGTTTAATTTAATTTTATTTTTTACTTATTCACTTTACATCCCACTCACTGCCCACTCCCAGTAACTCCCTCCTCTTCTCCTCTGAGTGGGTGCCCCCCCCAGGTATACCCCCATCCTGGTACATCAAGTCTTTGCAAGGCTAGGTGCTTCCTCTCCTATTGAGGCCAGACAAGGCAGCCCAACAAGAAGAACATATCCTATGTACAGGCAACAGCTTTTGGGATAGCTCTTGTTCCAATCATTCAGCAACCACATGAAGACCAAGCTGTACATCTTCTACATATGTGCAGGGAAGCCTAGGTCCAGCCTCTTTATGTTCTTTGGTTGGTGGTTCAGACTCTGAGAGCTCCAAGGGTCCAGGTTAGTTGGCTCTGTTTGTCTTCCTGTAGAGTTCCAATCCCCTCTGGGGCCTACAATCCTTCCTCGTATTCTTCCATAAGAGTCCCCAAGCTCCATCCACTGTTTGGCTGTGGGTGTCAGTATCTGTCTGAATCTGCTGCTGGGTGGAGCTTTAATTCAGTTTTGAAAGGCAAGGCTCTCTTCTCATTCTCTCTCTCTCTCTCTCTCTCTCTCTCTCTCTCTCTCTCTCTCTCTCTCTCTCTCTCTCTCTCTCCCTCCCTCCCTCCCTCCCTCCCCTTCTCTATAAAGGCAGAGATGGAGACCCAGCTGGGCAGAGCTCTTCCAAGGAGAACTTAATGACTGGATTGACTTAGATAAATGTTCTAAGCTTACGTGATTCCCATGTAACCTTCTGTAGCGTGGCCAAGTCCTGTAAACCTGCTTGCTAGCTGTCCATCGATGCAGGTGTTTCCTGCCACACTTCCTTACAGCAGGACCTGGGAATGGTTCCTCTGGGCAGATTCCACTCAGGGTCTCCCTTCGACATGTGGTCTGATAGATTCCAGCTGGGGCTATGATCATCTGAGGGTTTAATTCAAATTAAATGCGTGCCTCTGAAGTAGCTCACTGACCAGTCTTCAAAGGAAAAGGAGGAATTTGGTCTTCAAAGGAAGCCTTGCCACCTGCATCTCAAGCAAGGTCTAGTGACATGTCCTCCTGACATGGCTGTCAGCTTCTCCCAGAATGGGTGACCCAAGAAGGGACAAGGAACATGCCACCCACCATGGCTCTAAAGATCCAACTCCAGAACTCACACATTATAAACCCCCACTATAGTCAATGGGTTTCACAGATTAGACTTAGTCACTGTTGGGGGGCAACCACAGAAGACCCTGAAAATGAGAAGGAGAGGATCATGGGAATCATTCTGAGAGTGGACACCACGAATCTCTGAGTAGCCACAAAATGATCTTCCCCAGATGATAGGCTGCCACCAAAGAGCTCAGTAAGCTGCTAAAGAAGCAATAGCTCTACAAATGTTTCTAATTTATATATATTATATATACATACACACATATATATATACATATATACATATACGTATACGTATACATATACATATACATGTACATGTACATGTACATATACATCATATACATATACATATACATATACATATACATATACATATACATACTGAATCCTGGAGTTCCAAATTGAGTCCAGAATGCACCAGATTCCACTGACTGTGTTCTCAGTCTGAGCTCTGCTGCCTACCACCCCAGCACTCAGCCAAGGTTAGAAGAAGGTACTCCTTCCCCCACGAGGAGTCTAGGTTTCCCTGTTCCTACAGAAAAGGGGGATGGGGAGCAGAAAAGACCATCGGACATCAGCCACAGTCTCTGAGAACTCCCTTGGTACCTGAGTCTCTCCATGAGAAGGGGAAACTCAGTTAAGGAAACAGTCTGCGTTCAAGCTGTTTGTCTGCAGACCTTCCCAGAATTTAGATGTGAGATCCCCATTAGAGATAAGCTGAGGTGAGTCGGCCCATGCCCTCTCTGAACTGTTATTCGGGTATCTAACCAATGAGCTGTTTTTCACAGTGGGGGGGCAGGTGGACTTGACCATACTGTGAGATTCCCCTATGGGCCATCATGACTGTTTCTTCCCAACTATTTTAAATTACATTTATTTATTTATCTGTATGTGTTCATCAGGGAGGCGTATTTGTGTGTCACACATTAGTATGGGAGGACAGAAGGGAGTCAGCTTTCTCCTTCCACCATGTGGGTTCCGGTGATCAAAGTCAGGTCATCAAGCATGGTGGCAGGTGCCTCTACCTGCTAAGTCACCTCACGGGACCTCTTCCTGGCTTTTGAGACATTTCAAAGTCTATGAAAAAGTTTGCAAACAGTACCTTTCCCTCAGATGACTGAGACGAAATCAAAGTCAATTAATAGTTCCCATTCGTTGACATGAAAATGGAGAGACAAAGAGCCATGTATCAATAAATAGATCTCGAAAGAAGGATAACTGTTACTGACAATGTTGATGAAATTACACACTGGCTAGAGTGGATCTGGATCACACTCGCTTACCATGAGAGAGGATGGGTCGTTAGAGTGGCTTGGGGCTGGGAAGATGGCTCAGACAATAAAGTGCTTGTGGGCAAGCATGGGGACAGGTGTTCCCCAGCATCGACTTTAAAGAGTCAAGCACAGTGGTGCATCATTGTAATTCCAGACCTGAAATGCTGAGGGGTGAAGGATAGATACTTGGGGCTCTATGGCTAGCCAAGTTAGCTGAACCATGAGCTCCAGGCTCGGTGAGAGATCCTGGCTCAACAAAAATAAATTAAAAGGTGGAAAGTATTTGAAGAAGACACCCAATCTCTGGCCTCTGGCCTCCAAATAAATGCATGCACAGAGGTGCACCTATCCACATGCAGAGAATCCACTCTTGGTCTTCAGGCCTTCAAAGTTCCAAAGACTTTCCTGAGTCACATATATAGCAAGTAACAGTGTCTTAACCTTGACCAGTAGCCAAAACCACGATGGCAGCCAGCCTAAAGTAAGGCCTGGAGTGCCTCAGAGAGTTACCTCATTCCATTGTATGTCCTGGAACTGGCAAAGTCAGGGAATTATAGTCACAGAAATGAAGGCGGCACCCAGAGACTTCTTGGGTGCCTGGTCATCAGGTGGGCACACAATCAAGATCTGTGTATCTAGTTAGATGATACAGCTTAGGTTAGTAACTGTGTAGCACATAACCCAGGGTCAACGAAGCAAATGGGTGTACCATCTCTCAGAAGCTCTGCTTGGACCACCCCTCCAGTCTCCAAAGCTAGTCTGTCCCTCTCCAATCATGGCGCCCGATCTTCAAATTCCCATCGGCCTCCTAGTAAATTATATCTTGGAGTAGCAGTCAGTCAATTTCGTGCTTGCGAGAAGATATCTTATCAAGATTAAGCTGGTCTTCTAGAGCATGCTTCCCAATAATGAAATAGCACTTCCATTCTCCAGTCATAGTCTGTGATAACCTGGAGGTCTCTGGGACTGAGATTCTGATATGGCCCTGTATCAGATGGTACACAAACTAAGCATCCAAGGAGGGGACAAAATAGACATGTTTATTTCATTCTGAAGCAATAGTTCAGATGCCAATGGTCTAAGGTTGGCTGGTGACTCTGTTTCTGGCTCATGGGATCTCCTAGGATGGCTCCTTAACTTCACTTCTGAAGGGCTGTCCTCATTGGCAATCCTGCTCAATTTTGGCACTGCTAACATTTTGGGGCTGGGTACTACTTTGTTGGGAGGAGCTGTCCTTTTCTAGTATAGCTTATAGCAGGGTCTCAGACCTCCGGCCACTGGCTACCATAGATATCCCCTCTGGTACATGGAATCCTTGTTCTAGCCCACTGTTTGAAAGGGAAGAGAGAAAAGGCTTCCTGAGATGTTTGCATTCAGAAAGGTGTGACCCTGATACTCAGAGTCCTTCTTCTATTTACAGCCATTAGCACAGACTTGACCTCTACCTACCCTGTGCTGTCAGGGAGGCTGGCCAGTATCTCCACCTGAGAATCCATGTGCAGGGCTGATACTCAGAGGTTCCTTTAGTGAAAACAAATAGGTTGTGGGAGCCAGGGCAGTCTCTGCATCCGTCCTTAACAGAATACTACAGAGGGTTTGCTAGGAGCAGAGCGGAAAGGGTGTGAGTTCAAGTCACTGAAGTAGGATGAGTGATGACAATTGCTTGTGTATACATGCAATATACATGACGTATAACACATGCAGCATATGTGCAGCACATCCATATACAAATGTTTTATTGTGAGATATATATGCACAATATATAGGGAAGAGGGGGGACGGCTTACCTCCAGAAACATTCAAGTCCATAGACAAAGGGCATATTATATATATATAATTTATTGTGTTCTTCAGAGATGGGCACCTAGAGCAGACAGAGGGTAGAGCCAATGCCAAGGGTGCTATCTTTAGTGGCAGAGGGTGCTCCTCAGACTGTTATCCAGTCTGGGTCACAGGGATTGGCATGTGTGCTGGCTGGCTGCTCTTGAACCCATTATACAGAAGAAATAACGGAGTTGAAAATAAACAGAGGCTTGTGAGCATGACAATATAAGCCTGTTAGGTCAGCCCTCAGGAAACTGAGGCTGGGGCATCAGGCGTTCCAGACCATCATGGGTTACATGGTTGAGGTTTGGTGGTCAGTCTATGGTTTTAATCTGTGCCTGACCACTTTCTAGCTCCTGGCTTTGCTGTTTTACTCAACACTTCTCAGTTCCTTTATATGCAAAATTAGACTAAGGGTGTCACCCATCCCAGGGTTTAGAAATACGAGTAGTGGAAAATGTACATATCCTGGATACCAAAAGCTTTCAAAATGTCCTGGAGAACATTCCCAAAGCTCAGAGTGAAGGGCCCATCTCTCAGACCAACAAGAGTCCAAAACCAAACATGCATACAAACAAAAAAACCCAAATAAGCAGCAATCTCACACCTATCAGCCAAACAGTCAGGAGGCTGAGACAGGAGGATTACTAAAAGTTCAAGGTCAGCCTGGGTTACGTACTTAGATAATATGAAGGAGAAGAAGAAGAAGAAGAAGAAGAAGAAGAAGAAGAAGAAGAAGAAGAAGAAGAAGAAGAAGAAGAAGAAGAAGAAGAGGAGGAGGAGGAGGAGGAGGAGGAGGAGGAGGAGGAGGAGGAGGAGGAGGAGGAGGAGGAGGAGGAGGAGGAGGAGGAGGAGGAGGAAGAAGAAGAAGAAGAAGAAGAAGAAGAAGAAGAAGAAGAAGAAGAAGAAGAAGAAGAAGAAGAAGAAGAAGAAGAAGAAATCCAGATGATGTGTGGTCTATCCAGATGTGTGGTCTATGCCTTTAACTCCAGCACTTGAGAGGTAGCGACAGGTGGATCTCACTGAGTCAAAAGATAGCCTGGGCTACATAGCAAGACCCTGTTCCACCACCACCACCACCAAAAAAAAAAAATGCAGGGAGAGAAAAGTATGAGAGAAGGAGGTAGAAAAGAAGTGAAGGAAAGAAAGAGAGAGGGGAGGGAAGGGAAGGAAAGGGAAAAGAAGAGGGGGGACGGCTTACCTCCAGAAACATTCAAGTCCATAGACAAAGGGCAAGTGCAGGAATTTGCATTTTTGAAGCTTTACGTGTCTGGTTCTAATGGGCAGCTGGGTGAGCAGTGGCCTCCAGACTCTGATTCCATACTCCAGTGGTCTCGAATTTCAATCTGTCCTTTGCCCTTTCTTTGGCCATTCCAGCCTCAGTCCTTTCATTTATGACTCTGTTAACCTTTCCCCCTGTGGTTTTGATCCAGAGCTCCTGTCTTAACTCTTGTCTTTCCTGTGTGTGTACCAAGAGTGTTCCCAGGGTAAAGGGTGACAAGGTTCTCCTCACAGCATTAAGCTGTCCAGTCCTGCATTACTGGACCACGTAGTCACTGCTGGTTTACCCTGCCCTTTGCTTTGTGTGGAGGATAAAGTAGGGACCAGTCTCAGGAGCATGCTGTGGGGAAGACTGGAGACTGCTAGCTGTACAGGAACAGTAAGCCAAGGGTACCAGGGCAGGACACTGCCACCACAGATGGTGACTGTGTTTCCTGGGAAATCTTTGCAAACAAAGTTCGGCTCCTTTGTGGAGACTTTGGATAGCAGCTGAGAGAATGAGCTAAGTGGCCCACAGAGAAACAAAAGGGATTTCTTCTCCAACGCACAGTAGGTGGTTTATTCCACCAGGGCAGCTACACATTTGTGCAAAGATAGATAGATCGCAGCATAATGCTGTTGGCACATAGAGACCATACCAGAAATCTCTGGGAATACTAGAATTCCTCGGTACCAGAAACAATCAGATCAGGATCTGGTTTCTCAGCAAGGGTGTTCAAGGTTCTTGAAGGCTGGCCAGGCTTCACAGCCACTTCATGGACCTTCTAGGTCAGTGGTTCTCAACCTGTGGGTCACAACCCCCACAGGGGTCACATATTAGCTCTTCTGGCATATTGGATGCTAGTGTTATGATTCATAACAGTAGCAAAATGACAGTTATAAAGTAGCAACAAAAATAAATTTATGGCTGGGGGCAGAGCGGGGGTCACCAGAACACAAGGATTTTAGCATTAGGAAGGCAAGGAATCACTATTCTGGGTGTTTGGGGGTGTCTGTGTCAGCGTGGACCCTAGAACCCACAGAGGAAGGCTGACAAGTCACAGAAATGCTATTCAATCCTCCTCCTTGTGTGTTCACTGTTTTCTTCTCTGCTTAGCTCAAAGACAATCTCATTGACAAATAAAGTTTGTCAATGTGCAAGGCTGGGAGTGTGATGAATTGATTTATATGCACATGATGTGGGGAATCTGTGTGTTCGATACGTAACTCTGCCTTCTTCCTCTCATGGAGTGGAATGTATTCCCTCTGCCTTTGAATCTACGATGGCTTTGTCACATGATCTATTCCTCAGATCGAGGTGGAAGTCACATGTGACAGCTCCAAGACCCAGGGACTTTCACATGGCCACGTCCATCCTTATAACTTGACTCCAAATCATAAGCCCAGGTCAGCTTGAGGATAAATCAGTCACATACAATGAACACCTTTGTAGAGTGCCCCATAAAAAGGCCTGGCCAGAGTCAGCCAAAAAACCTTGATTGTCACCACCAACTCATCATGGGTATATCTGTGAGCCCTGACAAGACTGGAAGAGTCCAGTCCAGTTCAACCAAGGCACCTGTCCAAGAGGTAAGCATTAGTTAGATTAGCCACTGAACTGTATGCTTTTGTGTTCTGTAGCAACAACTAGCTAAAATACCAGGGGCTTGAATCTCTAAATCAATGTGACTTCCTACAGTTGCCCATAGGCCCCCGGAGGCTCTGCAGTTTTGTGGTGTCCTTGAGGTTGTCTCTGTATGTATGAAGTCATCAATGTCAAGGAGCCCCAGAAACACTCAAGGAGCAGACATAGGCTTGGTCATCAGCACTGCAGCTTCGTGATGAGCTCCAGGACAGAAGGCATAGACAGCTACCCTACCAGAGCCATGTAGCATCCATCACTGCACTGTGCCTTGGGGGGAAAATTCAATCTAGGTCTCAGCTGAGCTGCCCACCTCTTGCAGAAATCCGTAGACATGACGTCATTCTAGCAGAAATGCCTTCCCCATGTCTCACTCCAGGGGCAGCCCCACCCAATGAGAGGGCGTAGAGAAAGGAACAGGGCACTCCATCACATGGCACAGAACACTATGACAGATGAGTCTAAGTATGTAGATGAGATCAGACTTTCCCAGTCAAAATCTATGTGCTGGGATAACACACTAGCCACGAATTATTATGCTCTGGAAATAACAACAGGACCAAAGGTGGGGTCTAAATGGCCTGGATGTGTCTCGTTGGCCTGCCTTGTGGTTGATTGGCACACTATGGGAGGAGTATGGTATCGTAGTCAAAGTCATAGGCATGGAACCCAACTACCTCAGCTTGAATTCTTGGCTGCTTCAACAATTAGATACAATACTTACCTCCTCATGCCTGTTGCTTCTTCACATACAAAACATGAAAACAATAGTAATCATCTGAACATGTCAGGGGAGGAAAAAATCCAAATTAACGGCAAGTGCCTGACAGACATGGAGTCTCATGTGTGTGCTGGGGTCATGACTTTTGCCCATGGGGGACTCACCTCTTCACAGTGCACAACACAATACATGTTAGACCCTCATCTCAAACAGCCATGTGCCCTTCCATGGTCACATGGTAATAGATAGCATTGAGATTAAATGAGATCCACAATGGATTCCATCCCAGAACAGGTTGTACAGTAACTGTATCCTCATGGTTTTCACTGGCATTATCAAAGTTCACAAAGAAAGTCCTGGTGTTCAGGTTACATGGGTGGTAGTATACGGAGAGTCAGAACTGGATCCTGGCTGGCCTTGCTCTCTCTGCACCATCCATAGCGTAGAAACTCAAGTACCAGTAAATCAGTCACAAAATGAAATATGTGAGCCACCATGCCTGGCTGCCCCTCTTTCTGCATTGATTCAGTTCAGTTGCATAGTAAACAGATGTTCAGGGTGGTTAGTTCCTTATAGAGAATTGCTCTCACTTCCATGGTTCCTGAAACACAGAATTGCCTAGATTCCTTCAGACTCTTCTGTAAGCGACTTGAAGGCACATGCCTCCAGATATAGTATAGTCCTGATCCCTAGGCTCCGTGCTGGGAGGACAGCAGGGAGGGGTAAGAACTGAGAGGTAGGTTGTTTTTAAAGGGGGGAGGGGGGCACATTCTTCACACACACACACACACACACACAATGAAGATGGAAGATAAATTTCATGATTTATGTGACATCTCCAGATACACAGTTTCTAGTCTCAGACTCACAGGTAAAGAGTGTTGAAATTGAAAAAATAACAAAAAAAAACAAAAAAAACAAAAAAAAAAACAAAAAAACAAAACCAGAGTAAGGGGGTGGGAGCTGGAAAAATGGCTCAGTGGTTAGGCGCACTAGCTACTCTTACAAAGACTCTGGATCCAACTCTCAGGTCCCACATGGTGGCACAAAACTAAACATAAATCCAGTTTCGGGGTCTGATACCCTCTTGAGGCCTCTGAGTGTGCCAGGCATGCTCATAGTGTACAGACACATTTGCAGGCAAACACTCATACACATAAAATGAAAGTACAATGAGGTAGCTCAGTGGGGTAAAGGCACCTACCACCGTGACTGACAACTTGACTCTTCTGGCAATATCTTTGGATAAGGTTATGGTTTTAACCGTGATGTGTTTCTGAGTTAACTGATGGCAGGTAGACTTTTTTGGTTGTCAACTTGACACATTTGGGAAGAGGGAGCCTCAGGTAAGAGTCACCTTCATTAGAGTTACCCCATGGGGATATGTGGGTGGACCAGATTTTCGTAATTGCTAATTGATGTAGGAGATCTCAGAACAGTAATAATGCTGCCATCCTTGAGCAGGTGGTCCTGAGTTGTTATCAGCAAGCTAGCCAAACATGAGCATGTGAGTGAGCCAACTAGCAGCATTCCTCCATGGCCTCTGCTTCAAATTCTTGCTTAAGTTCCTGCCCTGACTTCCTTCAGTTGATGGACTGTGACCTGTAAGATAAAAGAAACCCCTTCCTCCCCCATGTTGCTTTGGGTCATGGTGTTTAGCACAGCAACAAAAAGAAAAGTGGGACACCCACTCCTATCTATGTTATTCTGAAAGAGTGATCAAATTTCTGCCCCTTAACTTCTGTATTAGCTGCTTGCTGCTGCTGTAACACAACACCTGGCAGACACAGTGGAAGAGAGCAAGGGTTTACTTCAGCTCACAGTTCAAAGGCACACTCCATCATAGCAGGGAAGGCATGGCGGCAAGAGCATGAGGCAGCGGGCCACATCTACAGTCAAAGCAAAGGAAAACAGACACTGGTGCTCAGCTCACTTTCTCCTCTTCATTGAGTCTAAGACCCTACCTCATGGGATGGTGCTGCCCATATGCACTATGGGTCTTTCCACATCAATTAACCCAATCAAGAAGCTCCCTGACAGACATGCCCAGAGGTTTGTCTCCTAGATGATTTTAGTTCCTGTCAGGGTGACAATCAACATAATCATCACATTCACTTTTCCTGGTTTCAGTAATGACTCTAAAGGTTACTTTTTTTTTTCACTACAGATGTCTTAGTCACCGTTCTATCACCGTGAAGAGACACCATGACCAAGGCAACTCTTATAAATGGAAGCATTTTATTAGGGTTTGCTGACAATTACATAGATGCAGTTCATTATCCTCATGGTGGATAGAATGGCAGCACACAGGCAGACATGGTAACTGAGAGATCTACATCTAGATCCACAGGCACCAGAAAGACAAGAGTTACTGAGCCTGGCTCCAGCTTTTGAAAACCCCAAAGCCCAGCCCTAGTGACACACTTCCTCCAACAAGGCCACACCCATCCCATCAAAGCCTCACCTTCTAATCCCTCTCAAGTAGTGCCACTCCCTGATGGCCACACATTTAAATATCTGAGCCACTGGGAGCCATTCCCATTCAAACCACCATAACATGTACTTATGGAGTGGGAGATAGACGTATGCACTCAAATGCAGATAACCAGGAAGGCCAGAAGATGTTGGATCCCCTAAATATGGAGTTACAGGCTGTTGTGAGCTGCCTGACTTGGATTTCAGGAAACTAACCTCTTCTGTGGTTGGCTAGGTCAGCCAGTGCTCTTAATCACTGAGCCCCTGACAGTAAACTTCAGTAAGCTCAGCTCCTAGTTCTCACACGACATCTTCAGTAAACTCTCCTATCTTTTTCCCCATGTGGTCCACAAATTACAGGAAAAAAAAAATCACAAAGCAAAGCCTGCACGCAGTCACACTTCAGCTAGTAAGTGATGTCTTCGAGTAGAAAGGATCCAAAGTTTTCGAGACTTGAGAGCGAGTAGGCATCATGGCAACACCCTGTCCATTATGCCACGGATAAACGGTATGCCTCGCCTACACATTGTGGTCTGATTAATAAGATAATGTGGGGTGTAGGCACAGTGGGCAATAGAAAGATGGAATTGCTCTCAGGTACTCAGTGTGGGAGGAGATGCCTCAAGAACTCCAGCAGCAACAACAGGCACCCATTTCCAACCCTCCAGGATGCTGTGGACACATGGAAAGTGAGGGCCCCATCTGCAGGTGGTGTGCGATCATTTTAAGCATCAGCATTGGTTTGTGTTGTATTAATTTTTAATCTCCAAACCAGGGTTTCTACCATGCTTTTAACCAATTAGTTCCTAGATAAGACACACACACAACCTTTATATTTATAATAAGCCTTAATCAGCACAAGAACTGGGCAGATATCTACCCTCTATGCTGTTAGAATCTACTTTCCTATCGATAACCCTGACTTATTACTTAGTATGTTTCATCTGGGCTGGCTGCTCAGGACCATGTTTTCATGACTCACTTAACCTATGGCGGCTTCCTCCTCCTCCACCTTCTTCTCCTCCTCCTTTGACCCAAAGCCCAGCAATCCTAAATCCCACCTACATCTCTTCTGCCCACCTATTAGCTGTTGGCATCTTTATTTACCAATCAGAAATAACTTGGGGGCAGGATCACTTCAATCTACATACAGACTCCAGGTCTTGGGAGTCCTCACTTAGCATTACTATAGACAGCAAGACCAAACCTTAACTGGTTTGCTTTGGGCAAGACATAGAATGTAGGACTTAAGGAATTAAATGCTACAACCCAACTCCCTGGGTTCAATTCCAGGTCCTCCCACTTTCTAGTTGTCTACATAGCAAGCAATTATTTACCAAACTTCTGTTTTAGCTTTCTAATCGGGGAATAAAATATAGCGACAAAGATAGAATTGACATGATAGATATTCCTCAGTGCTTGGAGGGGCTGAGCAGTGCCTTCTTATCCTCAGACCCTGAGAATTTGCATAGCATGTTGCCTCCTTTTTGCTAAAACACAATAAACAGCATTTGATGATGCAAAGCTTGTTGGAGGTATTTGGTGTTCCTGACTGCAATCGATAGAGATGCCCCCCTCATCAGGGGATCAGGGTCCCTGGGAAATGACTGGAACTGAGTCTAGAGAAAATGAATGGAAACCAGGACTAAAGAGAGCAAGACCCTAGATGATTTATCTGAAACTGTCTCTGTCCTCCACACAGATGTAACCCTGTACCTCTCTTCCTACATGTCTTGTGTGTGTGTGTGTGTGTGTGTGTGTGTGTGTGTGTGTGTGTGTGTGTGAGAGAGAGAGAGAGAGAGAGAGAGAGAGAGAGAGAGAACACCCAGCTTTTTGCACACAGGTTCTGGGTATTAAATTCCGGTTCTTAGGCTTACAAGGCAAGTACTGGGCTGGCTGAGCCATCTCCACATCTGCTCCCTGCATATCATATTCAAGAACCAGAATTCCCAGAGAAAACCTCAAGCTGGACAAGCCCAAGCTCTGAGCTGACACCCAGATGTCAGAGGAACAACCCCTGCTTTCTTCTCCCACACCAGAGCCTTCAGCCTCCTCAGCAGACAGCAGCATACAGTGATGGCTTTCCTGACAGGGTCCCTGGCCTTGACCTTCACGAGGGGACATGTCTTCCCGTCAATGTTCTTCTATTGGACATTTCCCATGGGACTGTTTCAAAGGAGCTTTGGCGTTATTTACCCCTCCTTCTATTCCCACTTGTACCCCACCCCCTGTCCCCACCCCTGCCCCCATTTAACCCTTCCTGTCCCACTTTAACCCGTTATAGCTCTGTGTTCTGTCTGTCTTCCCTTGAGACTCATCCTTCAAGGCTCCTTACTAATTTTCTGATCTATGTGGCCATTCCAAAGGAAACACTCACATCTGAAGAGTCAAAGCTAACATCCACAAAGGAGAGGAAGGGAGTGACATTTGTCTTTCAGGAGAGCCATCCAGCCTTTTCTGGAAGAGTTGAAATCCTAGACCTTGTCTTTCGCTGTCCTAGAATTTTAAGCAAACCTTGACAGCCTAAAGGGTGCAGGCTCTTCCTCCTTCTCCCTTTGCCCACTCCTTCCCATCTTCCAGACTTGATGAATTACTGAAACTGAACAGCCACGGGAGCCGCATGTTGTTTGTTTCCTGGGATTGAATGAACAACGGGAGCATCCTCAAGCCAGGCCACTGGGTGACAGTCTGGTCTGCTGTCACAGAGGAGCTGTTGTAACAGGACAATGAACTGTTGTTGTAACAGGATGCAGGATAGCTGCTTGCAGAATTCACCTCACCTGCAAGAGTTGAAACTGCTTCATTAAATCTGTGTAGAACACCCTGTCTTTTTTTTTTAAGTCAGCTAGCATCTGTTTCACACAGATAATATACCACAGCATTGAAAAAAACAAAAAACAAAAAAGTTGCTTGTTCAAGGGAATAGAAATTATTTAGTGTGATTTATAGATTATAGATTGGGCACGCTCTCTCCATTTCATTAGTGGACATTTCAATGCATAAATTACTAAATAGCTTCAGCCATTAAGCTATTCTTGAAAATTAAAATATAAATAAATAAATAAACACTGCTGGCATAGAGAGAGAGAGCTCAGTGATTAAGAACACTGACTGTTCTTGCGAGAACCCGGGTTCAATTTCATGTGTAATTCCCCTTCCAGGGGAGCTGGCCTCCCAAACACCACACATGTATATGGTACACAGCAGAATCTCCATCAACAGCCAGTCTCACTGAAGAAACACTAAACATGGATACAGATGTATGAACGCTTAATGCTTATCAGCATGAGAGATGTTTTCAAGGTTTATTAAATTTTAATCTATAGGAAAGTCATACATGCAGACAATGAAATATGGCCATATGCACACGCTCACACACACACACACACACAAAAGCATACAATTTTCTCCCAACATCATTTGGATCCTTCACAGCACAACCACCTCCTACCTTCGTGTCTTTTTTAATAACCCACTGTGTTCAATTAGTACTGTCAGGTGCATAGGTATGGGGGCCACCCACCAGCCACTAATTGCTCCTCAGATAGGGGTGGGACCTCAAGAGATCCTCCCCGATCCAGGTTGCATGTTTGACTAGTTTGGTCTAGTGCAGGTCTTATGCAGGTAGCCATAGCAATGGAGAGTTCATTAGCACAATGGCCATGCTGTGTCTGAAGAAAGCTCTCCTCCCCCATCCTCTGGCTTTTATGTTCTTCCCACCTTCTTTTCTACACTGAGCCTTGATGGAGGGCTCATTGATATAGGTACCCCTTTTGGGGCTTAACTCTCACTCTCTTACTCTCCACACTTGGACCAGTGGTGAGCTTTTGCTTTAACCACTGCCCATTGTACAGAGAGCTTCTCTGGCCAGGGTTGAGAGCAGCTGGAGTCTATGAGTATAACTGTAAAGAGAATGCCAGTTAACAGCATCACTCTTGAGCAAAATAACACTAGTTGGTTCCACCCAGGGCCTATGACCTGGACTTTTGACTATGTTTACTTAAAGTCTTCAAGTTCTAGGGGTTTCAGTTTCTCCATTCTAGGAATCATCAGGAACTAGGTGTAGTGGTTTGAATAGGAATCCCTGCCCCACCCCACCCCATCCCCCACCTCTACCAAGCTCATAGATTTGAATGCTTGATCACCAGGGAGTGGCAGTTTTAGGAGATGTGGCCTTATTGGAGGAAGTGTGTCAGTGGGGAGGTGGGCTTTGAGATTTTAAATGCTCAAGCTAGGCTAATCTCTCCCTCTCTCCACCCCCTACCTCTCTCTTCCTGCTGCCTGCAAATCTGGATGTAGAACTCTTGGCTTCTCCTTCAGCACCATGTGTATCTGCAGGCTGCCATGCTTCCTGCCACAGTGACAATGGACTAAATAAATAAATAAATAAATAAATAAAAATTTTCCTTTGTCTGAGCTGTCATGGCCATGGTGTCCCTTCACAGCAATAAAACCCTAAGACACTAGGGAGATAGCGCAGTCTGTAACTTACCCCTGTAAGCACCAGGGACTGACTCCATCCCCAGAAAAACACCTTTTTAAAAAGCCAGGTATGGTAGTGCCAAGTTATAGTCCCAGCGCTGGGGAGATAGAAACAGGGGAATGGCTAAGGTTTGCTGGCCAACTAGTCTAGCCTACTCAATGAGTTTGTGCTTGAGGAGTGACACCCACATACACACAGGAACACACAACCATGCATCCTACCCCACCGCAGCACAAAGGGAAATAACCATAGGATGAATGGCAGTCATAACCTGGGATGGTCCCTTATTTTACAGTTGATGAACTTATCGCTCATTGCATGGCTAAGAGACAAGGTAGCGGGCATCATAAGAACTCAACCATCTGCTGTCAACTTCAGTTGGGTTCAGAGGTTCAAAGCCCCAAGCTGGCAATGAGAAATACAACCACCAACAACAGGAGTCTGTCTGAGTACAAATGAGAATGGTTGGGTTCCTAGTCTGCTCTCGTTCCCGAATCCACACAAATACTAAAGGCAGAGATGAATATGCATGAGTGGGAGGGGGATGCTCTGGCCATCTCCTCTTGCAGCCTGTCCTCTGAGACTGCCAGGCCCCCCCTGAGAGTGCTGTCTGTGAATCTCTAGCCCCGGGGACTCCCAGGTGTCTGAATTTCTCACTTGGAAGATTGAGTTTGCAGGTTCTGACACAATATAGGAATGCCAGTGGCTATCGGAGCCCAGACACTCGCTCTCCCCACCCTCTCCTCTCCTCTAGAAGACCTGGCCTTAGGCTTGGTTCCTGCCACGATGCCATCCTCCTTCCTCAGATACCTTTTAGAAGGGACTTGTTCTCCCCTCTCAGGGGTCCAACTCCTCTTCAGTCCCTTGCCCCATCCCCCACACTGCTGCCTGTGGCACTGTGGGCTAAGCTCTCCTTAGAGTCCCTGCCATGTTGTCATCTGTCTCTTTGTCCATTGCATTAATTACCCTTCTAATAAACTTCTTGCCTCCAACAACCCATTTCTGTGTCCTCTTCTACCTCACAGGTGAGACCTTAGAGCTCCATTCTGATGGTTCGATACTCATACGACTTACTAAGTGCTTCGAGTGTAATCCCTGCCAATCAAGACAGAGGGCACAGCCATGGCTGACTGTTTGCCACCTGCAATCCTTCCCCTTTTCTTGACAGAGCCACATCCCAAATTGGCTCAGGGAAGGGAGGAGGCTCCTATCTCCAGGATGCAGCCCAGTGGCTTGTTCCACTAAAAAGAAAGGCAGGGTTTCTACATCAGTGCCCTGAGGGCCTAGCCATTAGTTTCTGCCCTCTGCCCCTGCTCTGGGACCATAATCTTACCTGCCCACTTTTATCCCAGGTTTTCAGCTAACTTTTCTATTTTGCAAGAAACCCAACAGCCCCTTACTAACACCCATTTCCATTTGGTTCATCAAAATCCCTGGCAACCAAGGGACTTTGGATAACCTCAAAATAGGAGAACCCCTAATCTCCGAGAAATGATATGTCAACCCAGGAGATTAACATCAAGCCACTCTGCAGAAGGGATCAGCCATGTGCAGAAATGCTTCTCCAAATGTTTCTGGAAGTACAACCAGGGGAGCAGGGGCTGTCCAGGACGGGAGCAGTTCTCTATGCCTTCATCAGCCAGGGTGAGACATCACTGTCTTTAAGACTCTTAGCGTGTTATGTTTAAAAATTGGTTGAAACAAAGGGGAGCCTTTGCCCCCTTGCTCTGGTCAGTGTCTTCTAGCCCTTCGCCTTCAGAATCCTGAAAAGTAAAGAGGTTATTGACAGCCCACTGTCCTGTGAACCAGAAAAAAAAAATCTATTCAGTCATGACCTTTGTTTTAGATGACAGACCTTTGATTTTGTTTTATTTCATTTTTTCAAAATAAGCTAATGAGGAACCTGATGTGAGTAGGTCTGTGGTGTTCAGTTATGGAGGTCACGTGACTGTTGCTTGGTGGGTTTTAGACCCCTGTAGAGTGGAGCCTGACACCTGTGCCAGAGGTGTCAGTCAGCCCTTTGGTTAGGGGGAGGTGGTTTCATGGGATGGGCAAGTGCTGTTCTTCTACTAGAACGTTCCATTATTATGTCTCCTCCTGGAGGGCACCAGTACCTTCCAGACACTGTGGGAAGGAAGCCCCTGTCTCCTAGCTGAAATCTCTGCACTCCCTCCGTTGTGGTTCTTGCTCTGCGAGACATGCAGACATCTGTAAAGGCCACAGGTGAGACCCTTGCTAAACACAAGAGTTGATAGCTCCATTGTGATGACATTCTAGCCCCTGCCAGAGCTACATGGCCCTGGTCACATGGTCTGCCCAAAGTCCTTATCTCCCTGCACCACCCCCTTTGTCTCTGGCAGCTCCCCCTGTCCTTTGGATGCCTGCCCTGAGTCCTGGAAGGGCTGCACTCTTTGCTAGGCCCTCAATGGAGGTTTGTGGGTGTGACTCAGGGTAGACCTACAATCCCCTATTGAGGGACTGGAGGTATGGGCTCAGGGGTAAATGACAGACTGGAGGTGCTATGAAAACAGGGGGTAGAGGAGCATCCCACTCTGATGTCTAGGACTGGGATTTCCTGAATGAGGGCAGGTGATGAGTTTTGGGTCATTGACTACATTCTGCATACTCTTCAATATTCAAGTCAGAAAAGCCATTATCTCTGGACCCATCTGCACATGGCAGCAACTGGCTCCCCCTCCTGGCAGGTTTGTGTCTCTGCAGCTTGCCATGGCACCACATTTGTTCACACCAATATGGTTATTATTCTGCATTATAGGTATTCGAGATAATATTTCCTTTTGTTTGTTTGTTTTTTGTTTTTGAAACAGGCTTTCTCTGGCTGTCCTAGAACTCACTCTGTAGACCAGGCTGGCCTCGAACTCAGAAATCTGCCTGCCTCTGCCTCCTGAGTGCTGGGATTAAAGGCATGTGCCACCATGCCCGGAAAGAACTTGAGAGATAATGTTTCCTTTTTCTTTTTTTTTTTTCTTTTTTTTTTTTTTTGTATTCGATTTTATTTTACGGGTGAGCCTTTTACTTGCATGTATATATCTGTTCCACTTGTGTATTTAGTACCACCTCAGAGAAATGGACCTGAGGCCTCACTCATTTATCCTGGGTGACCACTGTATCCCAGAGCCACAGAGAACTCTACTCTGCAAGGTGAGTGAGCACAGGGTGATTGCGGTAGGACTTTCTTAAGGATGCTATGGGGAGGAAACACAATGACCTTGAACTCCCTTCCCCTTACTTCTTCCAACTAGGGCAGGGCTGTGGACCCTACCAGGTTTCCCCTTGATTAAAGTCAGCCTCGGGCCAGTGGGCATGGCTAACACATTGGTGGTGACACTGGCAGGACACCTGCCCTCCAGCAAGCTGGCCAGCCATCTGCCCAGGCTATGATAAAGATGCCTCTTGCCTTTCCTGGAAGGCCCTGCCTCCTTCCAGCTCACAGATACCAAGAAGGACATCTCACTGGTAAGCCAAGCCTGATATCCGGTGCCCCACAATAAAGGTGGGGGAGGAGATGAATGGTTATGTGGGTGCTGCATGGGAGACCTCCGTGAAGCTCTTGGAAGCTCTGGCTGTCCAGCATCTGCAGCCAGGACCTGTCTCCCCTCAAACTAATTAATGAAAATCACAGCTCACATCTAAGAACTCCCAGCCCCCACCCACTGGGGCTCTAGACAACCACACATGAGCTGAGCCAACCTCTGATTGCTGGGGGCTAGGGGGGGTCTTTCTTTGCACACCCAATTTGTAATTTACAGTCTCTCATTGGTGCTTCTGAACAGGAGTGGCCTCCGGCATGATTAGTATGAAAAGGCAGCTGGCCGCTGGGAATGTGAGGCTTACTGTGCTGGGCAAATTGGTGCAGCTGTACGATGCCACATTGGAACTCATGTGCAAGGAAGAGCTCACCCTGTCCCTTCGGGAATTCTGCTGAGTCCTGAGTCTGAGAACCTCTCCCTGCCCTGTGGAAAGTAGACAGGAAAGAGCGGCCTCAGGAGAGGTTCCTTCTTCCAAGAAGGTGCTTATGAAGGGCTTAACAGTGGACCGACCGTGCAACAACCAGAAGTGTGTAGCTGCATGGTTTGGAAGAAAATGCCTTGATGGCTGGGAGCTTCCTCTGGAGATGCCAGAGAGGGTCTATGTTTATGTCTGCACCAGTGTGTGTTTGTGTGTGAGTGTGTATGTGTGTGCACGCTAGGTTCCTACCTGAACAAGAGGAAAGTATGAGACACAGACGAGGCTCCTCAAAGTCACCACACCGGAGCACACAAACCTAACAGCAAGAGAGTGCACACACACACACACACACACACACACACACAGTATTATGCAGAACTATCCTCTGAGCTGAACTACCACCATATTTGGAAGTCCAGCTGCTCACCAGAGATCATCACATCCGGGCCTACTGACCATCAACCTTCCCTCTTGGAAGGAGGGAGTAAGAAAGGCGATGGAACCCTCCTCCCCTGACTACCCAGTCTCCACTCATAAGCAGTTGTATGTAATTCTTACCTACTTGTACATGGCTTTAGGGAGGGGCTCGAGGACACAGAGGACTTGAGAGAGGACTGCGTCTATGCAGCCATGAGAGAGCCATCATCCATGCTGGGCATAGCCCCTCCAGTCTGGCTGCTTTAAGGCCACCCACACTGTGTCATGGTTTGAATAAGAACAACCTCCATAGGCTCCAATTAGGGAATGGCACTACTTGTCAGAGATTAGGAGGTTTGGCCTTGTAGGAGGAAGTGTGTCACTGAGGGTGAGCTTCGGGGTCTCAAATGCTCAAGCCAGGCCTAAGGTTACTCACTTCCTGCTGCCTGCAGACCCAGATGTAGAACTCTGAGCTCCCCTCCATCAGCATGTCTGCTTGTGTGCTACCATGCTTCCTGCCAGGATGATAATGGACTGAACCTCTGAACTGTAAGCCAGCTCCTGTTAAATGCTTCCCTTTTTTATAAGAGTTTTTTAATATAACTTTTATAAGAGTCACAAAGGCCATAGTGTCTATTTACAATAAAAACAAAACAAAACAGCGACTAAGACAGCCAGTAATCTCATGCTTCAGGCTCTATAAAGAATTCTAATGAATCCATCCATTCCCCAGGTTGAACTTTGGTGGAATCACACCTCAGTGTGTCATTGGAATCTTAGGAAGATCAGGAGACATGAGGGAGGATTTTTTTTCAATCTCCCCCAGGAAAGGCATTTTTAATAACGCCCACACAGAGAGATAGTGGCTGAGGTACATATACATGTATACACAAATATATACACAGACCTAACAAGTGAGAAGGGACATATACATGCACACATGCATGCATACATACATACATACATACATACACACACACACACACACATTCATACATACACACACATAGTCAACACCATGAATCAAAAGTATCTGTGGCCAAACATCTCTCCAAATACTGGGTCACCTCATTCCTAGACATGGCACCAGCTTCCCTGTGTCTTCATGGCTTAGAGTAGACTTCTGTCTTCACTTTGGAGGGCAGAGGATGGGCATGCCTCTTCTCAGCCCTACCCACCTCACAGGGTTGCTTTGGTTCTCCAGACAGGGTCTCTCCCTGGCCCTGGTCTCATTGGAAGCCTAAGAGATCTGCCTGCCTCTGCCTGTCCAGTACTGGAATCTCAAACATGTGCCATGACACCTGGCTTTTTAACTTTTTTTTTTAGATTTTTTTAAACACATATGGCTGCTTGCATGTGTGTCTATGTATACACGTGTGTACTTGGTGCCCATGAAGGCCAGAAGAGGGCATCAGATCCTATAGAACTAGCGTTACAGATGGTTGTGAGTGTCCATGTGGGTGCTTGGAATAGAACCCAGGTCCTCTGCAAGATCAGCCAGTGTTCTTAACTGCTGAGCCATCTCTCCAGCCCCTACAACTGGCTTTGGAGAGAAACAAAATCAAAACAGAACATTCTGGGGGTTGAAATCAAGTTGTAGGCTTACATGGCAAGTACCTTTCTGTTACTCTCTTTCTGTGAGCATATACATTTTACCATGTGTTCATCTGTACAGGAAAAACAGGGTAAGCATGTACTAGGTTTGATACCATCCAGCATCCACTAAGGAGGATAAACATAGGCCTTGTGGGCTGCTGAACAGATAAATAGATGGATGTGATTTTATTCTTCCTCTCTGTCTCTGTCTCTGTCTCTGTCTCTGTCTCTGTCTCTCTCTCTCTCTCTCTCTCTCTCTCTGTGAGAGAGAGACAGACACAGAGAGACAGACAGAGAGAGAGAGAGACAGAGACAAAGAGACAGAGAGAAACTTGAAATTTTTGAGGTGGGACGATGGCTCAGTTGGTAAACTGCTTGCCATATAAGTATGAGGACCTGAGTTCAAATTCCCAGAATCCAAGGGGGAAAAAAACCAGGTATGTCAGTGTGTGCCTATATCCATGGTGACAGGCTATCCCTGGGGCATACCAGCCAGCCTGCCTAGCATACTTGGAGAGCTCTAGGCCAATGTGAGGCCCTGTCTCAAAAGTCAAGTGGATAGACAGTTCCTCAGGACTCCTCAGAACCTAAGATTGACCACATCCTCCACAGTGTGTGCTCACATGTGTCTGCACAATCACACATGTGCACACACAGTTACACACGTGCATGCACAGTCACACATGTGCACACACAGTCACACACGTGCATGCACAGTCACACATGTGCACTCACAGTCACACGTGTGTCTGAACAATCACACATATACTCGCATATGCACACAGGCCCGAACAGACACCTGCAAGCACACACATATACATGCACAAAGAAATGGAAGTTTTCCAAGTCTTAAAGTACAAGCGAATATCAAAGTTTGCTGATGAAGGCCAATGGCCTGTGGTAGATTGCATGGTTGGTTAAAGCACCCCACCCGCTCTATCCTGAGGGACCAGGCCCTGAGAGAAATCCCTCCTTCCTGCCATGAACAGACACAGCATGAGACCCACCTCCCACAACAGAACTTGAGCAGAGATGCTTGCTGCTCCTCAAAAGAGCATGTGCGCTAAAGAGATTGCTCAGTGATCGAGAACACTTGTTGCTCTTGCAGAGGACCCAGGTTCGAGTCTCAGAACCCACAAGACAACTCACACCTCTAACATCAGTTCCAGGTGTTCCAACTCCCCTATGCTGGCTTCCGTGGGGACCGGCGTGCACAGTGTGCACATACATGCACTCAGAAACACATACGGGCACATAAAATAAAAGGAGTAAGGAAATCTTCTCAAAAACATTTCTATTACATGGTCCACACTGGCTATTCCTTTCCTTCAACTCAGGACCGGTACCATCCAGACTAGAGCTGCCAGTTCACAGGGATCTCCGAAGGCTAGAGAGCCATGGCATCTGGATGAGCTGAGGGAATCACTGTCACATGAGCTGAGGTAAACCTCCAAACTGTCAGCCACTGAGACGAGTGCCCTTTACTTCTGTAGTGTAAGTAGACAGAGAACTCATTTGATTCCCAGCGTCTCTGCTGAGGCACCTTTAGAGGTGGTCCCTGAAAGCATAGAGTCAGAAACTTACCCAGGGGTTGCAAACCTGGGCATAGAGGAATCTGACCTCAAATTGAGGGGAATCTCACCATTTTGACCATAACATTAACCCATCTCCCTCATAACCCACCCTCTTCGAAGATAATGTCTTCCATCTGGAGGAGATTCGGGCTCCCTTCCTTCCCGCAGCCTCCAGGTTCCGAAGGCACTCCAACACTTCTGGGCTTATGTATGTCTGCTGTGGTCAGTACTGCCATCTTCAGGGTAGCTGCAGCCTCCTCCCCCTTATCCCTTCCCCTCACCCCCCCCCCCAAGTCTTATCAGAACTCACTAACGAGGGAAGACTCTCCACTGAGTGGATTTATTTTCTTCCCTCCCGAGGTACAAGCTGTATGGGTCAGAATAACTTACTCCATACTACTGAAGAAAAATCTCGCCTGGATGGCTCCCCAAAGGACAATCGAGGGCCCCAGTCCATATGTAAAGCAGTCTCTGAAGCTCCACTCTGCAGCTGCGCCCTATTATCACAACAGCGGCAGGCCGCCTTCCTCTTTAACTGTAAACGCTCCTGACAGCTCCAGTGGAGATAATTACGATGCTTAAGGGAACTTTCGGCCTTGCTAAAAATACTGAGCAACAGTTTGAGGCGAGGGGAGGTGCTTAGGAGTGATCTAGTAAAGGCTCCAGGAGCTGGCGGCTGCAAGTGTGTGTCCGAACCCCGGGGCTGCTTAGTCACCACCCTCTTCGATGCATCTTCATCCGTCCTCATAGCTGGTGCTGAATCTCACAGCTGAGCCTGTGAAGCAACTGGTATAGACCTGGTTCTGGTCCTTAGGAGAGACAGGCAGGCAAACAGACAAAACTGGTAAGTTTCCTGGCTAAGAGAGGACCTGGGCGGTCATTGAAACCCATGAGCTCCTCTTGGGGGACACAGTTCAACCCAAGTTCCCAGTGTTATGGAGGCTGAGACCTGTCCCAGTGGGCTGCAGATGTGATAGGTGCCAAAAAACCCTGCTGGTCCCAATCTCTCCCTGCCTGGAGCAGCTCAGTGGGGGGAGACGGTGAAAGAGGAGACAAACAGGTCCTCAAGCCACCACGTGGGGCATGTCCTCCATGCATCTGCACTCTACTTACTCTTACAGGAGAGTGAAGCCCACCCACTCTTGAGCGTGGTCTGTACTGGTCAGTGTACAGCATTGAAGAGGCAGAGACATGAGAATCACAGTGGTTCATAGGCCAGCCAGTCTACCTAAATCCAAGCACTCTGGGTTCCATAAGAGACCCTGGCTTAAAATAACAACAGCAACAACAATAATGATAATAATAATAATGTGGAGAGCAATCGAAAGTACCCAGGTATCAACCTTTGACCTCAACACTCTCACATGCACGCACACTGAGACACACACACACACATACACAGAGCATGTTTGCACACACATACACACAAAAGAAATAGGAGGGAAGAAGAAAGAAGCAGTTTGTTTTTCCTGTTGGTTAAAGGCAGACTACAAGAGAGAGTTGAACATGACATTCAGCAGCGCGGACATCACTGACAACCTGGACAAGGTCTACACTGTTCAACAGCTGCCGTCCAATGAGAGGTACAATCAAGGGGTAAAGGGGTGGGATGCTGGGGACACCTTTCTGTAGGACAAAGCAGAAGAGAGCAAAGAAAGGAGACAGCCTGGCTACCTCATAACGCTAGATCTACCCCAACATTTGCATGGCTCAGCTAGCAGAGGAGAAAAGACAGGAAGAGAACAGAAAGCATCCTGTGTGATGAATGCCCTCCGGTAGCTGATGGAGCTGAAGGGAAGGGGGCCTGTCAATCAGAGCTTAGAAACTTGTTGGGATAGTCTTTTTGTACACTGTGTAAAGATCTCTTTGTGTGTGT
Organism: Mus musculus; assembly: GCF_000001635.26. Lineage (NCBI taxonomy): Eukaryota > Metazoa > Chordata > Mammalia > Rodentia > Muridae > Mus > Mus musculus. The sequence goes on along the minus strand of NC_000071.6, from coordinate 127,750,138 downwards.
GTGTTCGTGAGCACACACACATGTGAAGCTGGGAAGTACTCTACCAGAGAGCTATACTTCCAGCTTCTCGTGTTCATTTTGAGACAGAGTCTAAATAAGTTTCCCACATAGCCCAGGCAGCACCTGAACTTGCATTCTTCCTGCTTTGGTCTCCTAAGTGCAGGGGTACCAGACATGAACCACTGTGCCTTGGTTATAATTGCTTTTAACAGACTCCTGGGAGGGGGGTGGGCGGCTGGGGAGATGGCTCAGAGGTTAAGAGCACCGACTGCTCTTCCAGAGGTCCTGAGTTCAATTCCCAGCAACCACATGGTGGCTCATAACCATCTATAATGAGATCTGGTGCCCTCTTCTGGCCTGTAGTCATACTTGCAGGCAGAACACTATACATAATAAATAATTAAATCAGAAAAAAAAAAATACCAGAAAGGGAAAGAGCATGCTCAGCCTAAGGAGGGACTGAGGATACAGTGTTGCTGGATGCAAATGTGGTTGTTTGTGTCCTTGATAAACTGGGAGTGAAATCAGCCATAAGCCTAGTTAGCTCAGTGGTCAATAGTGAGTGGTCAGACGTTGAACATGGTCAGCCATGATGTTGGTCAACGGTGGGCAAGGGCAACTGGGAACACTGTCAATGATGAGCCTGGGCCCTGGCAGTGTGATCATCTATGTCTGAAGCACCAGTATCCAGTGAGGTCTCCAGACAGTAAAGCTGGGGCTTTTGAAGATTTGTTTGGACCTTGAGGGTAAGACACATGGGCCGGCAACAGTCAGCATGTGCTGGCTCTGTCGCTGGCCACTCGACTCCCGTGGGAAGCTTGACTTTCTTGGAGCATCTCGACTCCTTCCCCCTTTTTCTTTTAATAAGAGCAAATAGGCCACCCATATTAATGAGAGTGGAGATAGAGGTCAAATCCCCAGTGTGTAGGTAAAGGAGCCATGTACAGGATTAGCTCTTAGGCTCACAAGCTTTTACCCAGAGCAACCCTGACCTGCTCCCGTGTCGTTTTGCCTGGGGGAAGGGAACTAGGACACTGAACCTTCATGAAAGATGACATGTCTCCCTAGAATAGGCTCATATATGCCGCAGAGCCTTTCCATTGCAGTGCTTAGCCTTGCAACTCTCTCGGGCTGCTGAAGCACACTCACTCTATCCCGTGCAATGAGACTAGCCTCGTGGGATATAAGAGCTGAGTGGCCAGCGACCTATTGCCTAAGCATAGATATATCATATATCAGGGGGAGCTCCATGTTCTAGTCCTGCAAGCGCCTGGGCAATAACCACCTTGTCTCTCCTAGTTTGGGCCTTAAGCTTACAGACCAATCAAAGAAGCAACACTAATCCACAGCAAAGTGTATCTCCAAATAATATTAATCCCACCCATTTTTTAAAGAAAGAAAATGCTGAGGAGATCCAATTGGGTAATCCTTTGGTCAGCGACAGGTCCAAGCGCGTGGAGTTGACCTGAAGTCTCAATTCCCGAAGGATCTGTTCAAATTCAGCCATCCAATTCTGTAACATATACTGAAAAAGACTTTTTGACAATTTAGCTGCCCTAGTAAATTTAACATACTGAATGGAAATAACACACAATCCCGGAAACTTTTGTTCACATCCCAGCTGAGTTATTTGTCATAATACATCTAGTTGTATCTGGACAAGATCTATGAGTTGATTAACCAGCATGAGACCTCTCTGTATCTTGACATTAGCTGAGGCCTGTTCATCTATGACTGTAGTCACTGAGGCTGACAAAGTGTTAATGGTGTCAGTCGTCTGGACCTGTCCAGACAGAGCCAAGGCTGTCTGAATTAAGGCCAAACCCAGTTCCCAGTTAGTGGTAAAAAAGCAGGAGAATACTTGAGCATTATACATCACCGTCATTGGGAGTGGAAATGTCGACATTATCCCCCAACGCTGCTCTCTCTTTATTATTGACGCCCTGGACATCACCAAGACGAGGGACATTAGTATTCCCTTGGTCAGTCTGGATTTTTCGGGTGAGTCTTTCTGGTAACCAAAATGGGTTGTCTTCATTCTGTGGGAAAACACAGATAGCTCCCCTGGATCTTATCAAAATAGGATCCGGGCCATACCATTTATTATCAAGGACATTTTTCCATTTAACCATCTCATTGGGCCTATCTGGCTCTGAACAATGACGTTCAGCCGCAGTATGGCCATGAACATCAATATTTAAAAAATTGAGTGTAAAGAGTGCCAAAGACACCGACACTCTTGGTGCTCGGGGTACAGTCTCCTCAAAAGTTCCCCTCTTCTGTTTTATAAGATAGGCTTTGAGGGTGCGATGCGCACGCTCAACAATACCCTGTCCTTGAGGGTTGTATGGAAGTCCAGTCAGGTGGGTTACGTCCATCTGACGGCAGAACTGCTGGAATTTTTGAGACGTATAAGCTGGTCCATTATCAGTCTTAAGGAGTCTGGGTTTCCCCCAAGCACTCCATGCCTCAAGGCAATGTTGAATCACATGTGAGGCTTTTTCTCCGGTTAACGGAGAGGCAAACATGATGCCAGAACATGTGTCAATGGACACATGGAGATATTGAAGTTTTCCAAAGGAAGAAACATGTGTAACATCCATTTGCCAGACCTGTAGAGGTCGAATACCGCGTGGGTTAATTCCCACATGAGGAACTGGCAAGAACTCACAGCAGCTTTGACATTGAGTAACAATGTCACGGGCTTCTTTTCTTGTCAAGGAGAAACGACTGCGTAATGTTTCAGCCGTCACATGAAAATTGTTATGAAAGTTTCTTGCAGCCTCTACCGGGGATGATAGGGCAGCAGCCACCACTTTAGTGGCCTTATCTGCCAAATCATTTCCCAGAGCCATGGGGCCAGGTAGGCCTGAATGGGCTCTAACATGAGTAATATAAACAGGAGATCTTCTAGATAACAAAACTAATTGTATCTGCTGAAAAATATTGGCAACTCTACTGGAAGGCTTAATCACTCCAGCCACTTCTAAAAGATTTACTGCATTTACCACATAACAGGAATCTGACACAATATTAAGGGGTTCTAAAAAGGTTTTTAAAACTTCTAAGACCACTAAACATTCTACCACTTGCGGTGAATTTTCATTATATTGTTTGGATACCACTTTACCATTAGCCACATAGGCACCTATGCCAGTTTTTGATCCATCAGTATATACCACAATCCCATTTTTAAGTGGGTTTCTTACTGTTATTTGTGGAAACACAACAGATTGATTTTGGGCAAACTGTAAGATTGGATGTTTTGGATAATGGTTATCTATTTTTCCTGAAAAGGAGGTAACTAAAACTGCCCAATCATTAGATGTGGCTGCCAAGGTTTGAACCTGTGCAGCGGTATAAGGTACAATTAAAAGATATGGACTTTGCCCAAAGTGGGTGATTGCTGCTTTTAGGCCTTTAAGGGCAAGCTGTGCAATTGCATCAGGATACCAATCTATTATTTTAGCTGGGGATACGTTTGGATGGATCCACAACAATGGCCCATTCTGCCACAAAACTGCAGTTGGCAATTGTGCTGTCTTAAAGACACACAAACTGAAAGGCTGCGAATCCTCAATACGTTGTAATTGTGCATTCTGTAAGGCCTTTTCCACCTTTTGTAAGGCCTGGTTAGCAGCTAGAGTAAGAGTCCTAGGGGAGGAGATATGAGGATCTCCTTCTAAAATACTAAACAAAGGCCTTAACTCAGCGGAAGGAATCTTTAAAAAAGGTCTAAGCCAATTAATATCTCCCAACAGCTTTTGAAAATCATTTAAGGTATGGAGGTGATCTCTTCTTATCTCTACCTTTTGGGGCACAATCTTATCTGGGGACACCACAGAGCCCAAGAATTGTCCTGTATCAGAAATTTGGACCTTTTCTGTGGCTATCTGTAAACCCCACTGACTTAAAGTTTTAAGTAGAAAAGGATATGCCTTTTGTAGCATGGTAAGGTCTTTATGGCACAGGAGGATGTCATCCATGTAAAGGAGCAAAATTAAAGAGGGGAATTGTTCCCTCATTGGCAAAAGAGCTTCTTGTACATAAAGTTGACACATAGTAGGACTATTGGACATTCCCTGTGGTAAGACCTTCCATTGATACCTCTTATCAGGTTCCATGTGATTAATAGAGGGGATGGTAAAGGCAAATCTGGGCCTATCTCTTGGACACAAAGGTATAGAAAAGAAACAATCTTTAATATCTATAATAATTAAATTCCAGCCACGTGGTAAGGCGGAAAGTACAGGGAGACCCCTCTGTACTGGGCCAAATAAGTTCATTTGCTCATTAATGGCTCTGAGGTCATGGAGCAGTCTCCACTTTCCTGACTTTTTCTTAATTACAAAAATTGGAGTATTCCAAGGTGAGGTAGAGGGTTCAATATGGCCTAGTTTTAATTGTTCCTCTACCAGTTGAATCACAGCTTCTAGTTTTTCAGAGGATAGGTGCCATTGAGGAACCCACACTGGGTCCCCTGTTTTCCATGGTATGGGTCGTGCTGCCCCAATGGCCGCTAAGGAAAACCCAGACCCTGTCTGTCTTGGTTTCCATTAGGTGAGATGGGCTCTATCCTTCCCTGTTCTTGATGTCCTAACCCTTTTCCTTCTTTATAACCCATCTTTGCCATGATATTTTTTGCTTTAGCTGAATACCCTCCTGATGGGGCGTTTTCATTGGACAAAATAAGGCCCAGATGCTGCATAATATCCCTTCCCCAGAGGTTAACCGGGAGTGGGAGCACATAAGGTATGAATTTCCCTTGCTGCCCTTCAGAGGATTCCCACGTCAAGGCAACGGAGCTTATAGTGGGACATGATTGATATCCTAGGCCCTGTAATGAATGAGATGACTCTGTGGTGGGCCATGCTTTGGGCCACCAATGTGTAGAAATTATACTTTTATCTGCTCCGGTATCAAGGATGCCTTCAAACTCTTTTCCATTAATCTTAAGGCGGAGCTTAGGTCTATCATTTAAAGATACAACCAAATAGGCAGAATCATTTCCTGAGGAGCCCATTTTCTTTATCTCAGGTCCTGCAGATTTCTCCCTGGTATTATCAGGGAGGAGCAGCAGCTGAGCTATCCTATCTCCTTTACTAATAGAAAAAACGCCCTTAGGGCTTGAGCACAGGACCTGTATTTCAGGGGAATGTTGACAATCCATAACTCCAGGGTGGACTACTAAGCCCTGCAAGGTGAGTGAACCTCGGCCGAGAATAAGGCCCATGGTTCCCGGGGGCAAGGATGGTATAGGCTCCACCGGCACCGGCTGAATACTCATTTGAGGCATTAGTAGGAAGTCGGAGGCGGCACGCAGGTCCACCCTTGTGGGTCTTCCTGGGTCGCCTCTCTGACTGCTTCCTGGGTCCTGACAAACCGGTTCCCATATCTTTGAGGGCCCTGGGACCGAGGGCCCGATGACCCGTTTTTTGGCACATCAGTTGATTGACTATCAGGTGGGGGAAGAATTCTGCCCTTTATATCCCTCACAGAGCGACACTGGTCAGCTCTATGATAACCCTTGCCACACTTAGAGCAAAGAGTGAGAGTCCCTCCCTGTTTATCTGGAGCTCTGCAATCTTTCTTAAAATGCCCAGGCTTTCCGCAATTAAAACATGTCCTCTGATTATTTCTGCTCATGGAGCGGTTCTGAGATTGAAGGATGGCAGCCGCTAAACCTGCATTGCTGAGAGGTCCCCCAAGCTCTCGACAGACCCTGAGCCAGTCTTGTAAGCCTTTGTTCTTTCTTGGGGCTATGGCCGCTCGGCACTCCTTTGTGGCTTGCTCGTAGATTAGCTGTTCTATTAGAGGCGCAGCTTGCTCTGACTCTCCAAAAATACGCTCTGCTGCCTCTGTCATTCTGGCCACAAAATCTGAGAAAGATTCCTGAGGTCCCTGGATTATTTTTGTTAACTGACCAGTGGTTTCACCTGCTCGAGAGAGCGCTTTCCAGGCCCTAATAGCCGTGGAAGAAATCTGGGCATAAGCTCCCCAATGGTAGTTTGTCTGATCAGCAGAATAAGCTCCCTGACCCGTTAACAAGTCAAAAGTCCAATCTCTCTGCTCTGGAGTCAAAGCAGCTGCGTTTGCTCGGGCCTGCGCCTGTGCAGCTTCGTGCCAAAGCGCTTTCCATTCCATATATTTGCCCATACTAGGGAGAGCGGCTTTTGCAATCATTTGCCAGTCGGCAGGAGTTAGTGCCATGCTGGCAAGCCTGTCTAACTGCACCAAGGTAAAATTAGCATTAATTCCATATTTACGAACCGACTCGGCAATTTCCTTAATCTGTACGTATTCTACCGGAGCGTGGACACGCCCACCCTCGGCTCCTTCAAAGACTGGAAATGCCTGTTGTATTTTCTTTTGTTCCTCTCGGGGAATGAATGAGTCTGCGCACTGCCTCTCTGCGCACTGCCTCTCTGCGCATTGTTGACGCACTACGGGCTGACGCACTACGCAGGGCGGGGACTCCGCATAGGGCGGGAGTGCACCTGGTAGCCGATTGCCCTGAGGCCAATTAGCAAACTGGCCTTCGCCAGCCGCTTTTGGCTTTTTCCTTAAATGACTAGTTAGCACTTTACTTGGCGGCTGGTATCCTTTTCTTTCATAATGAGCCGCTTTTTTCTCCCAGTCTGTTTCTTCAGAGCACAGGCTCCTTCTCCTAGAGACCTCCGCTAATTGATCTTTCTTCTTTTCCCTTTTTCCTCTTTTTCTTCTAATCTCTCTCCAGGTATTCCTACCTAACCTTAACTTTTCCTCGGGTTCAAGACCCTTGGAAAGGCCTGTATACTTATTTTGTGTACCATATTTCCTTTTTGTTCCTACTCTCTCTCCCCGCTTTACTTCTGATAGCTTGTCCTGAATTTCCTCTAGAATTTTCAGCCCTATCTTAACCACTATATAACATGTGAAAAGGAACAAAAGGGCTTCTAACACTAGAAAAAATTCAAGGCCAAACATATTCCACTTTACTTCTGATAGACTGTCTTGAATTTCCTTAGAAAGTTCAAGATCAGACTTACCTCGTTCCCCAGCTGAAAAGTTCTGAATTCATACAGTTGAATCCTTCTTAACAGTCTGCTTTACGGGAACCTTTATCACCGTCGTTCCCCAGCTGATGAGTTCTGAATTCGGCAGTTGAATCCTTCTCAACAGTCTGTGTTACGGGAACCTTTATAAACGTGATCCGCAGTTCTGGTTCCGGAATGAGGGATCTTCCCTGCGCCAGTCCGGAGTTTTTTCTCGTCCCGGAATTCGGCACCAATTGTTATTAGACGCGTTCTCACGACCGGCCAGGAAGAACACCACAGACCAGAATCTTCTGCGGCAAAGCTTTATTCTTACATCTTCAGGAACAGAGTGCAAGAAGCAAGAGAGCAAGAAGCAAGAGAGAGAGAAAAGCAAGAGAGAGAGAAAAGCAAGAGAGCGAAAAAGCAAGAGAGAGAGCGCGAGACAAGAGAGAGAGAGAACGAAACCCCGTCCCTCTTAAGGAGCATTCTCCTTCGCCTCGGACGTGTCACTCCCTGATTGGCTGCAGCCCATCGGCCGAGTTGACGTCACGGGGAAGGCAGAGCACAAGTAGTCATAAGATACCCTTGGCACATGCGCAGATTATTTGTTTACCACATAGAACACAGGATGTCAGCGCCATCTTGTAACGGCGAATGTGGGGGCGGCTCCCAACAACTCCTGATACTTATGATCTGATCCTCCCACAGTAGTAAATTACAACCACTAACATCAAAGTTTGCCAAGTTCTGAGAGTCTTCCTCATGGCGTACTGCTCCTCGGAGTAGCTTTGAGGAAAAAGGGATTGGGGTTAAAGGGGAGGGCCAAGGTATTCTGGGTAAGGGGAGAACTAGAGCATTCTGGGTAAAGAGGGAGACCAGGGTACTCTGGGTAAGGAGAGCACCTGGACATTCTGGGTAAGGAGAGCACCTAGGCATTCTGGGTAAGATAAGAACGAAGCATTCTGAATAAGATGAGGGCACTGGCATTCTAGGGTAACACCTGCTATGGGAAAAACAGAATTGGAAATGTCATTTTCATAAGGGCAGTACGAAGAAAGAAAGGGAAGAAGAAGGAGGAGGAGGAGGAGGAGGAGAAGGAGAAGGAGAAGGAGAAGGAGAAGGAGAAGGAGAAGGAGAAGGAGAAGGAGAAGGAGAAGGAGAAGGAGAAGGAGAAGGAGAAGGAGAAGGAGAAGGAGAAGGAGAAGGAGAAGGAGAAGGAGAAGAAGAAGAAGAAGAAGAAGAAGAAGAAGAAGAAGAAGAAGAAGAAGAAGAAGAAGAGAAGAAGAAGAAGGAGGAGGAGGAGGAGGAGGAGGAGAGGAGGAGGAGGAGGAGGAGGAGGAGGAGGAGAGAGAGAGAGAGAGAGAGAGAAAGAAAGAAAGAAAGAAAGAAAGAAAGAAAGAAAGAAAGAAAGAAAGAAAGAAAGAAAAAGAATCCCAAACACATGAAAAGAGGTTGAAGCAGACTCCATAACGTCTCAAGTGTAAATTAAAAGTAGGCAGCAGGAACGAGTTTTTCCCCCAGCAGATTGGCACACATCCCAACGCACGGGAACATGCTGTGTTGGTGAAGCTGCGGGAAGCAAGGGCCTCACACATCGCTGCTGGAAACGCAAACCAATACAAGCTCCATATGGACGGACTTGGCAAGAACCATCGGCTTGCAGCTGTCTCCACCTCTGACCCTCCGCCCGCACCTGAGAGCGTCCCCCACCTACAGCCCTGTGCATATGCAGCGCGTGCACAAGAATATTTAATTGCCGCGTTTTCTTGTAATAACAAGTGATGGAGAAAGACCATATGCTCATCCATAAGAGATTGTATGGATAAAGTGCATTGAACCATTCACTGGAATATGTAATAGCGTGCTGCATACCTGGGAGTGGGGGAGGGGAAGAATGAAAAGATCGCCTACCGATGAGGAAAGAGAAGCGATTCAAAGTGGGAAGTGGGTTACAAAACAGTTTAGACAGCAGGGGCCACTGTGTGTAAATAGAAGAGGGCATAGGAACATATTTTGTATTTGTTCATGCTTTCATGAAAATACCCTACAACTTAAAGAAAATGAGTCAAAAGCCATGCTTCGCTTAGATTTGGAATAGGCCATATGCAGGTGAGTGTATTGCTCTATCAAGGGATTAATTTAAAGGTGGTGGGATCTGCTGCTGCTGCTGCTGCTGCTGCTGCTGCTGCTGCTGCTGCTGCTGCTGCGCAAGTGGGTTGTGACTAAGCTGTTTGGGGAGGCTGTGGGTCTCTGCCTCCGCTATCTACGCTGTGAGCCATAAGATCTGCGATTAAATGCAGCAGAGGTGATGCGATGTTGTTTCTATAGAGAGAGATAAAAGGGTAAGCTTCCAGGTAGCATCATGTTTGTACCTTGATACCCTCCACAGTTCATAAGCTGAAGCCCTAACTTATGAGTCCTTTGCCATTACTGGATGAGAAAGAATGAACTGAAAAGATGACTCGGCAGTTAAGAGCAATTATTGCTCTTTCAGAGGATCCGGGTTTGAAAACCGGACACATTTGGTGGCTCAAAACTGTTCCATAACTCCAGTTTCATCTCATAACTCCAGTTTCAGGGGACCTGATGCTCTATTCCGACCTCCATGGGCACCAGGCACAAACAAGGTGCACACGCACACATGCAAGCAAACACTAATATGTATAAAATAAGTCTAAAAAACAAAGATAAAGACGACATCTAGCCAGGCAGTGGTGGTGCAGGCCTTTAATCCCAGCACTTGGGAGGCAGAGACAGGCAGATTTCTGAGTTCGAGGCCAGCCTGGTCTACAAAGTGAGTGCCAGGACAGCCAGGGCTACACAGAGAAACCCTGTCTCGAAAAAACAAACAAACAAACAAAAAGAAGACATCTAGACTTCATTTTCTTTCTCTCCCTCCTTTCAACCCTTTTTCCCTTTTGCCTTCTTTCTCCTCTCTCTTCCAATCTCCTTCTGTATTTCTCCTCTGTGCATGTCTCTCTCCTTTCCCTTCCTTTGTTCCTATCTCCTCCCCCACCCATCTCTGTTCTTTCCTTTTTATTGTTGTTGTTTTTTATTGGATATTTTCTTTATTTATATTTCAAATGTTTTCCCCTTTCCAGGTCTCCTCTTTGGAAATGCCCTATCCCATCCCCCACCCCCACCCCCACCTCTATGAGGGTGCTCCCACACCTACCCACCCACTCCCATCTTCCCGCTCTGGCATTCCCCTACACTGGAGCATCAAACACCCTCAGGCGTCAAACAGATGTCCTCCCATAGATGTCCAACAAGCCATTCTCTGCCGCATATGTGGCCGGAGTCATGGGTCCCTCCACGTGTATTCTTTGGTTGGTGGCTCAGTCCCCGGAAGCTCCAGGGGGTCTGCCCTGTTAGCTCTGTTGCTCCCCCCATGGGGCTGCAAACCCCCTCAGCTCCTTCAGTCCCTTCTCCAACTCCTCCATCAGGGACCCTGGTGCTCAGTCCAATGATTGGCTGCGAGCATCCTCCTCTGTATTTGTCAGGCTCTAGCAGAGCCTCTCAGGAGACAGCCATATCAGGCTTCCATTAGCAAGCACTTCCCAGCATCCACAATAGCATCCAGGTTTGGTGGCTGAATATAGGATGGATTTCCAGGTGGGGCAGTCTCTGGATGGCCTTTCCTTCAGTTTCTGCTCCACACTCTGTCTCCATATTTCCTCCTGTGAGTAATTTGTTCACCCTTATAAGAAGCACTGGAGCATCCACACTTTGGTCTTCCTTCTTCTTAGGCTTCATATGGTCTGTGAATTGAATCTTGAATATTCTGAACTTTTTAGCTAATATCCACTTATCAGTGAGTACATGCCACCGAGTGTGTTCTTTTGTGTCTGGGTTACCTCACTCAGGATGATATTTTCAAGTTCCATCCATTGCCTGCAAATTTCATGAACCCATTGTTTTTAATAGCTGAGTAGTATTCCATTGTGTAAATGTACCACATTTTCTGTATCCATTCCTCTGTTGATGGACATCTCAGTTGTTTTCAGCTTCTGGCTATTATAAATGTGTCTGCTATGAACTAAGTAGAGTATGTGTCCTTATTACATGTTGGAGCATCTTCTAGGTATATGCCCAGGAGTGGTATGGCTGGGTCCTCAGGTAGTACTGTGTCCAATTTCTGAGGAACCACCAGAATGATTTCCAGAGTGGTTGTACCAGCTTGCAATCCCACCAACAATGGAGGAGTATTCCTCTTTCTCCACATCCTCCCCAGCATCTGCTGTGAGTTTTTGATCTTAGCCATTCTGACTGGTGTCAAGGGGTAATCTAAGGGGTTGTTTTAATTTGCATTTCCCTAATAACTAAAAATGTTGAACATTTATTTAGGTGCTTCTCAGCCCTTTGAGTTTCCTCAGTTGAGAATTCTCTGTTTAGCTCTGTTCCCCATTTTTAATAGGGTTATTTGGTTCTCTGGAGTCTAACTTCTTGAATTCTTTATATATATATTGGATATTAGCCCTCTATCAGATGTGAGATTGGTAAAAATCTTTTCCCAATATGTTGGTTGCCATTTTGTCCTTTCGACAGAGTCCTTTGCCTTACAGAAGCTTTGCAATTATATGAGGTCCCATTTGTCAATTGCTGATCTTACAGCACAAGCCATTGGTGTTCTTTCCCCCTGTGCCCATGTGTTCAATACTTTCCCCCATTTTCTCTTCTATTAGATTCAGAGTATCTGGTTTTATGTGGGGTTCCTTGATCCACTTGAACTTAAGCTATGTACAGGGATATCAAAATGGATCAATTCTTCTACATGTTGACTGTCAGTTAAACCAGCACCATATGTTGAAAATGCTGTCTTTTTTCCACTGGATGGTTTTAGCTCCTTTGTCAAAGATCAAGTGATCATAGGTATGTGGGTTCATTTCTGGGTCTTCAATTCTATTCCATTCATCTACCTGCCTGTCACTGTACCAATAATACCATACAGTTTTTAATACAATTGCTCTGTAATACAGCTTGATGTTAGGGATGGTGATTGCCCCAGAAGTTATTTTATTGTTAAGAATAGTTTTTGTTATTCCAAAGGAATTTTAGAATTGCTCTTTCTAACTCTATGAAGAATTGAGTTGGAATTTTGATGGGGATTGCATTGACTCTGAAATTGCTTTCAGCAAAATGGCCATTTTTACTATATTAATCCTGCCAATCCATGAGCATGGGAGGTCTTTCCATCTTCTGAAGTCTTCTTTGATTTCTTTCTTCAGAGACTTGAAGTTCTTGTTATACAAATCTTTTACTTAGAGTCACACCAAGATATTTTATATTCTTTGTGAGTATTGCTAAGGGTGTTGTTTCCCTAATTTCTTTCTCAGCCTATTTATCCTTCGAGTATAGGAAGGCTACTGATTTGTTTGAGTTAATTTTATATCCAGCCACTTTGCTGAAGTTGTTTATCAGCTTTAGGATTTCTCTGGTAGAGTTTTGGGGGTCACTTAAGTATATTATCATAGCATCTGCAAATAGTAATATATTGACTTCTTCCTTTCCAATTGGTATCCCATTGACCTCTAATTGCTCTAGCTAGAACTTCAAGTAGGGCAGCTTTGCCTAGTCTCTGATCTTAATGGGATTGCTTCAAGTTTCTCTTCATTTAGTTTGATGTTGGCTTCTTGTTTGCTGTATATTGTTTTTTCTATGTTTAGGTATGGGCCTTGAATTCCTGATCCTTCCAAGACTTTTAACATGAAGGTATGTTGAATTTTGTCACATGCTTTTTCAGTATCTAATGAAATGATTATGTGGTTTTTTTTTCTTTGAGTTGGTTTATGTGGTGGATTACATGAATGGATTGCCATATATTGGACCATCCCTGCATCCTTGGGATGAAGCCTACTTGATCACAATGAACGATCGTTTTGATGGATTCTTGCATTTGGTTTGTGAGAATTTTATTGAGTATTTTTGCATCAATATTCATAAGGGAAATTGGTCTGAAGTTCTCTTTCTTTGTTGGGTCTTTGTAAGGTATCAGTGTAACCTTGGCTTCGTAGAACAAATTGGGTAGTGTTCCTTCTGTTTCTGTTTTGTGGAATAGTTTGAAAAGTATTGGTGTTAGGTCTTCTTTGAAGGTCTGATAGAATTCTGCACTAAACCCATCTGGTGCTGGGCTTTTTTTTTTGGTTGGGAGATTTTTAATGACTGCTTCTGTTTCTTTAGGGGTTATGAAATGGTTTATCTGCTCCTGATTTACCTTTGGTATTTGGTATCTGTCTAGAAAATTGTCCGTTTCATCCAGCTTTTCCAGTTTTGTTGAGTATAGGCTTTTGTAGTAGGATCTGATGATCTTTTGAATTTCCTCAGTTCCTGTTGTTATATCTCCCTTTTCATTTCTGATTTTGTTCATTTGGATACTGTCTCTGTGTTCTCTGGTTAGTCTGGCTAAGGGTTTATCTAGCTTGTTGATTTCTCAAGAACCAGCTCCTGGTTTTGATTCCTTGTATAGTTCTTTTTGTTTCTACCTGGTTGATCTCAGCCCTGAATTGTATTATTTCCTGCTGTCTACTCCTCTTGGGTGTATTTGCTTCTTTTTGTTCTATAGCTGTCAGGTGTACTGTTAAACTGCTGGTGTATGCTCTCTCCAGTTTCTTTTTGGAGGCACTCAAAGCTATGTGCTTTCCTCTTAGCACTGCTTTCATCGTGTCCCATAAGTTTGGGTATGTTGTACCCTCATTTTCATTAAATTCTAAAAAGTCTTTAATTTCTTTCTTTATTTCTTCCTTGACCAAGTTATCATTGAGTAGAGTGTTGTTCAGCTTCCATGTGTATGTGGGCTTTCTGTTGTTTTTGTTGCTTTTAAAGACCAGCCTTAATCCGTAGTGATCTGATAGGATGCGTGGGATTATTTCAATCTTCTTATATCAGTTGAGGTCTGTTTTGTGACTGATTATATCATCAATTTTGAAGGGGGTAACATGTGGTGCTGAGAGGAAAGTATATTCTTTTGATTTTGGATGAAATGTTCTATAGATATCTGTTCAATCTATTTGGTCCATAACTTCTGTTAGTTTCACAGTGCTTCTGTTTAGTTTGCATTTCCCTGATCTGTCCATTGATAAGAGTGGAGTGTTGAAGTCTTCCACTATTGTGTGAGGTGCAATTGTGTGCTTTGAGCTTTAGTAAAGTTTCTTTTATGAATGTGGGTTCCCTTGCATTTGGAGCATAAAAATTCAGAATTGAGAGTTCTTCTTGGTAGATTTTTCCTCTGATGAGTATGAAGTGTCCTTCCTTATCCTTTTTGATAACTTCTGTTTGAAAGTCGATTTTATCCGATATTAGAATGGCTGCTCCAGCTTATTTCTTGGGACCATTTGCTTGGAAAATTGTTTTCTAACCCTTTATTCTGAGGTAGTGTTTGTCTTTGACACTGAGGTGTATTTCCTGTATGCAGCAAAATGCTGGGTCCTGTTTACATATCCAGCCTGTTTTTCTATGTCTTTTTATTGGGGAATTGAGTCCATTGATGTTAAGAGGTATTAAGGAATAGTCATTGTTGCTTCCTGTTATTTTTATGTTTGTGTGGCTGTCTTCTTTGGGGTTACAAGAAGATTACTTTCTTGCTTTTTCTAGGGTGTAGTTTTCCTCCTTGTGATGGCGTTTTTCCATCTATTATCTTCTGTAGAGCTGGATTTGTGGGAAGATATTGTGTAAATCTGGTTTTGTCATGGAATATCTTGGTTTCTCCATCTATGATAACTGGAAGTTTTGCTGGGTATAGTAGTCTGGGCTGGAATTTGTGTTCTCTTAAGGTCTGTATAACATCTGTCCAGGATCTTCTAGCTGTCATAGTCTCTGGTGAGAACTCTGGTGTAATACTGATAGATCTGCCTTTATATGTTATTTGACCTTTTTCCCTTACTGCTTTTAATATTCTTTCTTTGTTTTGTGCATTTTGTGTTTTGACTATTATGTGACAGGAGGAATTTCTTTTCTAGTCCAATCTATTTGGAGTTCTGTAGGTTTCTTGTAGGTTTATGTGCATCTCTTTCTCTTTTTTTTCCATTTTTTATTAGGTATTTAGCTCATTTACATTTCCAATGCTATACCAAAAGTCCCCCATACCCATCCACCCCCACTCCCCTACCCGCCCACTCCCCCTTTTTGGCCCTGGCGTTCCCCTGTACTGGGGCATATAAAGTTTGCGTGTCCCATGGGCCTCTCTTTCCAGTGATGGCCGACTAGGCCATCTTTTGATACATAGTGTATCTCTTTCTTTAAAGGAAGTTTTCTTCTATAATTTTTGTTGAAGATATTTACTGGCCCTTTAAGCTGGAAATCTTCACTCTCTTCTGTACCTATTATCCTTAGGTTTGGCCTTCTCATTGTGTCCTGGATTTCCTGGATGTTTTGGGTTAGGAGCTTTTTGCATTTTGTATTTTCTTTGACTGTTGTGTCCATGTTTTCTATGGTATCTTGTGCACCTGAGATTCTCTCTTCTATTGCTTGTATTCTGTTGGTGATGCTTGCATCTATGACTCCTGATCTTTTTCCTAGGTTTTCTATCTCCAGAGTTGTCTCCCTTTGTGATTTCTTTATTGTTTCTATTTCCATTTTTAGATCCTAGATGGTTTTGTTCACTTCCTTCACCTGCTTGATTGTGTTTTCCTGTAATTCTTTAAGGGATTTTTGTGTTTCCTCTTTAAGGGCTTCGACCCCTTTACACAGGTTCTCTTGTTTTTCTTTAAGGGAGTTACTTATGTCCTTCTTAAAGTCCTCTATCATCATCATGAAATGTGATTTTAAATCAGAGTCTTGCTTTTCTGGTGTGTTGGGGTATTCAGGGCTCTCTGTGGTAGGAGAACTGGGTTCTGATGGTGCCAAATAGCCCTGGTTTCTTTTGCTTGTGTTCTTTCCCTTGCCTCTCACCATCTGGTTATCTCTGGTGTTAGCTGGTCTTGCTGTCTCTTGATTGTGGTTTGTCCATCCTGCAATCCTGTGTGTTAGCACTTCTGGGAAACCAGTTCTCTCCAGGAGAAATTTGGGTATGGAGAGCTATGGTACAGGGTCAGCTCTGGGGTACAAATAGAAATCAGTAGGATTGTGTTCCCAGCAGTTCCTTGGTTCCTATGTCCTAATGGCTCTGGGAGGGTCCCTCTTGGTCCAGGAATTTGGACAGAAGTGGTGGTTTTACCTGAGCTCACAGGTGTATCTGCACTCCTGGGAGACCAGCTCTCTTCTGGCCGTATTTGGGTATGGAGGACTGTGGCACAGGATCAGTTCCAGGCACAGATGGAAACCGGAAGGCTCCCATCTCTGACCTTCCTTTACTCTTCTCTGATTCTTTCTCTCAGTTTCTGCCCATCCCCTATCTCTCTCCCTACACCACATAAGAAGACAAGGATGCAACCATCCTAATTTTAGTAAAAAAGGCTGGACCAGACATACTCTGAGTCTTTGACCTTGGGTTTCCAGCTTCTTGAAGTGTGTTATTGAAGCTACGTAATCTATGAGAGTTGTGAAGAACGGAATAAGAGTCTACTCTGTTCTGGAGCAGTATTTCTCAGTGGACCATGACCCCTTTGGAGATTGAAGGACCCCTTCATAGGGGTTGCCTCATACCATCAGAAAACACAGATTTTTATATTATAATCCATAACTGTAGCAAAATTGCAGTTGTAATTTCACAATGAAAGTAGCAACAAAAATCAGTTTATTGGGGGGGGGGGATTCACCACAACATAAAGAACTGTATTAAAGGGTCTCTGAATTAAGAAGGTTGAGAACCACTGCTCTAGAGGAAATCAGAAGCCAGGTCACAAAGTAACATTGTGGGGAGCTCTCTAGCAAGAAAGCAAGGTTGATCAGTAGCCACCTGTATGACCTCGGAAGCCACCATCTCTACATAGACCTTGAAGCAACTGTAGGACCAACACCATGGTGACTGCCTCATAAGGACCCTTGTGCCACAATGTCTAGACAGACTCCCTAGTACTGGCTTCCAGCTGCAATTACTGGGGATATTCGTTACACAGAAAGAAATAACTTGTATATCTGTACAACTAATTTCCCAAAGCTCAGTCTTCTGAAACCACAAATAGTTCCCATGGTCATGAATCAACACTGGCTTTGCCTCTCCTAAAGCTTCAGTCAAGGTATAGCTTCCAGTTGGGGGCTGGAAGGCACTTGGGATACTAGAAGGTCTCTAATACATCCAAACTGTAGGCAAGGGCTTTTCCTCCATCCACCATCAAATGAACCAGTCCCAAGGTGGCCTGGGGTCCTCCCAAGATATCTAGCTTCTCCTAGAATGAATGACTCCTTGGTGTGAACTTGAGAAACTCACAGTCACTCTTATGATTACACATTGGTAACACATTCGCAGATACTCTACACATCAGGGCCCAGCTGTAGAGTGGATACTGACACTGAGAGCATGAAGTACCTCTTTGGAGACTTCATAGAAACATCTGGAATAGGCTGGAGGGTCAGTACAGCCTGAACCTGAGGGTGGGATAAGAATGAGGAGATGGGTACAGAGTGGGGGGTGGGGTGAACACAGGTTTGCCCTTGAGCCTTGTAGGTGGGTATCTGTTGTATTCATATTTATTAATCCCATCAGCAGGGTTTTGTCTGCCCCATTTGTTTATGTTCCTGAATGAAAGACACACACACAACCTTTATGTTTTATATATATGCCTTTATAGGGCATATTTTAATATGCCCTATATGGCACAATAGCTGAGTGACTGCCTAACCTCCATGTTTCTAGAACCTACCTCCCACCAATAACTCCGAGTTACTACTTACTAATTTCTATGTTCCATCCTGGCTGCTCTGGACCCAGTGGAGTGCCTCCTCCTCCTCCTCCTCCTCCCAGTCCCAAGCCTAGGAAATCCTAAAATCCCACCTCTGTTTTTCCTCCCCAGCTATTGGCTGCTGGCATCTTTATTTATCAATCAGAACCAACTAGAGGCAGGTTCCCAGAAGCTATGTGCACACACCCTTGTGCAAACAGTTTTGGGAGGGGGGAACATAATTAACATTCGTAATACAAGCAGCTGCAGGTATCCATCATCATCTGTCTTGTGTGTGTACCTCCAATCCTCTCTCTTTGTATCTACCAAGAACTTGTTTTGGGGGTAGGAACATGAATGATGGTGGACTTAGAATATATGCCTGCATCTTTCTATGTCTAAATGTCTGTCTTTGCCAGTACAGACAGCTATAGCATATGTATGTTGCATTTCAACTTCTACATGGCAGGTTGCAGGATGTCAATAATTATTTATTAAGAATATTTAGTAATAATATGGTTCCTACAGGCCAGGCAGTGGTGGCATATGCCTTTAAACCCAGCACTTGAGAGGCAGAAGCAAGTGGATTTCTGACTGGTCTATAGAGTGAGTTCCAGGACAGCCAGGGCTACACAGAGAAATCCTCTCTTGAAAAAAAAAAAAAAGAAAGAAAGAAAAAAGAAAAAAGGAAAAGAAGAATTCTCCTACTGCTGTGGTTTTACGTTAGATCCAATTTTTGCATTATTAGTAATAATCATAGCCAATCTCAAAGCTTGCAGACCAGGCGATCCCATATCTGTAATGGTCTTTAAAAATGAAACCCTCACAATCTATACTAAGAGAAAGGAGATGTGGAATGCCAGAGGAAAGGGGTCAGAGAAGATAAGCATGAGGACAAAGATGGGCTGGGGAACTTTCTGGAATTCTGATCACAGTGCAAGTTAGAATGCACATAGTACATCCCCAGAACTGAACAAGGAAAGGAAGTTGATTATTTATTGTTCTATGGGTGAGGGGTAAGCAGTGGAGTGCATGTGAGTTTAATGCCCATAGAGGACAGAAAAAGGTATTGGATTCCCTTGAACTAGAGTTACAGCCATTGTGAGTCATGAGAACTGAACACAGGTCCTCTGGAAAAAGACTGCAGAACCATCTCTCCAGCCCCATGAATTTATGTGTCCCAAATGTAAGCAGGTGCCCACAGAGACCAAAGGGCATTGTATCACAAGACCTGGAGTTACAGTTACCTGTGAGATGCCATGTGGGTACTAGGAATTGAATTTGGTCTTCACAGCCAGTGCTACTTACTGCTGAGCCATCTCTCCAGCCATGACGCTTTCTTAAGTTCTCTTGCATTAGCCCTCCCCAACTGCTGGGGTTATTAGTGTGAACCACCACCCCCGGTTTTATTTGTCTACTATTATGATTTTGAACAGGGTCTCCTATAGTCCCCACTGGCCTCACACTTGCTCTGTAGCCAAGGATGACCTTGAACTCCTGGTCTTCTTGCTTCAGTGCTAGAAATACAGGACTAGGCCAGTTTCCTGACCTCTCCAGTACGGGTTTTAAGCATCTGTCCTGTGTTATGTGGACAGGGGAGGAGTGGCATGGAAAAATGAAGGACTCAGCAAAGGACTGAACATCCTGAATGCCTGCAGGGCCCAGTAGGTGCCAAAGAAGACAGCAGCAATGGTAATAATAGCATAGAAGGTTCCAAGTATCAGGCATGGGCCAGCTGACTCTCAGCATCATTGGTCTCAAAGGAACCTAACACAGACCTGGGCTCCCATGCAGAGGTCTGGTTTCAGGGGAGAATTCAGAATCCATCAGTGCAAACCCCATCTGCAGCCTTGCACCTCACCCCATGGGCAAGAACAGGAAGTAGCACTGCGCAAACTCCACAGCCACCTCTCTGCTCTGTGTGCCGCTGCCCTCAGGGAACACATTGACAGATTTTTCATTTCTTGAAAGAGGTTGAAGCTGGGATTTCTTATGAAATGTCTCAATTTTAAAAATATCGACTCAGCTTGCTTCTCCTAAGCGCACAGATCCCAGCTCAACCTCTGCGTTACAAGTCGACAGAGCGACACCATTTGGAAAAGTCCACAGCACAGCAGCGTCTCTGTAACTTTTTTTTTTTTCAGAATCTGGCTAAAGTGCAGGAAGAAACCATCTTTCCCTCACAGGTTACTGCAACAACACAAGAGCCTACAGAGTTGGGCAGAACTGCTTTACTTAGTGTGGCAGTTAAGCACGACTGTCTTCTAGAAGACACAGGGTTGTATCCTTAAGAACACTCCCAAATAGATTTAGCTCAGGAGGGAAGACCCACCCTGAACCTGGACAGCATTACCCCATTGGCTGGGGTCTCTGATTGAATAAAAGGGAGAAAAGTGAATCGAACATCCGTATTTGTCTCGCCATGATTTCTGACTATGAATGCCATGTGACCTGCCTCACCATGACAGACTGTACCCTCAAACTGTAAGTTAAAACACACCCTTCCTCCTTCCTTCCTTCCTTTAGTGATCTTTGTCAAGTATTTTGTCATACCAACGGTGTCTTAGTCAGGGTTTCTATTCCTGCACAAACATCATGACCAAGAAGCAAGTTGGGGAGGAAAGGGTTTATTCAGCTTACTCTTCCACATTGCTGTTCATCACCAAAGGAAGTCAGGACTGGAACTCAAGCAGGTCAGGAAGCAGGAGCTGATGCAGAGGCCATGGAGGGATGTTCTTTACTGGCTTGCTTCCCCTGGCTTGCTCAGCCTGCTCTCTTATAAAACCAAGATTACCAGCCCAGAGATGGCACCACCCACAAGGGGACCTCCCCCTTGATCACTAATTGAGAAAATGCCTTACAGCTGGATCTCATGGAGGCATTTCCCCAACTGAAGCTCCTTTCTTTGTGATAACTCCAGCCTGTGTCAAGTTGACACACAAAACTAGCCAGTACAAACGGGTAGCAAAGACTTAAAATGACTGCTTATTATTGTAAGTTATTTGTGATCGTATAATGTAATTAGCTAACTATAGTTTCTTGTAGTAGCTTACAATGATTACAGCTCATGAGTTTGTGGTTCTTAGAGTTGGTCTTGGCTGATGATGCCTGGCCCTGCCTGAAATGTGTCAGCTGCCTGGCCCAGGCTGTCCTCAGCTAGAGGAGTCTGTGTCCCCACAAGGATTTTTCTCCATCAATCCATCCTGAGCTCCTCCACAATGAAGCACAGGTGCATTTTTGAGCTTGGAGACCCTGCTTGTCTTATTTGACCTTCGACAGGACACAGCCAGGAGTCACTCTCCATTGAAGGATTCAAGAACATATTGCCATGTTAGCATGCCTGGGGGGTAGGGGGGGGCTAACTGATGTAGGAAGACCCAGCCCACTGTGAGTGGCAGCATTCCCTAGCAGAGATTCCTGGGCTGTATAAGAAAGCTAACTAAGGGCTGGAGAGATGGCTCAGTGGTTAAGAGCATTGACTGCTCTTCCAGAGGTCCTGAGTTCAATTCCTAGCAACCACATGGTAGCTCACAACTGTCTTTAATGGGACCTGATGCCCTTTTCTGGTCTGACTGAAGACAGCTACAGTGTACTCATAGGCATGAAATAAATAATTTTTTAAAAG
This sequence comes from Mus musculus, assembly GCF_000001635.26. Taxonomy (NCBI): domain Eukaryota; kingdom Metazoa; phylum Chordata; class Mammalia; order Rodentia; family Muridae; genus Mus; species Mus musculus. The sequence continues at coordinate 127,728,743 of NC_000071.6, read as the reverse complement.
AAAGCTACCTAAGCATGAGCTTGCAAGTGAGCCAGCAGGCAGCATCCTCTATGGTTTTTGCTTTGGTCCCTGCTTGAGTTCCTGCCCTAAATACATAGAAGCTGAACTGGTCCCTTTCCTTCCCTAGGCTGCATTTGGTCCGAGTGTTTCAGCACTGAAGCTAAGATACTTTCCCCACCACATTCCATTCCCCAGACACAAGTCCAGAGGCCATGTACCACTCCAGATGGACCAAGTACCAAAGCAACGTCTAGGCTGGGGAAGGTAAAAGGCTATGCACCTGTTCCTGTGGCTTGCTGCTGCAGCTATGCAAGCTTTCTGCCTGGGCACCATGCTTCAGACTTTGCTGACTGCAGCCCTGAAACCCCAAGTATGGAAAGGAACAAGGGAACTCTCCAAAAGAGCAGACCAGTGAACTCAGTCACCAATGCCAGTATTCACCTGTATCCCAGTTACCTAAGGAAGCTGGGCTTTCAAGCCCAACACCACCATGAAGTTAGCTATATGGACTGCACACCCTACATGGGATGGAGGAAGATGAAAGACCTTGAAAAACATTCAGCCTTCATAACCATCCTAGACCTCCAGTGAGGGCTTACCTTGCATCCTCCAGAAATGTGTGGATCCACGGTACTGTCCTGTGCCACTGTTTGGAGACTAGCGCCTGGACCCAAGGAAGAATAGCCCATGGTTTCACTAACTTCAATGTGTGTCATTGACTCTATTGCTTCTGGGATAGGGTGAGGGAGATTGCCATTCGGGCAACATGTTGTAGAGAAATATTGCTCGATTCATGGAATCCAGGAAACAGAAAGGAGCCAGAGACAAAAGATATGCTTTTAACACATACCTTAGTGACTTCAACCTCATAGTTGCTCATAGCTCAAGCCTCATAGTGTTCAAAGAAGGATCAAGTGAATTCATATATGGAGCTGTGTCTCTGGCTCCCCACATTACACAAAAACCAAATAATATATGTGTAAGAAACATGTACCCTGACTCCAAGGTCCTTCCCACTATTTGTAGGAGTCATAGTAACTAAGTATTAACACTGCATATTCCCACTGTCAAGTAAATTTAAGAAAATGGTATTAGCTTGCATACGTCCATATGCATCCTCTGTGTATAAGCCTTAGAAAAACCTGTGTTTATGTGTGGGTGGGGGCAGTTTGTGTACACACATTTCAGTAGATCTCTTAGATTAGTTATTACATCTTGTTCTATTTTCCCCCAGACTCTAGCAGCAGCAGGAACCTCTCTATATATGGTATAAGTGTCTGGTTCAGACCCCATTGAATGTCTGCTAAGATTTGAATAGGTTAAGTTTGAGCAACAAAGACCTTTTATCTAGAGAAGAAATTTCACAAGAAAGAGATTGTTATGTGACACTCTAAATATTGTGTTGCTCTTCTCCCTAAAGCCCCTGCAAATCTGAACACACATGAATACACCCTCACACTTAACCAATGCCCACCTGTGTCTCTAGAGAAGTACAAATGGTTTTTGAAGTCCTCTTATATTCCACTGGGTCCTTTGCTCTTCTGCCTAGACCTATATTATACCCAATGCTGCCTAGAAGAAGCAAGAGATTGCCTAGTCCCTGAGCATATGCAAAGGAGGCAGTGAGCTAATTTATAACAGCCAGAATGGTAAAACATGTTTGCTTAGAGCCTTGTGTCCAGTTTCTATTCTCCAATTTCAGAAAGCTAATAAGAAAATTGATTTTCTTGCAGGGCATAGGAAAGACTTATTTTTTATATGCAGCACAGGAATTAATAATTCATTAACGAGCTCTATAAGTCTGTGGAGAGATCCATTTGGCAATGCTACAGTGACATCGGGAAGGCCATCTGAGGCTTCCTTAGGCACATAGATGCTTGTCCTCTTTTCTACCATCATCTCTCACCTGCAGAACAAAGTCAATGGCATAGAATGGAAAGCTCAAAATGACATTCACGTGAACAAAATGAGCTCTGCTCTAACATGATGACTTAATAATGTGGTGATCCATGCCTTTAATCCCAGCACTTAGGAGGCAGGTGGATCTCTGTGTGTTCAAGGCCAGACTCCTCTACATGTCTACTCCAAGACAACCAGGGTTACATAGAGAAATACTGTCTCAAAACAACCACCACCACCACCACCACCACCACAATAATAATAGTAACTATAGTAATGGCGGCGGTAGTGGTAATCGTATTAATAGAAATAATAAAGCCTTCAGATCCCTAAGCTGCTTCTCACTCATGGTCACATGATGACCTCTGAAGCACCAATGATCACGTGGTCATTCTGGGCACCAAGAACAAGGCAGAGGAAGGAACTCAGCCCCTCTCAACAGGGTCAGACCTTCCTGAAAGCTCCTCCAAAGAGACCTTCAACCTGATCTTGCCAGAACCTGATCACCTGTTTACACCTAGCTGCAAGAGAAGCCAACACAGCAGACCCAAGCCGTTGCCATCTGTACTAGTTACTTGACTCAGTACTGTGAAAAAATTCCTGACAGCAAGCAACTTAAAGTGGAATAGGCTTATTTTCGCTAACAGTTCAAGGGGCTACATTGTATCATGGTGGGAAGGTGTGGCAGCAGGAGCATGAGGCAGCTGGTCAAGTTACATCTATAGTCAGAAATAAAGAGCAATGGATGCGAGTACTCAGCTCCTTTTCTCCTTTTCACTCAGTCTAGGGCCCTACTTTATGGGATGGTGCTGCTCACATTTAGGGTTGCTATTCCTTCCTCAAACCAATCTAGAAACTTCCTCATAGACATGCCCAGAGAGTCTTCTCCTTAGTCATTAATCAATATTAAATCTCATTATGCTTTCTGTGGCTGATAGTAAAGGAAGAAGAGACACCAGTCATGTTGATCACACCTCAATCCTTGACAATAATGCTTCGCCACACCCATTCAACTGCTTGTCTTATGAAATTCCATGGCTCATTTCCTGCATCATGTTCCATACCCAACTTAGCACATTGCACCTGTTCTACCTTCAAATGCATCCTGAGTCTGTCTGTCTTCTAAGTCTCCTCCACAGCTCTACACAACCCACCACCATGCCAACCTGGCCCCCACCTCTGTCTTCACAGTGGAAGAACACCATTCTGACTTTCTCTTGCTTGATGTGGTCTAATAGCATTCCCTTGCACTGGGAGTGAACACCGGAGCTCAGAACACACCTGAGCTGAGACCTCATGAGATCTGAGCTCAGATCCTACCTCTGAATCTCAGAGACAGTTGACTCCCATTCCTCCCACCCCTAAGGCCCTTCCCATCTGCATTTACTCATTTCTCAATTTGGGCATCATGGTCTCCAGACATTTGTGAACTGCATCCTTCTATAGAGTCCTGTCTCGGTGAAGATATCCTTCCTCACAATGCTTCCATCATTCCATATCTGAGTATCAGTCTCTTCATCTGCATCTCCAGGCATTCCTTAGCTGTTTTATCTTCTCCACCACATTAAAACCACCATTGGAATGGTCTTTTTCATAATATACTTGTAGGCTGCTGTGTACTCATTAGAACCCACTCCAACAAAGGCTACTGCTTACTTTAAAAAAAACTATTTTAAAATATTTTCTTTTGAGTTTCATCCATCTATAATATATACACATATACATGCAATGTGGTAGCCAACTGTTTGCTAGTTTGTGGGTTCTTCTTTCTTCCACCCATCTCCACCTCTTTTCTTCCACCCTTTCAACCCTGGAACACTGAATAGGAGAGAAAAAGGGATAGGGAAAGAAGGAAAAAGACCCCTGAATAAAGTCAGGGGTTGAAAATGGGGTGACATTATTGTTAGACTACTTCCTTCTGATTAGGAGCATCAAGTTTCTTGGAGCAAGTTTGATCTTTACTGAAGATATCTAATTTATAGTCTTCCTCCTCCCCCTCCTCTTCTTATTCCTTTTCTTTTTCTTCTTCTTGCTGTTTCTTCTTTGCACATGACTATTTACCAGACAATGACCAACAACAACCAACAACTCACCCTGACTCTCAGAGCCCTAGCATTTATATACCCTCTAAAAGTCTCCAAAATTCCAAACATCACACAATTGCAGAAACTATCTGCCACTGGCAAAACCACACCTCTGCTAGAGCATGAGGCAAGTCATAGTCAGCTACTATGGACAGTCCAAAGCAGCCCCATATCCCACACCTGGGATTAAAATGAAAACATATTTTTTGTGTTTTTTAAAGAAACAAAAGTCCAAAATTGTTACTATACAATATAACATGATAATATTCACCCCTAAACTTCCCCTTTACAACTCTCTCCATGTTCTTCCCTGCCTCCAAAGCACCTTTTCCCAAATTAAAATCTACTTTTTGAATAATGTGCTAAATCCAATTAGTATCGCCCATAAGGGCATGTTTGTAAGCATCTGCCTCAGCCTACCAGTGGCCGCCAGTGTTGCCAATATGTGCACTTGTGTGTACCCCCTCCTGGTTGTACCCCCCAATAAAGAGTGATTCTACCCTAACAACTACCAACTGCCAATGGGTCCCCAGTAAAGGGTGCACCTTGGAGAGCACCTTCCACCCACTTCCAACTATGCTATGCAGTGTTTTGATTGGCTTGATTCTGTGCAGGTAACCACAGCTGCTAAGAGCTCATGAGCGTGCATAGTCATATCAAGTACAAAAGCCAGGCTCTAGTACTATGCCTGCCTGCCTGCCTGCCTGCCTGCCTGCCTGCTTGCTGCTACTACCTTCCCCTCCATGATAATAAGGACTAGTCTCTGAAGCTCTAAATGCTTTTCTTTATAAGAGTTGCTTTGGGGCTGGAGAGATGGCTCAGCAGTTAAGAGCACTGACTGCTCTTCTGAAGGTCCTGAGTTCAAATCCCAGCAACCACATGGTGGCTCACAACCATTCATAATGAGATCTGACGCCCTCTTCTGGTGCATCTGAAGATAGCTACAGTACTTAGATATAATAATAAATAAATCTTAAAAAAAAAAAAAGAGTTGCTTTGGCCATAGTGTCTCTTCACAGCAATAGAAAAGTAAGATACCACCAACCATTCTCTGAGAAGGAGTAAACCATGAGAAACACAAACACAAGAATCAATTGGGTGCAAATTTGTAGGGAATGGATCCTGGGAGCATCTTCCAAAACACCTGCCCTGACCACTCAGACTTTCTTTTTTTTTTTTTTAAGATTTATTTATTACTATAAATAAGTACACTGTACCTGTCTTCAGACACTCCAGAAGAGGGTGTCAGATCTCATTATGGGTAGTTGTGAGCCACCATGTGGTTGCTGGGATTTGAACTCAGAACCTCTAGAAGAGCAGTCAGTGCTCTTAACCACTGAGCCATCTCTCCAGCCCCCAGAGTTGACTTTCTAGGGACTTTCTGTCCAATCCAAAAGAATCTAGGAGAGGGAGCTGCTTCCACAGTGATGAAATTGTACCAGACAACTTAATAGAAACTTCTCCTCTCCTGCTGAGACATGAAACAGTTGATTTCCACATGGAAGCCCCCATCAGCTGTGACAAACCCATTATAAACTATCCCCATCCCCATCTCTCTTTCACGGAAATGTGAAGAATGACAAAGATTAGCCAAAGAGATTTTCTCCAAAACCCAGCCTTCTCTTCCAGCTTCACCACTCACCAGTGGAGATGCAGCTATGGGCGGAAGGACAAAAATGTGCAAGATGAATTGCACTCTCACTTCCAATTATAATGAGCTATTAATTATACAGCCTGGCATTAGCTTGGATTATAACCCACTCATACAGAAAGAGAGCTATTTTCTCTTTCCAGTTGAGTTCTCCACGATTACCTTCCAGCAGGAGAGAGGAAACCCCCTCATAGAGAGCTTTACCTCCCAATGGCTGACATGCGAGGTAAGGGGGAAAAAATTAAATACGATATAATAAACTTTGAAAATAACCTGCATGTGGCTAGTAACTCCTGGGCTGCTCACCAAGGCTTCAGATCACTCTGGATGACCTCAGATTGGAGCATGTACCCCTCCGGTGTCAGTTAACCCACTAAGCATGCTTGCTACTATTGCCCGAGCTTTTGTTCCCACCGGAAAGAACACGCTCAGGACAACCGGAATCTTCTGCGGCAAAAGCTTTATTGCTTACTTCTTCAGGAGCAAGAGAGAAAATGGCAAAACCCCGTCCCTTTTAAGGAGAATTATCCTCCGCCTAGGACGTGCCGCTCCCTGATTGGCTGCAGCCCATTGGCCGAGTTGTCCTCACGGGGAAGGCAGAGCACATGGAGTGAAGAACTACCCTGGCACATGCGCAGATTATTTGTTTACTACTTAGAACACAGGATGTAAGCGCCATCTTGTAACGGCGAATGTGAGGGCGGCTCCCCACATGCTACCACCAACTGTCAGGATTTCACAGAGTGCTCTACGTGCCGATCAGTCATGGAGACACTGGTTTCAACCAGGCTGAGAATGGCCCATGCCTGGCCATATTTCCCTCTGAAGATTAAAGTCATGTGCTCATCTGGGATGCAATGAGTGGGTCAACAATCTTGGGCTGAAGTTTCTGAAGTATGCCCAGCTTTTAGATTCAACTCCTGTGGTGCCGCCATTTTATTATTGCCTAGAAGACCAAAGGCTGGGTTTAGCCAGAAACTCCTTGGATTTTGGTCTACTCTTGTCATTGTTGATACTGTTTGACTCAGGGTCTCATGGGGCTCTGGAACCCACTACGTAGCCAAGGATTGTCTAGAACTCATGATCCTCTTGCCTCTACCTCCTCAGTGCTAGGGAGGCATGTGCCACCATGTCAGTCGGGTTTCACATGGTGCTGGGGATCTATAAGAAATATAATCAGAAGATTTGTGTTAAAAAATAAATGTAAATGGAGGGATGGTTCAACGGTTAAGAGCACCGACTGCTCTTCCAGAGGTTCTGAGTTCAATTCCCAGCAACCACATGGTGGCTCACAATCATCTGTAATGGGAACTGATGCCCTCTTCTGGTGTGCCTGAAGTCAGCAACAGTGTACTCATACACATAACATAAATAAATAAATCTTTAAAAAAATGCTCATATGTAGCAGATGTGCAGCCTGGTCTTCATGTGGGTCTTGAACAACTGGAGCAGAGACTATCCCAAAAGAACAGGATATCCTGTATGCAGGATATGTTCTTCTAGCTGGGTTGCCTTGTCTAGCCCCAGTAGAAGAGGGAGCCTCTAGTCTTACAGAGATTTGAAGAGAAGGAGTGAGGGGAATGGGGGAAGGATTGTGGGAGGGGAGGGGGAAGAGGGGCAGTGAGTGTGATGTAAAGTAAATAAGGAAAAAACAAAATAAAATAAAAAGAAAGATAACCATGAAAAAATAAACAAATAAATGTTCCAGAGTCATCTTAGTCTAGCTACTGATAAACAGAAAACCCTGGGAAGCTAGGCAGCCAGCTACCCTAACCTAACCACTTCCCCATCCCCACACACCCCCAAACTACATGCAAAAGACCAGAAGGACAATCTACTGCAGGGCACCAGGCCTACCTTTAAGTGTGGTTCATATACCCTTTGAGACTCTGCTGGCGGAAATTAAATTTTCCTTTGCAAGTGGTTATCTTGGTTAGGGGTGGGGACTTGTGTCTACTTCCCCCTCTCAGCAGTGGGGTACCCATTAAGTTTGAAAATGAACAGGAAGTAAGAAAGAGGTGGAGAGTCTCCCCCAGGACTTTTGTTAAGGGGGAAAAAAGATATATATGCAAGTGACTCAGTCAATACACGACTGCGACCTGCTTGCTATTCAGCTAATGAGGAAGGAGAGGGAGCAGCCTGTCTAGGGCTATGAAGATTGTCGTCCGCCTCCATCTACCCAGAGCTCCCGCCGGACTTAGGAAAGATAGAAAATGAACTGCCTCCTTTTCGGGACTCTGAGTCTCCAGTGCTCTTATTTTGAAGTGAATGCCTGAGCTTCAGCTTGGATCAAACCCATGGGGCACGCACGGAGTATGGGCGGGGCAAAGACTCTATTAACCAAGCTACATCCCAGCCCCGCCCATGAAATTCTTAAAGGAAACTCAATTTTAACTTGATCTTGAGGCCTCTTGGAAGAGATCGGCTCTCATGAGACACGCAGGAAATAGGTGTCCGTATTCCATGCCTACTTCTTTACACCCTAAATGGTATGCATACATGGAGCTCAGACTCACTTAGTAACAGGGTAATGGTTAGCTAGTGGGGTTTGGTTTTTTGTTTTTTGGGTTTTTGTTTTTTTTTTTTTTTTGACTTTGCCTTCTATTACTTACTGTTATCTGTTTGTTGTTCTTGGATTTTTGGGTTGATTTGGGCTTTTTGTTTGTTTTTGTTTGAGACATGGTCTTACTGTATAGTTCTGGCTGCCCTAGAATTCTCTCGGTAGAGCAGGCTGGCCTCAAACTCACAGAGCTCTGCCTGCCTCTTCCTCCTGAGCGCTGAAATTAAAGGCATGAGCCTCTACTCCCAGCTGTTGCTTGTTTGTGAGGTAGACTCTTGCTACTTAGCCCAGGCTTGTCAGGAACTTAAAATCCTCCTGTTTTAACTTCCTACAATCTAGAAGAGCAAGCATGTACCACCACATCCAGCTATTCCCTTATTTTTAATATAATTTGGTTGGGGGTGGGGATGATATGTGTGCAGTATGCCTGCTCATGTATGATGAAGTGTGTGTATTCATTCCTATGTATGTGTGTTGGATGTATGTATATGCACATGCCTTTGGAGGCCCAAGGTTGATGCCAGAAATAATCTTTCTTGGCTCTTCTATCTTATTTTTTGAGTCAAAACATACTGAGTAAATTAAACCCAGAGCTGGTCTTGACAAACCCTCATTTCAAAAACCTGGGTTTAAAACAATTAAGATGTCATCTGGAGTCTCATCAACTAAAATACAAGGACATTCCTTTGAGTTCCAATTCATGGGCATTTACAGTAAGATGGTCCCACCACACACACACACACACACACACACACACACACACACACACCATCCCTCCACCCCCCCACACACACAAAGACCCACATCTGCTCACCCACCCCCACACACAAACACACAGACAGACCCATACACAGACGGACCCACACCCACTCGCCCACCCATCCACACCCACACACATACACTGTGATGTTTCTCTTTGCTGGGTAATGCCATTTCTAGTACAGTAAAAAAGGCTGCACGCAATCCGAATTTATAACCATACACTTGCTTAATTTTGGAATCTGTTATTTCTGGCCGTGTGCACTGTTTGAAATCTCCTTCCATCACAGTTGATGTCTTGATGGCGCCGTTTTCCACATACATCTCTTTAATCATCTCTGATTGCATTGTGAGAGTAAATCCCTACAATCAAAATGGCTAGGCAGAGGACAATCCATATTTTTAAGGTTCCTGGAGATGGGTGTATTGGGCTGTACACATCTATGCTTAAGTTTTTATTATCTTCATTATTTATTTTGCTATTTATACTATGCACTTGAAGCCATCATTTATAGCTTTATAAATATCATTTAAATAGATATGAACTTGGGGGCTGTGATAAATTCTGCATTGTAAGTTCTGGCATATTCATTAAATATGCATTTATGTATACACTTAGATAAATATTTAAATGTTCATCTATCTTCTATCTAGACCTTATATGTACATTGTATTCCTGTAACAGTCCTGGCAGCCAGAACTTGTCCATGGTACAGTGTTACTTCACAGAGATGCTGACTTGTGCTCTGAACTGTGACTTACCCTAAATTGAAAGTTACATCCCATGAGGCCATGGGATCTGGTGATGTTAGCATGTTCGTACTCTTAGTATTGTTTTGAGTCACCAGAGTTCTAGCCATCTGTCATAGAAGCCATGGGGACAAATCTATCTTTGATGTCCCTTCTGGTCCCAACAGGGCAGAAAGTGAATGTTTCAAGCTGACTCAGGATTAGGGATGACATGTTCCTCAAGTCTTTGTCCCCATGAACCCTGGGACTTTTATTCAGTGTTCCATGTACACCAAATGGCAGAAAATCCTGGATCTTGTGGCCATCTGGTCTGTAAGCAGCCAGAGTCTGGTTGACACATGAAAAGACGATATTAACTCAGCTAAGACATTATGTGTGTTGGTGAGCTGCATCGAACCGCAGCCCCCAAAGATACATGTCTCAAACTTCAGTGCACAGTGATATTTAGAAAGAAGATCTCAGCAAACACAATATAGGTGACATCCTGCTGGAGTAGGGTGGACCCCAACAGGAGTCCTTGTCAGGTAAAGGATGGATGAGTCAGGGACACACAGAGACAATGCAAATGGCAGGAATAGATATCAGAGTAATGAGGCTATAAACCAGGGATTGCCTGGTACCGCAAGGACCTAGATGAGGTGGGAATGGGCTGGAGCACAGTCCTGCCTATACCTTCATTCTAGGCCTTGGCTGCCAGGACTGAGTGGGTAGTGTCTGTTGTTTGAAGTCACCAGAAATATCGTCACTTGTCAAGGAAGTCTTGGGGATGAGCCATGCTGAAGGACTTCCATTCACCCAGGGACTCCACGGCCCTCTTCTCTGCCCCATGATCTGCCTGTAGGGGTTCCTGGTGCAGAGGGACCTGTGTTGCGTCCCTGTGCCTTCTGAATGGGTCTTACCACTGAGGGCCCCAGGAGAACAGGATGAGGAATGAGAGGTAAGTCTCCCCGTGTGGCTGCTTGTATTCTAATGCTAATTTGTGTCCCCCAGATTAGTTTGCACGAGAGGGTCTGCACACAGCTTCTGAGAATCTGCCAGCAGTTAATTCTGATTGGTAAATAAAGATGGCAGCAGCCAATATCTGGGGAGGAGGGAGAGAGGCAGGATTTAGGGTTCCCAGAGGCTTGAGATCCTGTGGAAGCAGGATGGAGGAGCTCTGCCATGCCTTCGTGTGGAGGAGAGGAGGAGAGGAGAGATGCCCTGCCTGAGGCGTGGGCAAGAGAGAGAGGCAGAGACACCATGTAAGGGAACCAAGAGGACCTGGCCCCAGAAGGCTGCTCAATTTTAAGTCAAGAGCAGCCAAGATGGAATGTAACATTTGTAAGTAATAACTCGGGATTATCAGTGGGAAGTCGCTAGCCAGCATGGAGGTTAGGCAGCTGCTCAGCTATTATGTGCCTTAGGGCATATTTAGATATAGAGGGTGTGTGTGTGTGTGTGTGTGTGTGTGTGTGTGTGTGTGTGTCTTTCATTCGAGAACATAAACCATTGAGGGGGGAAGCAACCCTGTGCCCAGGATTTATTTATTAGAAATATAATATTACATCTCTCCTTGGAGCCAGGAGACCTGCACACAGCCCCCCTAAAAGCTGCAGTTCCTATAAAGGGCCCCTGTACTAGCTTCTCTCCAGGTAAGCCATGGCCTCTCCCTGTCTTCAGGTCTGTGGAAGGTTCATGTGCCTCCAGCGCCAGCCCCAGGTACATGCAGCTGGCTGTGGCTTTCTTATCTGCTGCCATATCTCTATACAAAATCCTTTCACAACTCCTTCCCTACTGCTCATGGGCCACTTGTTCCCATGGGACTCTGACGATGAGTGACAGTTACATGGACATATTCTATTTACAATTAGGCATACTGAAATTTATCCATGACAAAGGGCTAAAAAATAAAAATACATGAGAACAGATTTATGTTCCTTGGAAACAGAAAGGTTATAGCAGCCACAGAAATGCACCGCTAAATCACCTATCTGTGAAAACATCCACATGTCACCTCTCTCTACCCTAATGTCTGCAAGATGGCTGCTGGACTACCAGCCATCACACCTGAATTCTGCACGGCAAGACAGAGTGGCTCCTGTTTCTCATCGTGTCATTTAGATGATTCTATTCAGAATTTCTAGGTCACACCCCACATACTCAGACTGGAGATACACGGTATTGTCATTTAGGCAGATTGCCTCCCTGAGTAAAGCCATACTCTGTTGAAAAAAGAAGAAGGAGGAGGAGGAGGAGGAGGAGGAGGAGGAGAAGGGGAGGAGGAGGAGGAGGAGGAGGAGGAGGAGGAGGAGGAGGAGGAGGAGGAGGAAGAAAATAGATATAGATATTTGGCGTCCATGTGCAATTAGCATTCTTTGCCGGTAACCAAGAACTCATTGTTGAAAAGTCTCAGACCTTGTGTGGCCACAGGCACAAAAGCCTAACCAAGGCTGAGAAAGGTGTAAGAGGTGGCTGAATTGCTGGCTGTCACAGAGCCTAGAGACCTGGTGTGGTTCACCAAGCTCCATGCTTGATTAACTCAAGTGGCAAGCTGTCACCTGTGACCTGTCTGGGTCGTGCTAGCGCACTTCACACCTAGCACAATCTAGCTTGTCCCAGCTGAGTTACAACAAGTTATGTCCAACCTCTGACACTTCCACATAACACTGGCATCTATAAAAATCATACCCAAGAACCTCACAATCAAATCACAGGGGGAAAAAAAAATCTCAAAATATTTTAAGTAACTTTGTGATTTTTGTGTTCTACCACACTGATATCCATCCTTTATGTATCTCGGTGCAGCCCAGAGGTTGAGCATACCCGCTAGCTAGCCTCTCTCACCACAACCCAGCCCACACTGGTAAAAACAACAAAGGTAAATTATTTTAAAGATAAAGATGGTGGTGTTGTGTGGAACCAAGACATGAGACCTATAGTAACTGCCAAATTTGGTTTGTTTGCTTGTTTGTTTAGAGATAGGGTCTCAGAATGCTTACTATGTAGGCCCAGCTGTCCTAGAACTCATTGTGGAGAGACAAAGTTATTCTGTCTCTGCCTCTTGAGCCCTGGGATTAAAGGTTTGTACAACACACACACACACACACACACACACACACACACACAACCATGCCTGGCCCTGTGCACTTTCAGCCACTGCTCCAGCACCATGTCTGTCTGTCTGTTGGCATGCTGGTGATGGACTCTAACCCTCTCAACCTACCAACCCCAGTGACCTCTTCCTATATAAGTTGGTGTCTCCACCAGCAATAGGAGAGTGACAACTCCCGGGACATTCGTGTCTTGAACCTGTATTTAAATTTGCTGTGTTTGCCACCGGCTTCCTCATTCACCTGTGAGGTAAAATCTCCAGTGATCTCATTTATAAAACAATGTTGATAGCACTTGGAAAGCTTAAAGATTTGTTTTTGTTGTTTTGTTTTGTTTTTAATGTATCTCTATGTGTGTATGTGAGTACAGGTGCCCCTGGAGACCACTAGAGGGCGCCAGGTACTCTGGAGCTGGAGTTAAAGAAGGCTGGGAACCACCTCATGTGGATGCTGGGAATCAAACTGGGGTGCTCTGCAAGAGTAGTATACATTCTTAACCGCTGACCTGTCTCTTCAGCCCCAAGCATTTGGAAGTGTATGCGTGACATATTATTCACCCTTTGGATTGGGGGTAGTGGGTGGGACAAATCCCCCAGCGTGGCAGTGGGTCAACAGGTCCACAGACCTCTTTATCACTGTGCACATGCACAGCCTGCATGTACACAGTGATAAAGAGAAGCAGGGCGGGACCACAGGATCCTGCCTCTGATCTGCACATGGGGGTAAGAGCCTGCTTTGGCGGTGAACTTTTCCCTAATGAAAAATTCAGAAAAGCCCCCCCCCCATTTACAAACTTGTCGGGTTTGTTTTTAAATTACCTTGAGCAAGGACAATTTGAATGTAGTCTGTGTGAGTGCATTTCTCCAGCCACCTTTTCATGTGAGAAAGAGAATACTCTCTGTCTTGTAACTCTCTCTCTCTCTCTCTCTCTCTCTCTCTCTCTCTTTCAGTTTCTCTTATCTCCAGTCTGACAATTAAAACACAGATATGCCTGAGGCCTTCCAGACAGTTTCTGAGACACATTCAGACCTTGCACTGAAGGCCAGAACCTTTCTTCCCCAAAAGCCCTACTTTAGGATTCAGCCTTTGGTGTTCAGAATAGCAACTTTTTACTGACATTCAAAAGCTTCTGAAATCCCCAGTCCAGAACTTGACTCTAGGGCCTGCCTGGAGAAGACAGCTCCACTCAGTGATTAAGAACGTGTGCTACTTTCTCAAAAGGCCTGAGTTGAGTTACCAGCTCCCACACTGGGCACACACAGCTACCAGGAACCCCAGCTCCGGGTAATCTGACACCTTCTTCTGGTCTCAACAGGCAATGCACACACATGCACATACTCACATACATACACATAAATAAAAATAATTTAAAAGATAGAAATTGACTCTGATATCAGAATGGGTGCTGCCTACCTCAGCTCTCTACTGCAGAAAACTTGTGAGTGTCAATTTTCCACAGGTATGAGGTTTACACATATGCAGAAAGTACCCAAGTCAATGGTGGTGTATTATGCTGCACCCAGATACAAACAGATGTTTGTACAGACACGATAACATGGTAAGATAGCTTATGAGGCCTGTCCAGAGAGGAATCCTAGTCTTTTCTTTAACACTCATTAATAAGAATTCCTGCCATGATATTGTCAACAGGCTATGGTCCTTATACCATGCAACTTACCTACCCCCTCACCTGTGTGTGTGTGTGTGTGTGTGAGAGAGAGAGACAGAGACAGAGACAGAGACAGAGGCCAGAAGAGGATATCAGATCTCCTGAAGGTGAAGTTAAAAGTGTTAAAAGTGTTTGTAAACTGTCAGAGGTGTTGGGAACTGAACTCAGCCCCTTTGTAAGCGCAGTACATGATCTTAAATACCAAGCCATCTCCCTAGCCCCATACACTCATTTAAGCAAGTTTTTTAGATTTATTTCATATTATGTGTCTGGGTGTCTTGCCTGCATGTATGCCTGTGCCCTGGGAGGTCAAAAGATGTCAGATCCTGGAACTATAGTTACAGACAGCTGTGAGCATCCTATGTGGGTGCTGGGAATCAAAACTTGGTCATCTGTAAGAGCAGTCAGTGATTTTAATGGCTGAACCATCTTCCCAGACTCATGAACCTTATTTTTTTAAAGTTTAAGAGTAACTTTAGTGAACACTGGTTGGTAGATCTCTTTGGAAAAGATCTCAATGTCCCAAAACCCTCTAACACATACAACAAAATACTGGCTTGCTCCAGCCTGCCATAAGGACCTTCAGAGGGAGTGTGTGTCCATGTATAATCAATATATCTTAGTTTACTGTTTCCCAGAGCTGTGCTTCACTTGAAGCAAAGGGACATTTCAGGCCACAAAACGTCACATTCTTTCTTACCCTGAGTTCTTAATTTAGGAACGGCAAAGTTTGAAGTGCTGATCAATACAGCTAGCTGGTGGAGAGCTTGAACTACAAATGAGCATCCGATGGAGAAAAGGTGAGCTGTGACCTTAAAGGCTAAATTAAAGTCCAGAGAAATGCTATTCTTGACATTAAAAGATATTAGGCAAAGCAGACTGCCTATAGCCACAACCAAGATTGCAGTTCAGTGTATCTCAATGGCTGCTACCACAACAGGGCCACCTTAGGCATGCAACACCCTTTTTCTTTCCCAGTTTGAGATTCCAAATTTTCCACTGGACCCAGGAATTTGTATTTCTCAGCTTCCCTTGCAGCTATATGTGGCTATGGGATACAACTTGGAGTAAGAGTGGTCTTGAAAAATGAGAATAGATGTGTTTGTCCTCACCTGGAATTCAGGCATAAATGGCAGAGCATAGGCACCCTTCTTTCATGCCAAGCAAGTAATGGCCACCTTGATGAGGGGGAGAAAGAGCAAGATGGAAGAAGTGTGGGTCACCCACCCCATAGAAGATTGAATCATCCCAGTGAGTCTTGTTACTTGAGATAGAACTATTTTCTCTATTGTTTAAAGCCACTGCTCATTTTGAGATTTTCTGGTGTGTGTGTGTGTGTGTGTGTGTGTGTGTGTGTGTGTGTGTGTGTGTATGTGTGTGTGTGTGTGTTTGTATGTGTGTTATGTGTACCTGTGTGTGTGTGCCCCAGGACCAATAGAATAGAATAGTGCTCTTTACCCCTGACCCATCTTTCCAGCAGCTGCATTATTTCTTGGAAACAGTGTCTCTTTGGGACCCTGAAGCTAGTGTGGTAGCCGACAAGCCTAAGTTACCCTCCAGGCTAGTCTGCCCAGACCACTGTATTTACAGACATATCTGGTGGTTAAATAGCAATTTCCTGAGTTGAAACATCCCATCCTAGAGGGAGGCTCTTAAAACTCAGGAAGTAAACAACTCACAAGTCTCAAGAAGATCCTGAAACTGAACAGAGGCACAAAGGTTCTCCTTCTCCAAGGTTATATATAAGTAGGTAGGACAGCTGAGGAAGAGGAAAGTCTGACCTCTTAAGCTGCTTATACCCTGGCTGGCCTTTGCAGAAAGTGGTCTATGCTCTTAAGTAGCTCCTCACCCACACTCCTCTAAGTAATACCAACAAGCTCACTGATTCACCAAGTTGGAATTTGTACATTAGTCTGGCATCAGTTCCCTATCTGGGGTGAGTAATTTGTTTTCTAGGAAAAGCCACACAACAGTGGTCACACCTGGCTTCTTACATAGGTACTCAGATCTAAACTCAGAGCCTTAGGCTCATTTAGCAAGTGTTCTTACATACTGAACCATCTCCCCATCCCCTAGTTTTTTTTTTTGTTGTTGTTGTTGTTGTTGTTGTGTTTTTGTTTTTGTTTTGTTTTGTTTTGTTTTGTTTTTCTGGTGTCAAACACAATGCCCCCAGAGTCTTCTCCCATAGTCCTGTTAAGTTGGTCCCTCTTGTGAGTGTTTAAAATGTTTAAATCATTTTAAATACTACCCCAGGGGCTGGAGAGATGGCTAAGCAGTTAAGAGCACTTACTGCTCTTGGAGAGGACCGGGGTTCAGTTGCCAGCACCTATATCAGACAATTCACAGTCACCTGTAACTCCTGCTCCAAGGACTCTCATATCCTCTACTGCCCTCTTCAGGTTTCCGAATGCACATTGACCCATGCAGATTCACAAAGAGGCACACAAATAAAAAGAAATCTAAATAAATGAAATAGTGTGTTGTTTGGATTGTAAAGCAGAACTGCAGATGTCGGGAGTCGGGAAGTGCTGGACTTGACAAAATGGTGTGTGTGTGTGTGTGTGTGTGTGTGTGTGTGTGCTGCAGTTGACTGAGAGCCGTCCACATTGATTTGTGTGGTGGACAACCCAGCTGATGGCACTTTCTGGAGAAGCTGTGAAACCTTAGGATTAGAGTCATGGCTGATGCTGCAGGCCACTGGAAATATATCTTTGAGGATAATGGTCTGCCTTAGCTTTTCTACACCAGCTCTCTAATCATCCAAAGTGTGAACAAGCAAGGCCAAAGCCCCTACTGCCACAGACAGAACCACCCAGCTTCCATGGTGGACTGAACACCCTGGCAGCATGAGCCAAAAGAAACCTCCCTTTGGTTGCTTCTGTTAAGGATTCTATCATGGTGAGTAGAGAGAGAACAGGTATGAGGGGCTGTGAAAAGCTGGTAAGGCTAGCAAGAGGCAGGCCACTCTGGGTGCGTCTGAGCAGAAACACTCTAGAGAGCATCCTGTGGTCTGGTTGCATGATTATTCATTGTTTACCTGTTTAAGTGAAGTATTTCTTGATTCTGTTTTCGTGGTTTTAACTATAGCCACATCAACTAAGTTTGTTTCATGGAAGAGACTTAGCCTCTCATCAATTGGAGGCTCACCCTTCAGAACCAATCGCAGCCCAGCTTTTCTCAGAATCACCTCACTTTCCATAAGACACTGGTCTCTGGGCCAGCGACACCACTCAGCACGTAAAAGAGCTTCCCATGCAAGCCTGCTGACGTGAGTTCAATCCCCAGAACCAACTCCTGAAAGGCACGCAGTGGCGCGTCTGCCCACACCCAACACATCCACACATCACACACAACAATAATAATAAATAAAGTTAAGTCTGTAAAAGAACCTGGCCCTTTGCTGGATGTGGTAGTGCTTGCAAACAGATCTTTTGAGTTCGGGGACTACCTGGTCTACATAGCAAGTTCCAGCCCAACCAGAACCATATATAGTAAGACCCCCCCCCCCCCACACCGCCCAATCTGAAAACGTAGCCTGTGTCCTGTTCAGACAGATTGTGTGGGTTGGCAGCGGTCATCTCAGCTGTTCTGTGGATCTTTAAGTTCAGGCTGATTTCTCTCTGAGCTTCTAAAGCACCCACCTGGGAAACCAGCTAAGTGCATACATTGTTTGAACTCAGGCAGGGTTGGGAGATGCTCTCTTGAGTGGCCGCCATTGGATAGAGAACTTTCCCAGTAGTTTGGTCCCTCTGGGGACCACTGATGCTCTAATGCAGTGGCTCTCAGTCTGAGGGTCTTGACCCCCTGTGGGGGTTGAATGATTCTTTCATAGGATTAGCATGTCGGATATCCTGCATATCCGATGTTTACATTACAGTTTATAACAGCAAAATTACAGGTATGAAATAGCAATGGAAATAGTTTTATGGTTGGGGGTCACTAAGACAACTGTATTAAGGGTCACAGCAGTAAGGTTAGACCACTGCTCTAACCTCCCACCTCCTCCAAGTGCTGGAATTACAGTTGTTGTCCACTGCACCCAGCCACCTGTTGGAATCCCAGTTCTCAGTGGTGATGGGAGGTGGGGCCAATGGAGAAGCACTTGGGCCACCCCTTAAGAGGAGGTTGATGCCAGTCCTGGGGAAAAGGGGTCCTCTCAGGAGTGGGTTGCTTATAAAAGCGTTAGTTTAACTCCCCTCATATATTGTGTTCTGTGTATCTCCAGCTCAGCTCTGCTCTTCCATCATGGGACAGTGAGCACTCGTTCAGGCTCTTGCGGGCTGCAACTGCAGAGCCTCAGAGTCTGACCCACTAACCGGTTCATTTCTGTGCCTCGTGCATTAACTAGACTGTCTGCCATGCTCGGCCACATTGGCACAAAATAGGCAGAGACATGTCCCCCGAGCTGCTAGGAAGCTGTGGATAAATGAGACAGGAAGCAAATTCAGTTACAAGGAGCCCTTCCAGGGAGGCCTTGCAGCAACTCTGAGCATTTCTGTCAAAGGCAAGATACTTCAGTGTTCGAACATTTGCAAACCTCCCTTCCGGGCCTGTGTGGAGGTGTCCCCCACATAGAGGCCTGCAGCTGTCTACCCCACAGGCTCACTTGAAAGGACAGCTGCAATGTGCCCCTCTGAGGAGGCGGAATCTTTTTTTTTTTTTTTTTTTTTTTCAGATGAGGCGGAATCTTTAAGAGACAGGGCCTACTATATGGTCTTTAGGTCATTATCTGCACTCGGTACTACCTCCTCGTTCACTTTCATTTCCCAGTTGAGAAGAGTGCATTTTTTACTCTGCCAATCAGTCCTGTCGAAATGCTTCTTTGCCCAGACTTGGAGCAATAGAACCTGATAGGTTATTTCTCTGCCTCTGCCGCCGGTGAAATGAGCCAATTCAAGCCAGATTAGATTATATTAAAGGCAGGTTTATTGGGAAGCTGCTTTCCGGTGGGCGAGTTCTCTGGCCCCAAGGATCAAGACCAGGGAAGTTGCAATGGGAAAGGAAGGAGGGGGCAGGAGGAGAGAGAAAGAAGGGGATGCGCATGCGTGGACAGAGAGAGAAGAGGAGAGAGACCAAAACTGTCTGGATTATATAGGGAGGAGCTTCTGGGGGGAAGGGCAGCCCAGCCCCTGGGCTGGAAAGTTCAGAGTTGGGGGCAGGATATGCCAGGTAGGGTCTGAGGGATGCTGGGAAAACCTGGAGGCCAGGTCTGCTTCAGTATGTAAAATAGGCACCCCTGTCCCTTGTCCTGGGGTTGGATACCAAACAGAGCCAACCAGGCATAGACTAGAACCTCCAAACTGTTGAGTCTGCAGAAACCGCTCCTCTTTATGTTCTTCAAGTGTCTGGTACGGAAAGGGAAAGCTGTTACACTTCAGTATAAGTTCGTGTCCAACCCCTCTGATCAGAAATTCGAGTAATGTATTTGTTTTCTTGGGGACCGTGTTGCAGGGGTGGGGTGGGGTGTTGGGGCTGCTCCCAACAAGAGGTGCTTCTGGAATAAATAAACAGCAGCTTTAAAAAATAGATATATATAGCTGATGGTAACACGCTTTATTAGTTAAGAAACCTTCCTTCCCCAAGGAGCATTTGCAGATGTAGCTTAGAGATGCTGGCACAGTGGTCAGGCAGTGATGTCATCCCTGGGCAAAGGAGAGGCAAGCATTCCGGAGCATCCTGTTTTTTGTAAACAACCGTGATACCTGACCTCTACACACCTCTCCTGAGGTGGGTTTGAACTCTGGGCTCAGAGGAGCTGCTATGGAGATTCAGGCCTCGTGATTCTCTCCACGCCCCTCTACCCCCACCCCTTCTTGTGCCCAGAGAGGTAAGACCCCCAGCTCAGGCTGAGGGCCAAGGAAATGGACACATTTCTCAGTGCGCCTTGCAAATGCTTGAAGCTCGAGCAGTGAGGGATTGCTGCTGCCTCTGCTGGAGCCTACGTGAAAGTGCCGGTGCTGAATCTGAGGTACAGAATAAAGGCCGAGAATTACATCCTCTATCGAATCGGGCTCTGATTTCATCCCTGATGTTCTGGTTTACAAAGCTTGCTTCCTTCCAGCCTGCTTCTCTAAAAAGGAGATGCTTGCTGCTGCTATGAAATGCAAAAGGCCCAGATGTGCCTTCTGAGTTGGAGCAAGTATGATATGGGTTCTGACTCCTCCTCCGTTCCCTCCACAGTCTGATACTCATGTGTGGCTATTGGCTGCGGTCCCCCCCCCTCCTCCTTCCCTCCCCTTCCCCCTCCTCCTCCTCCTCCCCTTCCCTTTCCCCCTCCTCCTCCTCTTCCTCCTCTTCCTCCTCCTCCTCCAAGCTGCTTACACAGGTGGCCATTGCACGTCCTGCTCACAGTAGCACAGCCTTGTTGAAATTCAACAAAAGGGTTGCTGGAGGAACGGAGCGCTGTTGTAGGGAGATCCCATCGAAAGATACCCCCACTACCCAGATTGACTTCTCATACCCCAGTGACCTCTTGTCACAGTCTTGGGTCCCACCATTGTCTGGAGTCTTGTGACTCAATCAACACTTGTTCTCAATTCCTTAGCAGTAAGAGGAATGACCACCCACATTGAATTTAAGGCTCCCAGCCTCCATCTTGAGAGCCAGACTCCCTGTGATGTCATACAGGGGGGGCAGGGCCTCTTCTGGAAAGCAAGCTGGGCTCTCAGGTACACTAGTGAGAAGTGACACAACATGATACATTCATAGCCTCTCCAGAGCTAATTAGCATGCCAACCACAGCCCGCCTCCCTACCAACCCCCGCCACCCCCCTGTCCCATGATGGCTTGTTGATCAAGATCATATCAAAAATGCTGCCAGCTCCACTCCATTGACAATCCTGGCCTTTTTGGGTTTTGTTGCTTATAAATAAGCCTCCATACGTTGTAAAAGCAGTCCTTGAAACAGTCCTCCAAAGGCCCCTGAGATGCACCTCCATCTCCTGCACAGAGCTACAAACCCATCTGGGACTGAGCAGTGAGCCTACAAGCCCACTGATGACTGATCTGTAAACACCTCTGGGACTGAGTCACAAGCACTTTCAGAAGTGAGCTATAAGTCCATCCAGAACTGAGCTGTAAGCACAGCAGAACTGTCTGCCAAACAGGAAGAGACTTGGGGTGGGGTGGGGTTTGGATGTGTTCCTGGGGACTCTAGGATTCCAGTGGTCCAGGACTGGGTCCCATCTTTTGGCATCTGCCCCGAGCTGAGCACCTGATGGTTGTTGGGACAGATGTGGTGAGCACGGACTTCCATCATTTAATCCTCCAAGTTCGTCTCTAGCTTCCTGATGAGGCGCTGGTAGGTGTCTCTCTCCACCTGCCAGGAATGATGCGTCCTCACGTATTCCCTTCCGTTGGTCACGATTTCCTTCTCCAGTGCGGGATCGCTAACCAGTCTCTTTGCCAACTGAATGAACTCCTGAAAGACAGGAAGTGGATGAGAAACGCATATGCGTGATGGGTGCAGGGGGAACCCTGGAGAAAAATCACTTTGAGGGAGCAGGATCAGAATAACGCAAGCATTAGGATTAAGAAACATTGTGGCTGGGCGTGGTGGCGCGCCTTTAATCCCAGCACTTGGGAGGCAGAGGCAGGCGGATTTCTGAGTTGGAGGCCAGCCTGATCTACAGAGTGAGTTCCAGGACAGCCAAGACGACACAGAGAAACCCTGTCGCAGAAAACCAAAAAAAAAAAAAAAAAAAGAAACAAAACAAAACAAAAAAAGAAACATTGTATATGTCAGGTGGCAAGATGGTTCAGTGGATAAAATGCACAAGGATGCGTACACTCCCGCGCGCACGCACACACACACACACACACACACACACACACACACGCATATGCACACACACACACACACCAGGGTGCACTACCCCCACAACCATGAATTCACACTATTCTCATAGCAGCTTTGCAGTGACCTGTACCTTCAAGCAGCACACACACAAACGCACATCCCCACAGATCTGTGCCCATAAACACCCGCCAAGAATGTCCACCGGAAACCCTGGAGCTGTCAATCAGGCTCTTCCCCAGCCTTCCTTAGTCCAACGAGAATCATCATCTCTTGGCCTATTTCTGCAGTAGGCGGTGGTTACGCAGAGACTTGCACATGGTCAGAGTGAAGATATAAGTGACTCAGCGGTAAGTGGGAAGTGTTCACCACACCCTCCAGGCTCAGGGAACACCATGTGGGATGTTAAGATGGTAAGAGCTGGAGGAAGGGGTACCGGGTTGTGGAATGTTACAGTTATAGTTCACCTGCATAAGACTGGGACTCACCCCTTCCTGACAATCTGTAACTGGTTCATGGTTGATACGGGATATAGAGTGTCCTGATTAGATCTGTATCAACTTGATGTCTTTTCAGGTGACCCTCAGTTGAGAAAAATGCCTCTTTTGGCCTGAGGGCAAGTTTATGAAGTATTTTATAATGATAACAATACTACTACTAATACTACTACTAATAATAATACTTTATGTGAGATGGCCCAGCCCACTGTTGAATGGTGCCTCCCCTGGGCAGGTGGTCCTGAGAAAGCAGGCTGAGCATGGAGAGCAAACCTGTAAGCAGCTTTTTTTTTTTTTTTTTTTTTTTTTTTTTTTTTTTTTTTTTTTTTGGTCTTTTAAGACAGGGTTTCTCTGTGTAGCCCCAGCTGTCCTGGAACTCACTTTGTAGACCAAGCTGGCCTCGAACTCAGAAATTCGCCTGCCTCTGCCTCCCAAATGCTGGGATTAAAGGCATGGGCCACCACGCCCAACTATAAGTAGCTTTTGTAAGCAGTCTCTGCTTAAATTCTCACCCACGCCCAGGTTCCCGCCCTGTTTGAGTTCTTGGCTTCCCTGAGGATGGACTTGTGTTTGGTTGGGAGTCCCTGGCTTATCCCGGATTTGGCCCAGCAAGTTTTATTCCTCCGTCTCTCTCCAACCGCACCCACTTGGAAAGCCTGGGAATGGAAAAGGTGACAGAAAGCCCAGTCCTGCATTCCTGACAGCTATCCCAACCGCCTTCATCTGAAGTCACCAGCAGGCAACATCCACACCCCCCCATGCCCCATCCCCACACAAGCCCAGCATGTGGCAGACACACCATTCTCCCTCCTTTACAGTCTTTAAGAAACTTCCACACCATAGTATGCCAATGACAACCCCCACCCCACCCCCACAGTCCTCATCCCCACCCCTGCTCTCATCCCCAGGGACTGGTGAACTCACCCAGGAGCCCATTCCCAAATAAACCTGCCCCCCTTTCTTTTGGCTTTTAATTCAGTTGAAATATATATAAATATAAATATATGAATTAATATTATATTTAATGCCATACATTTAATATTATAAAATATCCAGTATTATGTATGATATATAAATATAACATTAATATTGTAGTTAATATCAATAATCACTTTCTTTGCAGTGATTCAGGAGTCACAATTTCTTCCCTCTTTTATGGCCATAGCTAGAGACGCTCGGCTCACATACTGGGGTCAGAGAAGTTTGTTATGCCACAGGCAATGCCTGGTGCAGAAGGAAGTTCTGGGACCCAGGGCCAATTCTGGGTTCCAATTCTGCACCTTTTCTCTCTGCTGTGTGATTTCCGACACGCTGGTTACCATCTCTGAGCTCACACTGGCCAGCTGTTGTGAGGGTCTATGATCCACTGTAGAATGATATCCTGGACCCAAATAATATATAAACACAAAGAGTGTTTTATTCTGCAGAAGTCCAGTGTGCTGGAGTCTCTGATTACCAAGATAGAGAGAGAGACCACCAAGTGAGCTCGCAGGCCTGACTTAAAGCACATTAGGGGAATTCAGGGGTCTAGAACTGTTACCAGGATGGGGGGCCTGGAAACTGTTGCTGAAGAATCCCGGGGTAGATGCACTTTATCTTACTCTATCTCCAGGCATTCCAGAACTATTAGGCGAGGTGGGGGGGCGGGGGGGGGGAGTAGCTGAGGAGGTCTGGAAACTGCTGCTGACCCATTGTCCTTGCCTCAGAGCAGGTGGCGGGGCAGCTTCTGAGGCCTGGACCTGCCTGGAATTGCCCAGTTCTTGGAAACAGATTTAGGCCTAGTCTCCTTAACTGCCAATTTGAAGGCTATCGTGGAGTCGGCATAGTTTCCTCTCTGTGAATGAGCAAAGGCCACCACCCCCTCAGGCTGCATGCAGGGAGCATGAGAAGGTCCTCGGTTTTGTTTTCTTGCCTCCACTCCTGTAGCTTCCCTTCAGACCATGTGTGCATTATTAATTGATGCATCGGGAGCCTCCTGCTGACCACTACTTAATTTCAAAGCCTCTCCTAATTAGAAAAATTAAGATGTATTCTGATATCAAAGCTTGTTTAGGAAGAGAGGGGAGCATTCATTATTTACTACGGCTTGCAAGGAATGCTGAGCCAGGAGGCCTGGGTTTAAGTTCACAGACTCCCCTTCCTGAGGGAGACAAAGAGGCTTGCAGCTGGGACTCAACTGTCAGCCAGAGCAGTGGTGGCAGTTGCTATAGAATCTGGGGCAGGGGCGGGGCCGCAGTCAGGAAAGTGCTGAGTTTGCAAACATGAGGACCTGAGTTTCCATCCCCAGCACCCACTAGAAAGAACTTCTACGTGGCTACACACATGTGTAGTCGCTCAGCACCAGGGAGGCAGAGACAGGAGGATATCCCTGGGGCTCACAGGCAGGCCAGCCTAGCTTCCTTGTGAATTCAAAGCCCATGAGAGACCCTGTCATAACAAAACAAACAAACAAGGGGAACAACAGCTGATGTTGCCACAGGCACTCCACCACCTGCATGCATACTTGTGCACGCACACACACACACACACACACACACACACACACACACACACACACACTTGTCTACTTGTCTAAGACTCTCATGCAGAAACTCATGCACACTTAATTACTATTGTAACCTTACTCTACTTCAGGTTGAGTAAATTCCAACCAGGAGACAGTGCCTGAGATTAACACAAAGCACTTTCCAGACAAGAGGAAACAGCCACTTATCCTCAAAAATATTGTTAATTAAATGTTGAATGCCTTTTATGGTTGGCAATATAAATAGCAACATTTATGTGGGTGGGATTTTATTTTTATGTATTATGTACACATTTTCTAGTAAGCTGGTGTTCTTTTCACCATTAAAAAATAACATATTTATTCCTACCACGTGTCAGAATAGCATTCATATTAAAATTATTCGACAGGCTTAGCACTTGGGAATATTACTTTACAACGCCGGCCATATCTGTGATTTATCTGGTGTGAAGGACTGGGCTGAAATCAGGGCCCTTGCTTACTGTCACCACAGGACCCAGGATAATTTTAGAACAAAATCCTGAGCGATGGTGGATAGGTTCTTATAAAGTACCCAACTTATTTATTTATTTATTTATTTATTTTTATAGCAGTGAAGTCTTGGAAAAGAGGGTTTGAAGAAAGAAAAGACGGAAGCTAGATATCAGATGCAACTTATGGCTGGCTTAATGAATGGGCAAGAGGGGGAAGGAAAGAAGAGAAATAACCAGAACCCCCCCAAAAAAAAAAGAAAGGGAGGGAGGGAGGGAGGGAGGGAGGAAGAGAGGGAGGGAGGGAGGGAGGGAAGGAAGGAAGGAAGGAAGGAAGGAAGGAAGGAAGGAAGGAAGGAAGGAAGGAAAAGTTTTCCCTGCAGTGACTAT
The DNA here is from genome assembly GCF_000001635.26 of Mus musculus. Taxonomy (NCBI): domain Eukaryota; kingdom Metazoa; phylum Chordata; class Mammalia; order Rodentia; family Muridae; genus Mus; species Mus musculus. Next base: position 127,702,606 of record NC_000071.6, on the reverse strand, counting down.
CTACTGAGCCTGGATACTGTTCCTGTAAGTGGCTAAGCCATTTGCCACCTATTTGTTCCTGGTCAAGGACTGTCTATAAAGTCCCCCATCGCCTTATAGAACGGTCTTTGCTTTGTGGCTCCTGTTGGGGTCGAGGCTCACTCCCCATACCCTGTGACTGCAGGTAGACAAGTGGCCTTACCTCTCTCAGTGTGCTGTGTCTGTGTGGTGGTTTCCACTTGTAGGCAAAGCTTTGAAGAAGGAGTCTTTAGTGCATTTTAGAAGTAAACTCTAGGTTTGGGTTTTTTTTGCTTTTCTCACTCCAAGTCACCTTGGAAAATGACACAGAAACTTGCTTGGGGCAGCCTCACTGAGGATGACACATCAAGGATGGGATTGTCAGGCCACTGCAAGAGGAAGGCCATTCTGGACCACTTAGCGCCAGCTCAGCTGTAGCACAACCATCACTGGGCTTACTGGGTGAGCGGCTGGCTTCAGCTGGAGCAGCAGAAGTGCCCACATGGGACTCAGCCATGAATACCCAGTGTTGTAGCCCAGAAGTTACTTTTTCCTTCCTCTCAGATGACAGAACCAGCTTTTAATGTAATGTGGTCTAAGGAAAAGACTCACATGGATGACCCTATTTGTCCATACTGACTATGGTGCTGTGGGGTGAGCCCAACCCATTCTCTTGACTCACGCACAGAGAAAACCTGAGACTTACGACCCAACCAGCAGAAGCTGGCAGAGGTCAGGAGCCATGGCAAAGATGAGGGATCATGGCAAGGGTCAGGAGCTATGATGTCTGTGACTGGTCCATACTCCATGGCCTCACACGAGTCCAGGCTATGTGTGTAATGTCAGTCTGTATATCTCTAACCTACCACGGGCCACCACACCAGACAGATGGAAGAACTACAGAATAAAGGTTTCAGGGACATGTCTGTGGAGTGCACACACTAAATGGGGACAGAGGTTGATTTGCAGTCAGCCAACCTGGAGCAATCCCAGGTTCCACAGAACTGTCACCACAGACTCATGTCACCAAAGTGCTGACTTAAGCAGGCCTTGAGGAAAGGGCTTTCTCTAGGACCAGTGATGCCCCCTTGAAAGCTGCTGACGGAGATCAGTAAAAGGCAGAGAAAGCACACACACACACACACACACACACACACACACACACACACTTAAGAAAATGAGAATAAACACCATGCAAAGAAACACAGGTCTTCAGAGAGCTCAGACGTGAATGAGTATGGATGCCTATAAGTCAGCCTTAGGAAAACCACGTGTCTCCCATCCCCCCAGTGAGTAGTCAGTGGAGGGGGGTACGGAGCACACTCAGTAAGTCACTCAGAAACACAAAGGATACAGCCAACTATACAAAATGAAAAGGTAGCGGACCAAAGCTACCTCCAGGGTTGCAGGTATGCAGAGCCTTGCTCAGACACCTGCAAAAAAAGTTGTTTTGTTGTTGTTGGGGTTGGTTTGGTTTGGTTTGGTTTGGTTTGGTTTGGTTTGGTTTGGTTTGGTTTGGTTTTTCGAGTCAGGGTTTCTCTGTATAGCCCTGGCTGTCCAGGAACTCACTTTGTAGACCAGGCTGGCCCCAACTCAGAAATCTACCTGCCTCTGTGCTGGGATTAAAGGCGTGCGCCACCACATGCACCACCACGCTCTGCTGTTTGGTTTTTTTTTTTTTTTTTTTTTTTTTTTAAGTGATACAAACAACCATTGTTTGTCTTGGGGCATGAAAGGAACTGTTCCTAGAGGTTACTCTCTTTCCCTGTCATCCTCTCTTTTGGTGGAGACTGTATCCTTTCTGAAAGAAAGAAAGAAAGAAAGAAAGAAAGAAAGAAAGAAAGAAAGAAAGAAAGAAAGGAAAGGAACATTTAAAATGTATTCATTGAAAATCTTCTATATGTATGCAAAGTATCTCAATCCTATTTACTCTCTCACCCCAGCCCTTAACACATCTCAGCTTCATCTCCCTCTTTTAAGACAAAAAGCAAAAAAAAAAAAAAAAAAAAAAAAAAAAAACCCTCACTAAAATTAGTAGCACATAATTTAGGATCATCCACTGGGTTGTGAGCATCCTACCAATTACCACATACTCCCAAGAATGCATTACTCTCCCCTGCCCCCACAGCCATCAACTGCCAATAGCTCCTCAGCCAGGGCTGCATCCCTTGGAGCCCCTCCCCCTCTGTGCTGGAGTTTTGTGTGGCCTGATCTTGTACCGGTCTTATGTAGGTAACTGAGTGTGGTGGCTTGAATGAGACATGCCCCCCACCCCCGGCATTGTCTTAGGCGTCTGAACACTTGGTCCCCAGTTGGTGGCGCTGTTCGGGGAGGTTTAAGTGGTACAGCCTTGCAGGAGAAAGCAGACTACTGGGAGACGAGCTTTGAGATGAAAGGGGACTCTACAGCCACTTTTAATGTGTCCTCTGCTTTGTGACTGCAACCAAGAATGTGGGCTCTCAGCTTCCTGCTTCTGCCCCGTGTGCCGTGCTATCTACACCATTATGGACACTAAGCCTTTAGAACTATATAAACAATTAACCACTTTCTTCTGTAAGTTGCGTTGGTCGTGGTGTTTTATCACCACAACAGGAACGTAACCAAGGCACATAGCCGTTGCCAGTTCGTGGGTACCAGGACCACATCCTGCCCAGCAGACAGCATTCCACAGCTCTCCTCCTCATCTTTCAGCCCTGGCCTCCAGGAGCTTGGGATGGATGAGGAGGCAGCTGGCTCATTCACAGATGATTAAAAGAAGGAAGGAAAACTGTGGATCTGGTGCTATGGTGGGAAGCCAGCTGTTCCCTGGGCCAAGAAGAGCTCTCCAGCAGAGGAGCTAGCATGAGAAGGCCATTCTGCACAGAGACCAGCCCCTGTGGGCCACAACCAGTGGGTCTGGGCAGAGGAGAGCATGGTGGGTGTGATGGGGGGTTGGGGGGGTGGAGGCAGTATAGCCTAGCACATATAGCACTCCCTGTATAAAATGGGAAGCACAGTGGTGTTCTCAGACATGTGACTAATCTCCACTATTTCAAACAGGTTCCTTTGCTCAGGGCCAGGAAAGGCACTACAATGGAAGTGGCTGCTGAGATAAATAGCCCTATCAGGATCAAGTGCTACCTGACAGAGATGGGACACAATAGACACTGGGTTCGGCTCTGTCGTGGAGGCAGAATTCACAGTACGTGGGGACAGTAGGAAACACAAGCAGAGGCACCAGGCAGGTGACTGAGCCTGCTTGCAGCCCCCTCCTTCTCCTCCAGCATTACCCTTCCAGTGACAGCCCAAGGGTGTCCTCTAAGGGACACCTGATGACTTCCAGGGTGCTGACCTCTCATGGAACAGTACTGTTCTGCTCTGATTCAGCCAGGGGCAAGGATGCCATTAGATCTGCCCTACACCTGGGTACCAAAGCTATCCACACATCTCTGTGCTTGAAGAAGGATCCTGCAGTGGGATTGGTTGAGCCCTCATAGGGTACAGGTAGATGTAAGTACAGGGTACTGAAAGAGTAAGGGAAGGAAGGAAAGAGAACCCTTCCCTTTCTGTCCCTCTGGGTCACACTGGCTCCTTTCCCAGGTTGCAGGCCCATCCCTAACTCATCGTTGCTTCTTCAGCAACAAAGAGGCAAGTTTGCGAGTCGGCAGGTGACTGTGCAGAAGATGGTAAGGACACCATGGAGGTCACTAAAGAAACCATGTACCTTCTCCCCCTCGTGTTTTGGGAGACTTCTTGACAAGCAAGATTCTCCTGATGTTGCCCTCAATGCCTTGGTACTCAGGCCTACACCAAGCCTAAGAGATGCTGAGGTCCAGGCCAGAGCTCACCCCAGGTGCAGTTTCCATGTTTCCTGAGGCATGAGCCCCATCTGGTGGCCCTTTCTATCCAGCCACATTCATCAAGCCCAGGTTCCATGGGTCACTAGGGGCTTCAGTTCTGCCAGACTGTGCCATCTGTTGCCAGCATGGGGCAGCTGTGGGCCTCAGTCGGGAAATGTCCCTTCTCCTGATAAACCAGGGTGGATAAAGGTTGAGAGACTTCACTTTGTGTGTGGGGAGAGGAAGGTGTTAGGTGAGAAGCAGAAGGGAGAAAGGAAGGGAGGGAGGGGGAAGGGAGGGAGGGGGAAGGAGGGGAGGATGAAGGAATGGAGGGGGACAGAGTCACAGAGACAGAAAGAGGTGAGAGCACCTATCAACATGTGTGGGGGGGAATGGGACATATTTGCATAAGTATATGTCTGAATGAGTGCTAGCTTTCGTGTGCCTATGTAACCATTTCTACATCCCTCACCTGGGCTGGACTCTTCCGAGAAACCCAGCCAAGGCCCAGGGCCCCTCTGTCCAACACTACAGTCCTGGTCTATTCCGCTGGGGGCCGGTGAGCATCCACATGCACAGGGATAGGGGACTGGATGCTTACTGACTGTTTAACTAACTTCTGGGGGGGTGGGGGGGTTGCACTTTTTTTTTTTTTAACATATAGAAGTCACAGGACAACTTACAGAAATCTGTCCTCTCCTTCCACCATTTAGGTCCCAGGGGCTAATACTCAAATCTTTAGGCTCAGTGCTAAGTGCCTTTACCATTGAGCGATCCTGCTGGCTCTAAATTTCAATGTGAAATCTCTCTAGATTCAATGATTCAAACATCTTCTTCAAAGCGATTGGCACGGCATCTGCCACTTCCAAAAGGAAGAGTCTTATCTCCATCTTCTGGATGAAGGAACAGCACACAACCGAGTGTGCCTACACGCCACTGTGGATTTCAAATGGGAACAGGACTCCTGAGCGCTGCTACCTTCCAGGTAGGACACAAGTTTGAGAATGGCATTTCCCAGAGTACCTTGCTTTCCCCAAACACAATCAAAGCCATCCCTGCTTAAAGAAAAAGATGTCTTTAAGAAAGGCATAGCCTTGAGAAGAGGGTGCGGCTCAGTAGATAGATTGCACGGTTGGCCTAAGTCTGATCCTTAGTACCACATATGCTCAGTGTGTCGGTGGCCATCTATAATCTCTGCAGCAGGGAGGTGGGACGGAGTGGACAGGAGGATCGGACATTCAAGGTCATGCTTGGCTATATAGTGAGTTTGAAGACAGCCTGGGCTACATAGACAGTGTGTGTGTGTGTGTGTGTGTGTGTGTGTATTTTAAACATAAGCTGGCTGTACAGAGGTGGCTCACACCTTTAATCTCAGCCCTTGGGAGGCAAAGGCAGGAGGATCTTTGAGTTTGAGGCCAGCCTGGTCTACAAAGTAAGTTCTAGGACAGCCAGGGCTACACAGGGAAACCCTGTCTCATATGAGTGAGTGAGAGAGAGAGAGAGAGAGAGAGAGACAGACAGAGAGACAGAGACACAGAGACACAGAGACAGAGAGACAGAGAGAAACAGAGACAGAGACACATAAGCCATGTCATGTTGGCCACTAAGAATAGGAGCTCAAATACAGCATGTCCTTTATAAACATTAGCCACCACCGCCATTTGTATCCCCAAATTTATTTCTTGATAGTTGTCTAAAGAACAAAAAGAAAACCTAGCAGATCAGCTTGAGTCGCCCTTGAAGAGCCCAACCCTGGCAGAATATGAATTCACGATTTCTATTAAATGTCATATAGATCTTAATTTTGAAGCTATAAAACTGAGCTATAAAAACACCTAGGAAAGCCGCTGGACTCCTTCCTTCTTAAATGGAGAAATAACCAGATTGTTGAGGTAATGAGAAATCAATGCTGAGCCGGTTCGGGAAGCTTCCTTCAAATTGAAATTTTCCAGAGGTGAAGTGTACAAAACCAGAGATTATTCTGTCCCGACAGTGAAATGTGCTTAGTCATCAACTTTTTAGATAAAAAAAATAATAGATATAGGCATAAGTATGGAATATAAATATAGAGATATATTATCTAGATATATATAGAGAGATAGATATACCTCTACATTAGCTATATGGTGAGATTGCATATAGACATAGAGATAGAAAGATGGAGATATGCATATAGATACAGACATAGATATAGACATGGAGAGATATGTAAAGGTAGATGCTTCAGTTGGATCTCCTTGTAAGATCCCCAAACAAATGCTCCATACTGCTTAGTTTTTGTCACCTGGGAAGAGGGAACCTCAATAAAGGAACTGTTTCCATCCGATTGTCTTGTGGGCATCCCTGGGAAGAATTTTCTTAGTTTTTGTTCGATGTGGGGGAGCGGGGCCCACTATGAGCGGTGCCACTCCTGGGCAAGGCTGTCATGGGTTGTATAAGAAAGCAGGCTGAGCAAGCCAGCAAGCAGAGCTCCTGCTCCTGCTCCTACTCCAGTAACTGCCCTGAATTCCTCAGTGATGGAACTGTGACCTGGATGCGTAAGGCACACAAAACCTTTTCCTTCCCAAGTTGCTTTTGGCCATGGCATTTACCACAGCAATAGAACACTAATACAACCCCTTCCTTACAGAGTCTTTTCTATGCTCCTGTCACAGGGGTGAGTGTAAGACTTTTTACCACTCACTGTCAAAGAACAAAGGCTTAGGGGCGGGTGCTGTCTCAGGTGCTGAAGAACCAGAGCCGGCAGAGGCCCAAATCCTGAAAGTGAGCGGGCACCAAATCTCCATTTCCCACTAGCAGGCTGTCACTTTGAAGGGTTGAGCCCTCTAAAGGGTACCTGAGGAGAAGGTTGGAGCCAGGAAAGTGCCAACAAAGAAAGAGATAAAGGCTGGGCACCCTGGACTGCACGGCTGTCTCCAAGGATGAACTTGAACTTCTCCTGAGTTCTAGATTTGTAGTTACGTACTGCCATGTCCAGTTTCAGGCAATGCTGGTGCTTGAACTCAGAGCTTCATGCACTCTGCCAGCTGAGCCTCATCCCAGCATCTAAAATGGCCACGTTCTTCAGTCTCCACACCCAGGCTTGATGTATGATCCACAGGTTTCCCTCGTCCTCGCCCTCATCTCTTACATGGTGCCTGGACAAATTCAACTTTCATAGTCCGCAAAACAAGACCCCCCTTCTTTGCTGACCATCCACTGAGCCCCAGACTCTGGCCAAGGTTTCTGGCCATGCACCCCACCCCCTTGCACAGGCCCCAATCTCCCAATCTCTCTGAGCACTTCAGTCTTTTATTTCCAGCCCTACATTGGAAAACCAGGTTTCTTTATGTTCTCAATTAAGGAATAACAGTTAACGCAGAATGAGTAACTATATTTAGCTTGACTTCAAAGAGCATTTATGCTTACGCATTATTTATGTGCTATGCACTGCATATACATATTTTAACTCCCAAAGCCGGTGGTCTGACAGGACAGTTCTTCTTAATAAATGAAGTGCTGGTTCTCATACATATTTGAATGCATATTTGAAATTGCTCTAGCTGCCCCTGCATCCGAGTCTAAGTTCTGTGGTTGATTAAAGCCAATGCCAGCCTGGAGTTCCTTAAAGCTTGCGTTATTTGTTTTTAAAGCAACATATCCCAGCATACACTGGGTACGTGTGACATCCGTGTCTCGCGCACTATTTCGGAGTGTGAAGAATCGCAGCTCTCCCCACACAGAACTAGGAAGGGCTGCTGTTCTAAACATCCGTCGGTAAAGCCAACGTGAAGACGGTGGGTCCAGACACATCTGCGAGTAAAGTTCTAAGTTCTGCAGTGACAGGGATGGGAGGTTTGGGCTGCCTCTGTGACTCAGGGACTAAGACTCACCTGAGAGGACCTGAACATGAGAGAGGCAGGGTGCTGTGCCCCCAGCCCCCAGAATACACTGTGTCACAAGGCATCAGGTAGCTAGAAGACCTTTTCTTCTACTCCACCCTGCCCCCAGACAACAACTTCGGAGAAGACTAGCCAGCAAAGTCCTTGTGCGT